>NC_090440.1:90074079-90383912 GCF_031143425.1 Pleurodeles waltl | reverse complement strand
CACTCCTCCCAGACAACTCATGAAAAGGTCCTCCCCTTCCCTTCATCCTACCTCAACCCTTCCCCACTTTATTTTCCCTCATCAAATGTCTCCACACACCGACCATGGTACTGCCCGTCCCCTCCCTGCTACTTCCCTCCTTAATCAGCAGACTTTGTTTGCCATGTGTTTTGATTATTGCCTTATACTTAACTGTGTGCTGGATTCCTTGTACTTGGTATTTCTCCAACAAAAAATTGCAACAAAAAAAAGGAAGTTGTAGAACATATCAACATATCCTGGGCTCCGGGTACTACCAAGGCCTACAAATCAGCCAGGTCTATTTGGTCAGGCCAGAGGCTGGGAAATCTTTAGATTGCTTTCCAGCAGATATCATCGCAATTGTAAATTTCCCAGCTTCACTAGGGAGTGAGGGCAAGACCTATTGCACAGTCAATCTGTATCACTCGCCAATTTCAGCAAACCCTCTCCACGTCCATGGAAAACATGCAGGAGACCATCCTCTTGTTTGTCACCTGTTAAAGGGAGTAATATTTTCTAATCCTTCTCTTCCTAAATACAGTCAGTTGTGGGAGGTTAATCTGGTTTTACAAATGCCTAATTCTTGGCCTGATAACGTTTCTCTTTCATTCAAAATGCTTTCTGCCATAGACACTTCTATGTTTGGTGCTCACTTGTTATAACACATTTAACACAATGGTACTTAGCTTTCTGGTTTCCCCCATAATCCCCATAGAATGGTAGAAACCTTAGAACCTTGATGTGAAGCTAATTTTGAATGCTGATGGAGAGTCAGTCAGTTCAGATTTGTGTGGCAAGACTGGAGATGTGCCCACCGTGAATAAACCTTAGCTTTTCCCATCTACTATTTCATGTCTTTCTTCTCAACATCACTCATCCAGAAATGCCATGGCATCCAAAGCCTTTTGGGCGGGTTCTCATCTGGAGGACATTCTGAGATCGGCTGATTGGTCAAATGATAGTAATTTACATACCTTTCATGGTAAACCTATTCATTTTGCTTCTTCTGTAGTACTTAATATGCTTTGAGCAAGCATAATAGGAGCCTCAGCCCTTGCCATAAAATGTAGATTTTCCTAATAAACATGAAGAAAAGTCTTAATTTTATTAAAGACAAGGAGGTGAGTATTATCCCACCACAACAGTTATATTAATCAGGCTGTTTTTCCCGTCCTTACAGTGTGTTGTGATGGTAGAATGTATTTGGCCTGTGTAGTGGCCTACGTAATGAATTAGAATGTGGGATGATGGAATGTAGGATGGTAGAATGTGGGGAGAGGATTCGTGGTAGGCGGTTGGGACGGACAGGAGCAACGCGTATTGTGTGTTTTGCGCTGGGGCTGTTACTACAGAAAATAAACTTGTGGAAATACATCTGATTCGCGAGTTCCTTCACAACACAGTGTCTACTCCTTCAACATCCTCTTTGCATTTAAGGCCTCCTCTAACTAAAAAAAACAGTTTGAAGATCCCTGCACTAAGGAGGGCTCTGAACCCAGTGGAACATCAATAGCAAAGAGTTGGCAATTCACTATTTCCCACAATCTTGAACAATGCTTGAAAGTATAAATATGGGTGATCCCCATCCAAGCATCCAGTCCTTTCTGTTTAATAGCAGCTTTATAATTCTGCTGACACTTAACCCCATGTATTTGGGTCTAGGTATTATATTTAGAGCTGCATCAGGTCTTGATAATCCCGAGAACAATTGTGGTCAAACAACCTACTTTGTTTAGCAGGAATCTTAGAATCCTGAAAGGTAAGCATAGTATTGATAACTTCACATATGTTCTAAAGGAGGCCAAAACGACTTCATTACATAGGTCCACTCAGAGCTAGGCCTCAAAATCCAAATCTACTGCTGTTTAGATTGGAGAGCAGGTTTGAAATCTGCATCTGCTTCTGTAGCAAAGAAAGGCTGGCTGTTCTGATCACTACAGTCCTTACTTATATTTGAATACTTAGTGGTAAGTGGTTCTGGAGCAGCTGATAAAAATATATAATCAATGGTTGTGGGGGCACTTCTGCCCATAAAGGAAGGAATTAGTGACTTGCTGTGGGTGCTGCCCAGCCTCCTCCAACCAAAATCTTAATTAAAATTGCACAGAATTTCATTTAACAGATCATCTTGTGGACTATGTTCTGTTTGCAAAGTACTGTCTATATCATCGTGCCACAAGCCTCCCTTTGAACAGTTTCCTTTGCGCCAGAATGGGCCTAAGGGCCAGGGACCTCACACCTTGCGCTAAAAAGACCAGGTACACCTCCGCTGAACTCAAGAACTTGGCGGGTCCCCGGTGCACGCACACACTTATTCCTGGCATACTCATGCCTGGAGGTGTGCGCAGTGCAACTGGATGGCGCCTATACCATTAATGGTGAGAAAGCAGAAAATTCAGGGAGTTCGGGGAGTAGGAGGCAACAATTTAGAATACACTCCGGGTGGAGGCATAAGGGACCTTAGAGTTGTGGGCTCTTTTGCCCTTAATAATGCCAGATCCCTCCCCAAACACAAATTTGAAATTAATGAACTCATTTCCACCCTTAACATGGATTGTCTCTTCCTAACTGAAACTTTGGCGAGGCCAGACTCGGACCCTGATTTTATTGAGGCAGCCCCCACTGGCTTCTCTTTTTATAGGGTAGACAGGAACACAGGGAGAGGAGGAGGCCTGGCTATTATCTGCAGGTCTGAGCTCACCTGCATTTGGAATAGTGCTAGCCACACGCCAGAGGTCTGTGAAACTATGGCCTTTAAACTTTTCTTTGGCAAATCCTTGGTCTTTGAAGGCCTGCTAATTTACCGGCCCCCCGGCCCCATCTCTAAGTTCCTTTCGATATGGACCTCACTACTGGAACCCCTAATCATGGCCCCTAAAGCAATTATCTTAGGAGACTTTAACATTCACTTTGATGATACGAGTGATTCTCTGGTCGTGGAATTTCTCAATCTCATGGCGGCCCTGGACTGGGTCCTAAAGGATGGGTTGGCCACTCATAGAGCTGGCCATACCCTTGATGAGATTTTTACCCACCCCGAGGAAGAACCTAATCTTTTAACGACCCCGTTAGAGTGGACGGATCACGCGCTCCTGACATTTAAATTTCTGGTCAGGCAGCAGCCTCTGACACCCATTCCCTCGAAAAAACTACTAAGACCCTGGAGAAACATTAAAGCAGAACCGTTGGAAATAGCATTAATACAAAACTGGAACGATCTGAAGGCGTCCACTCTGTCACCGGGTTCAATCAGGGCATTGCGCATGCAATGGATTCACTAGCACCGGCGAGGGTCTCTGTCCCTCGCATCAGGAAAAACCCAACCAACCATGGTTTTCTCAAGACCTCAAAATCTTACAGAGAAAATACCGGCAGAAGGAGCGCTGCTGGAAACTGAGCCCTCGGGAAGATGAGAGAGCGGAGTTAAAACTAGCCCTAAACACTTACAAAGAAGCCTGTCTGGTAGCCAAATCGGACTATTTCACACTTAAAATCAGGGAGGCAGCCAACTCTTCTAGAGAGCTATTTAGAACCATGAATGCTCTCACTATTCCCTTAGGTACTTCTAAAATAGAAAACTCCCAAGACTTTTGCAACAAAATAGCCAAATTCTTCGAATGTAAAATTCTTAACATCTACTCTAGCTTCATGTTGGACAAGGAACAGGTGAACTCCCCTTCCGGGACAGTTATGCCACTGCTCCCTGTGGTGACACTTAATGGGGTGCCAGATAAGCCATTTTTACTCTCTAGGTTTAAAATGCCATCTCAAGAGGTCATGTGCAAGCTGCTTCTGGAATGCAAATCGGGTTCCCCTTTGGATCCCTGCCCCCCCGCCATCCTTCAATTAGTACCAGAGATAGTGGCATCTATGCTGCCCCCTATTGTTCAGGAGGTCATTATAACTGGTTTGTATCCCAAGGCATGGAAAGAAACCATTATTATTCCCTTAAAAAAGAAGGAAACAGGCAAACCTGATGATCTGACTAATCTACGCCCAATAGCCCTTCTCCCCTATGCGGCCAAAATTCTGGAAAAACATATCAATAAAGAATTGGTGGATTTCCTGTCAGCCTCAGAGGGCCTAGATAGCTCGCAACACGGTTTTCGGAAATCCCATAGCACTGAATCAGCTCTCATTGCATCATCCAACACCATACGCAGATTGGTTGATGAGGGGCAGGGGGTCTTCCTGGTCCTATTGGACCTGTCGGCAGCATTTGACACCATTGCCCCTCACATTCTGATAGACCGTCTATATCAGGTAGGCATTAGAGATCAGGCTCTCAAGCTGATTGAGTCCTTTCTATCAGATAGGTGGGCCACAGTTAGCAGTGGTGATTTTAGATCCCCGGGCCTACCTCTTGCCGTGTGGGGTCCCTCAGGGCTCTTCCCTCAGCCCTACGCTTTTCAATGTGTACGTGGCACCGCTGGCAGAGCTAATCCGCTCTTTCGGCTTTATCCCAACTTCTTATGCAGACGACACTCAGATTATCATCCCGATTAACAAAGATATGGAGGAAGTGGCCACCCGCTTCAACGCCTGCATGACAGCAGTGAACAACTGGATGAAGGCCAATTGGCTAAAACTTAATTGCGAAAAAACTGAAATTCTGTGTTTTGGGATCAAGAGGGAACATTGGTCTTCCATCTGGTGACCTAAAGAGTGTGGCACTCTTCCTGTGCCAGGGTCTACCTCGAGGAATTTAGGATTATTATTTGACGACCAATTGTCGTTCAAACCCCAGGTCAATCAGATAATTAAGACCTGTATGTGGACTCTGAAGAAACTAAAAAAAGTATTTCCTTTTATTCCACAATCTTGCAGAACTACTGCTACTCTGGCTCTAGTCATTTCCAGACTGGATTACGGGAATGCGCTTCTGCTCAACTTGGATAAAGAATCATTGAATAAACTACAGTTGATGCAGAATACTGCTGCTAGGCTTCTACTGAAACTGCCCCGTGGGACCTCTGCTAAGAGGTGCCTCAGAAATCTACACTGGCTTCCGGTAGGCCAGCGGATCTCTTTTAAGGCTCTCTGCATTACCCACAAGGCCGTCCATGGGATTGGGCCGAAGGCATTAACCACCAAGCTGCAATGGTATAGACCTAATAGGCTGTTGCGATCTGCCTTTGCCTATCGAATCCAAACTTCCCGCACCAAAAAGGCGAAGTGGGGAGATAGAGCGTTCACCATCGCGGCTGCTAAAATCTGGAATTCACTCCCACTGGATTTAAGGCAAGAACACAATTATCTAACATTTAGGAGACTGGTCAAGACCTGGCTCTTCCCGCAATAAGGTTTGGAGTCTCCTTGTTAGTAGACCCTGCCTCACCCAGTTAGCGCTTCGATGCCCTAGGGCCGGAATGCGCTTTATAAATACTCAATACATACATACATACATACAAATTGAAATCTCCCTAAAGTAACACAGCGATAAAAGATTCAGAGTCCTGTCTGAAACGTTCTAAAAATGCACGCATGGCTACAAGTTGGGTTGAGATCCTCTGCGTTGCATTGATATTATAGAAATGCAACAGCAAAGCATTATTGGTTTTAAAAAATAATTAAAAAAACCCTAACAAAGCAACCATGTTACCACCAAGAGTAGCTTCGCAACATAAATTGTGGGGCAAAAGGGTGGCTAAGCCCCCCTTTGCCCTGCTGGAATTCACTGGGATAGCTGGTGAAAGGAATGAGCTAAAACTATTTACACAAAAGGAGTTGGATATATCCCAAGTTTATTAGCAACAGACAGTATTGAACCTTTGAATAAACTTTACCCATGAATGGTCATTACACTTGCCACTTAACCGAGCAATATTCCACTTTAAAAACTTCAGTCAGGAGATATGCACCAATACGATGAATAGTGGCCCCATCCTGGTCAATAATATCATTCAAGCGAGTGCAATCAATAAGAGGAGCAAGTCAATATTGATTATCTAGTAGACTCAGAGGTTGAAACCTATAGGTAATTTCAATGATGGAACTGCTCATAGACTTCTTATGGCCAACCAGAAATGTAGTAGATACATTCATTGAAATGTGGCGATGAGCAGGGGAATAAAAAACCCAGCAGCTGAGCCTAAATTTTCAAAAAACACCTACTGACCTGAGAAAGCTGATGAATAAGCTTCCCAGCAAACTTACCTTGGTCAAAGTTCACAATCATACAGTACCCTGCCTGGGTTTCTGCACCCCAACCAAGAAATCCACATGCCTAATCATGACAACATGCTTAAATAAAAATGAACCACCTCCAATGCGCCCACTACAACAGTGCACCACATTGTTTTTTAGCTGATGGAAACTTTTGAAGGTTCCTTCTTTGAATGGGGGAAAAGTCTCTAAAACTATGACATATGGGGAAGCCTCCTGGGGACGATTTAGAACAATATTAGAGAAACAATTCTTTACATGGCTACTCTATGTAGACTATTGAGAACTAACTCTTTGTTACAGTCAGCAAGGGCAGTTTAGACTGATGTACTGGGGGTGTTATAAGCGGGGAGATGAAAATATAGGGTGTTCTGGGATAACTTATTTAAGCAGGGTGACATTCCCTCATGCATACGGTGGGGAATGAATGCTGGACTGAACATATCAATGTATCTACACCCGCTGTCCCATCTCTTCCTCGCCTCTCAGCAACAGACTCGCTAAGTGGAGAATTAGAATCAGATTAAAGGAGGGAACAATGCTGTGAGGGTCTGTAGTAGCAATGGTGACAAGTCAGTAAGTTTCTGTTAAACGGAGGGCAGCCTTCGAAAGAGGGCATAAAGACATGTCTTAACAAGTGTTTCCGTCTTGCTATACAATTGTATTGAAATAGAATCAACAGATATGTTTACCACATATCACATGCAATGTTCCAGTTCTGTCCATGTCTCCACGGCCTACACAACCCTTCTACTAAACTAGCCCCCCTAACGTAAATCCTCCCTGAATTCTAAACTTAACGTGGACTCATTTTTCCGCTTACGAGCCGGAGAATCTAAATATGAAGGGACCTCCCAGAAGGAACGGTGGACGCCCACTGTCACCGCCAAACGTGTTAGAGCGCTTACCTGCAATGAAGGTCACCATCCGCTGTGTTCACCTGAACACTAAAATTGACATTCTCCTTGCAGGGGCTCCCAGATACATCCTTTGGAATGTTTCTACCTAGACAAAGCTCTTCCTCAGCTGTGAGAAATTGCATTTGTAAGCGCCCCTGCCGCTGAGGTCAAATAGGAAATAATAGATGAATTTTGGCTGGTACCCTTAAATGAGGAGCATTTAGAATTAGCTAGGGCTTTACGCTTATCCATGATGGGTCAGGTTCAAAGATCAGATGAAGAGCAGGCCTAGCCCAGCCTTGTCAGAGCATGGCTGGCACAGTTGGGCCCATTCTGCACTGTTTGATAGTTGCCCATCCCTCCTTCTGCAGGTAATACTGGAAGCTGCAGTCCATGGCCCATACAGGAAGATTAGCACATCCGTCTCTGTAGACCCTTGTGGCACTCTTAAGCACTGCTAGTGTTTCCCATGCCCATCCTGCCACAGGGGATCTTGGAAATTGTAGTCCATGGTTTTACACTGCCCATACAGGAAGATTAGCATATCCCAGTCATGTAAGCAACTATTTGATTGATAACTGCCTTATATAGCACAAGTGTAAACCAAAAAGGTTTCACAGAGATGTACGAAAAAATAGGATTTCAACTAATAAGAGATGAAAGAGGCCAAGTCAGTATAAAGTAAAGAGAAAATGTTTTTTGTGTGACAGTGTACAAGGTAACAGAAAAACACAAAGCATATACAACTCTCTTTTATACAGTAGACAAAAATTATATCTAGCCATTTCCAGAAACATCTTAAATGGTGAGATCACTAACGTTGTTGCCCAGCGTCTGTCGCTCCCTCCTGTGTGGCTGCTGCTGCTGTCTCTTCACAGAGCCTACTGGCTGTGTTTGAGGCCCGCCTCCACCTGCAGGCACCCGCCTGCGCCTTATCCCTGGTAGCCTAGTGGCCATCTGTGTATGTCTGTTTTCTGACTTTTCTCTTTTGTCTATTTTTTACTCCTGTTTACTCCTGTTTTTTACTTCTGTTCCTCTTTTAGCATTTTTCACCCATTTTGCGCTCTCCTGCGCTTACCTCCCCGCCCCTGCTGCCCCCCAGCCCACACCCCTGCCCTTGCAGCACTTCCCGCCCTCCCACCTCCCAGCTGACTTATCCCCACCCCCTCCTGTTCATAAGGGTGGCCCCTGCGCAGTGAGGGGTGACTTCACTGACCTTTTCGGCCAGCGTCCATCGCTCCCTCCTGCGTGGCCACTCATGCTGTTGCTGTCTCTTCACAGAGCCTCCGGGCTCTGTGTTCGAGGCCCGCCTCCACCCGCAGGCAACTGCCTGCGCCTCATCCCAGGTGGCCTAGTGGCCATCTGTGTCTGTCTCTCCTCTTATATTTGTTTTTTACTCCTGTTTTTTTACTTCTGTTTCTCTTTTAGCATTTTTCACCCGTTTTGCGCTCTCCCACAGTTCCCTCCCCACCGCTGCTGCCTTCGCGGCCCCACCCTCGCAGCACTTCCCACCCTCCCGCCTCCCAGCTGACGAATCCCCCCCTCCCTCCAAATCTTAAGCCCGTCTGCGTCTGGCTGAGGATGGACCACGCCAGCGCCACAGACCCGGGTTCTCGCACCACACAAAGATACGACACGAGGATCCTCCATGCACGGAACCATGGATGTCGGAGCACCTGCCACCCTGCTGCCCACAGACCTTTCTCATGCCCCCACTGCCACCTTACTCTCTCCACATGCCTAACGCCAGGCCTCAGAATGCCAGAACCACCTCCAGACTACCTCAAGTGCATCCTCCCCAACGTCCGCTCCCTGCACAAACACGCCATGGAGTTCTGGGACCTGATAGACACCACCCGCCCGGACATCGCTTTCTTCACTGAGACATGGACCAACACAACATCCAGACCGGACATTGCCATCTCCATCCCCAGCGACTACAAGCTGCTCCACAAAGACAATCCATCCAGACCAGGAGACAGCATAGACATTGCCCACAAGACCACCCTCCGACTGACGATCAACACATAGGGATTCACCCCCCTCATGGAGCACCTCCACTTCCAAGTGCACACCATCACTAAGCCCACCACCCGCGGCACCCTCATCTACAGACCACGCGGACCACGTCCAGCGTTCAGCGACTCCACGTCGACATCATAGCCCCCACACACTCGCCTCCAGCAACTACATTCTCCTTGGTGACCTCAACTTCCATTTCAGCGATCTCAGTGACCAAAACACCTCATCACTACTCAAGAACCTAGCAACAATTGGGCCCAATCAACTAGTCACCTCACCAATGCACACTGCTGGATACACCCTCAACCTCATTTTATCTGTCAGCAGCAACGTCATCATCGTCATCATCGTCAACTCAACCCCGCTACACTGGACCAACCACCACTGCATCCACTTTTTCATCTCCATAGCTACAGTGCAAACTCACACAATGCGCCCCTCCTACAGGAAATTGATCCAGATCTCAGAGGAGCAACTCATCAGCACCCTCAACAGCTCACCACCGTTGACACAACAGATGCCAACACCTCAGCATGCAACCTCCACAAATGGATCACCAACTGCGCTGACACCCTAGCTCTCCTCCGGACGACCACAGGGAAACACTCCTCCAAGAAAACAGTTGGTTCACCCCTGCACTCCAAGAATCAAAGCGCTCATGCAGGAGGCTGGAGAAAAAGTGGAGGAACAGCAAATCCCCGGAAGACCTTGCAACTTTCAAACCCGCCACAAGATCCCACTATGGCCTCATCAAGTCCACCAGGAAAACCGCCCTGCAGGACTGCATCAACACCCCCACACACAACACCAAAGAACTCTTCAACGTCATCAAAGAATTCACCAAACCACAAGCCGAGACCACTAACATCCCTCCATCTCAGGATCTCAGCTTCAGACCCCAAGACTCTCTGAACTCACCAACAACACCTGTGCCAGGACCCTGAGAACCTGCAGGACTTCTGCATGCCTGGACCTCCCTCACAACGGATGAAACCCACTCCATCATGAGCAGCATCCACTCCGAATCAGCTACCGACCCCTACCCCCACTACATCTTCAACAAGGCCAGCGCCTCGATTGTGCCCGAACTCTGCAAGACCATCAACTGCTCCCTAGAGTCAGCAACCTACCCCAAAGACTGGAAGCATGCCGAGATCTGCCCACTTCTGAAGAAACCCACAGCCGACCCAATGGATCTCAAGAACTACCACCCCACCTCGCTGCTGCCCTTCACAGCTAAGGTCGCAGAGAAAGCAACCAACACTCAGCAACGCCAACACATCGAGGACAACAACATCCTGGACATCTAATCAGGATTCAGAACTAACCACAGCACTGGAACCGCCCTGCTCACCGCAACAGATGATATCCGCTCCCTCCTCGACCAGGACAAACAGCACCCCCTCATCCTACTTGATCTTTTAGCTGCCTTTGATACAGTCTCATTGCACCCTATGACCCAGACTCCACACAGCAGGCATATGCGGCAAGGCCCTTCGATGGATACACTCCTTCCTGACAGGCAGAACACAGAAATTCAGACTCATGCCATACTTGTCAGAACCTACAGACATCAGCTGTGGAGTACCCCAAGGATCATCATTAAGCCCCACGCTGTTCAAAATCTACATGACCTCGCTCGCCCCCATCATCAGGAACTACGGTGTGAACATCATCTCCTATGCAGATGACACCCAGCTGATCATCTCCCTGACCGAGAACCCCTCAACAGCCAAGAAGAACTTCAGGGACGGGATGGAAGCAGTCGTCACCTGGATGAGGGAGAGCTGCCTTAAGCTGAATGCTGTCAAAACCAAAATCATCATCCTGGGACCTTCCTACTCAGCCTGGGGCAACTACTGGTGGCCTGCAACACTCGGCAGGCCCTCCACAGACCACGTACGAAACCTCTGCGTCATCCTCGACTCAACACTCACCATGAACAGACAGGTCAACTCCGTACCCTCCACCTGCTTCCACACCCTCCGACTCCTACGGAAGATCTTCAGATGGATACCAACCGACTGTCAAAAAACTGTGACACATGCACAAATCACGAGCAGACTTGACTATGGCAATGCCCTCTATATCGGAACCACCAAGAAGAACTTGAGCAAGCTGCAACAAATCCAGAACGCCATTGCCAGACTCATCCTAGACATCCCCAGCCGAGAACACATCACAGGACACCTGAAAAACCTCTACTCACTCGCTGTCGAAAAGAGGACCAACTTCAACCTCCTTATAAACGCCTACAGAGCCCTCCACAACAACGGACCCAGCTACCTCAACCACTGCATCACCTGGTACTCCCCTTCCAGACCTCTCCACTCGTCCCAGCAGTTGCTTGCCAACATACCCTGCATAAAGAAGTCCTCGGCTGGAGGAAGATCTTTCCCACACATGGCAGCAAAAGGTTGGAACACTTTAACTCTTCATCTCAGACAGTCGCCATCGCTGACTCAGTTCAGGAAGGACCTCAAGACCTGGCTCTTCAACTGATCTCCGAGGACACACCCCTCAGCGCCTTGAGACCCTATGCGTGAGTAGTGCACTTTATAAGATCTGATTGATTGATTAAGAAAGTAGGTGACAACACACATTAAAATCTAAATGGCAGGGTATCACATGTCTTGACTTACAGTGAAGTCATGTTGGTAAATTTTAAGTAATTACTTTTTTGAAGACGTACCACCAGTTCAACAGTTATCAGATCTCTAGATGACATGTATGTAAAGGATCAACACAGCATTCTTTAATATAATACTATGTGCTTGCCAATTCGTTAATTTTCTTAACCTTTGTTTCCAACCTAAATTTAGAACAACTTCTTTTTGGCACATTTTCTTCTTGTTGAAAAATAGTGTGGATCTGTGCAGTCAGATACATATTATGGGCCCGATTCACAAAGAAGTCTAAGTTTAGACCAAAAGTCTAAGTTTAGACCTAAAGTTTAACTTTACTCCAAGTAAAGTAAGACTTTTGGTCTAAATTTAAGCTCTTGGTCTATGTTTATAAAAAAAGTCTAAACGTAGACTTTTGGTCTAAGTTTACTATTGTGAATCAGGCCGTATAAGTCTGGAAAGATGCAAGCTTGACCAGAGCTAAAAAAGAAAGTCCCTGACCCCCAGCACCAAAAACACTAGTTTCAAAGATGTAAAAGGTGAAACCAATCAGTGGTAAAACTTGGAATTCTAAACAGGGGGCGACAACAAAACTGCATTTAAAAGGAAGTCAGGGAAGAAGGAAATCCATGATAATATTAGAACCAACAAAACAGGTACCTATATCAAAAGTTGCATTCTGAGCTCATCACTCAGAGAAAAGTTTCAAAAAACGGATTTCAGACCTTTGGCAAAATATTCTTGACTAAGTAGACCTGCAATAATGTTATAAGCTATTGGAAAGCTTATTTATTGAATACTCAATGTGCCAACGAAGGTACACTCAGATTGAGTGTAAGTTTGTGACATGCAATAACGGGCAAGAAAATACAGATCAAAACTGCCAAACCAGGGTGTTTTTCTTTTTTTCTATTGAGCAGAAGTGAATAAAATGAACAACAATAAGTGAGAGAAACACTTTTGATAGAAGAGCAATACAGCACGTAAATCCATTATGCTTTCCCATCTGAATTCAACACTGATATTCCAGTGAGCTCGAAATGTACAAATACGCATTGACAAAATCAGAATAAGCACATCAAAGGCCAACTTTCTTTAGTTTGGCATCCGCTAAAATCAATGATGTACAAACATGTAAAATCCGAACACTAAATACCAGAGGGCTTATAAGGTGGACATGTAGTAAAGAGGACTTATGCTCAAATAAACAAGTGCTAAAGTGCATAAACAGATCCAAGGTAGTACCATACAAACACCATAAGATTTCCCCATCTCAATAGAACGCTAGTCTCGTGAAAAACTCAAGTAGTGTAGAAACACAGGACCAAAGTATTAAAACCGAGATAAAAACCATTGTACTCCACCTTCTTGTGAAGAATGAATCAATTACTGTCATTAAGTTAAAAATAAGTATTTATTTTGTTTCAATAAAGGAGCCCATCAGATGCATCTTCTCATGTGAGAAACCCAGAGCAACTGTCTTTAAACTTTTGCTTGGAATCTCTCACATGAAAAGATTCCACTGTGCTACTACGAGCGCGTGTTGCCACGAGCTCAATAACATACTCTATACACATGTAACACACCTTCCCCTTTATGAACAACAACAATTAACAATCTTATACATAGATTCTTATATAACTAAATGATCAATACAGATAAAAATATTTACATTTTGAAGGTACTGACACATTGAGCATAGGTCTGACAAACCTAGAACTAATATGGCCCGTACCATCTTCTAAATTCAAATGTGAGTCTGTGTCACAAATAGTAGAATCTTCACTTGTAGCTTCCTCATTTACAGACGACCCTGGAAGAACTGAAACACATGAAAAAAGTTGACTAGCATCATTTACAAATGACCGTGGAAGAAAAGAAACAGCTGAAGACATTTGACTAGCAATACAATTATGCCTTACTTCATTGTGAAATGCTGAATCAGCAAACCAAACATAATTATCATCTTTTCTTTTCACTTCAAGAATTGTTTTTGCTTGTAAATCCGTCAATTTAATTAAATCCCTTTTACTCCACCAGCCTTTCTAAAAAATGAACACTGAACTTTTAGATACCCTCACAATTTGTGTAGAACCCATACATTTAGAATCCCCTTTTTTAACTCTATGTAGTTTTTTAATTAAAACCCAATCACCAATATTAAAGATTACATCCTTCAATTTGAATTTTTTATCAAAATAGACTTTTTGTTCTACTTTGAGAATTGTCAACTCTATCCAAGATTTCACCTATTTTTCTTTTAGACTTTGTTTTTTGCACCCTCAACATCTGCACCCAATCAGGATTCCCCAATAACTTACGGGTTCTGCACATGATTAGTTCGAATGGTGAAATCCCTGTAGTGGTATGTGGAGTTGTAAGATAATTCCATCATTTTTGCCTAACAAATCTTTCCACATCTAAACTGTTGGCCATTGCCATTTGAAAACCTTCTTTTAGAACTCTATTAACTCTTTCCACTAAACCATTTGAAGATGGTGAATATAAAGCCACCTGAAGATGCTTAATGTCTTGAGATTTTACAAAAAGATTCATACTTTTAGAAGTAAAATGTATGCCATTATCCGTGACCAAGAAGTTAGGTGGACCTTCAATACCAAATATTTTCTTTAAAAATATAATTACATTGTCAGTGGTTGGAGATGATACAAAATCCATATACGCCCATTTTCTAAAGTAATCCACTAGTACAAACATGTATCTCTTATCCAAGTTTAAACACTCAAATGGACCAGCAAATCAAGTGCTACTTTTTCCCAGACAGCTTCTGGCATTGGTACAACATTTAGGGGTGTTTCCGAAGTTCTCCAGTGCTTATCTGAAAGCAGGCATGTAGTACAGGTATTGGTACATTCAGCTACTTGAGCATCTAAACCTGGCCACCAGTAAAATAGTTTTAAATGTTTAGCAGTCCTATTGACCCCTAAATGACCTTTATGAGCTAACTCAATTAATATGCTTCTGATTTTATATGGAGGAATAAATTTGTCATTGCTCATGAGTATTCCTTTCATAATGTACAACTCATGTGCTACTTGAAAACAATGTCTGACTTCTTTGCTTAAGTTTTTGTCTTTGGGCCATCCCAAGTTTATAAATTGTACCACTTCTTGTAATATTTTATCTTTAAGAGCCTCCACCCAATCTTGGTATGACACACTACTATTACTTTCTACTAAATCTTCAACCATAGCTATGACACTTTCAACCTCCTCAACATAATCATTTTCATCATTATCTGCTAGTGGCATTCTTGACAAACAGTCAGCACGTACATCTTTACCTCCAGAAATGTACTTAACATCAAAACTAAATTCTTGTAAATGTGATAATAACCTCACAAGCTGCCAGAAGCTTTACCTGTTCCAGCAGCATTAAGAAGATATACTAGTGGTTTGTGATCAGTGTATAAAGTTAATCTGTCACCCCACAAAAAAGTTTTACATTTTTCTACATCCCAAGTACACACAAGAGTTTCTCTTTCAATGGTACTGTAACTGCACTGTGATCATTTAAGCATCTAGAACCAAAAGCTATACTAACCTCCTTTCCATCAATCCATTGAGATAACACTGCACCAAGGCCTATTTGGCTTGCCTCAACAGAAGGTAAACAATGTTCTCCAGCAGTAAAAGGTGTCAAGGCAGGTACTGGGATTATCATGTCTTTAATCTTGTTGAATGCTTCTAACTCTTCTGAGTTCCAAATGAATTTTACACCTTTTTTATGAAGGCCTCCAAGGGGTTGAAAAGCAAAAGCATAACCATTTATAAATCGTGAATAATATTCACTAAGTCCCAAGAAGGATCTAAGGGAATCTTTATCCTTAGGAACAGGTGCCTCTTAAATTGCCTTAATAAGACTACATATAGGTTTGATACCTTCTGATGTTATTCTATGCCCCAAATAATCAACATATTTTTTCAAACTTTTACACTTATCAGACCCTGAGGTAATCCCATGAGTTTTGAAAACAGATAAAACTTTACGTAATATACTAATGTGGTCTTGTTTGTTGTCTGCAAATATTAGAACATTATCTTGAAATACTTGGACACCCTTAATGTCCTTAAGTACAGTGTCCATGAGTTTCTGAAAAACACTGCCAGCTGAAGCTTGCCCAAAAGGCATTCTCAAAAATGTATATGCTCCAAAAGGTGTAATAAGCATTGTTAATTCTTATGAATCAGAATCAAAGGGAATCTGATGATAAGCAGACTTCAAATCTAGAATGCTGAAATATTTTGCTTGCCCCAAATTCGCTAATAGTTCCTGAATTTCAGAAGGAGATAACAATCAATTTTGATATTTTTGTTTAGTGAACGTAAATCCGCACATAAACGAAGCTCTCCAGTTTTTTTTTAACAAGAACAATTGGACTAACCCACTCAGATGAATCAGTTTCAACAATAATACCCTCACCGCACAAATTATTTAACATTTTCCTTAAACTATCTTGGGCACTTAAAGGAACTGGTCTCACCTTCCTTATCAGAAACATTTTCAATACAGGAAATATGCTTAGGAGCAATCTTCACTGGTGTGCTCGCTCCAGGAACTAACATTAAACCCAGTTTGGCCAAATTCTGCCATCCAACTAGATTGCAGCCTTTCAATGCTACATAGATTTTTGTGGTAGTTTTTTGACCCAAACATATCAAGTCATCAATAAAGTAACCAAGCATATGAATTTCATGTTCTCCAAAAGCTTTTGGATTAACATCTTGTGACATCGTTTACCAATAGTGGGACAATTATCATTGTTTCCCAAATGTGACTTAGACCCACATCGGAAACAAAATAATTGCATTTTATGTCTTTATTTTTAAATGAAACTTGTTCCTGGGAAATGAGTTTACTTGAAATTAAAGAACGCTCAATCCCTTCAGTTATGTCTAACTTCTTCCAATGTTGTGTCTCTGCAAGCCAATAATTGCTCTTGTATTTTTTTTTTACTACAGCCATAAACTAATATACATATCTAATGTTTCTCTAAAATTACAAGAGGAGGCTAATTGGCTAAGAGCAGATACAAACTCTTCAATACATTCACAGTGCATCTGTTTCCTTTTGAAAAAGTTAAACCTTTCTAGTAAAACACTGGGTTCCTCAGAAACGTTCTTAGCCAATCTGTTAATGGCTCCTCTGTACTCATCTGATTGACCAAAGTTATCCAGAGGGGCTTCTAATTCTGGTAAATTGTCAAATATTTGTTGGCCCTCTTGTCCCAAGTTACTGAAAAGCAAAGCCAATTTCCTTTTTGGTTCAAATTTCGTAGCATCTACTGCCACTAACTAGTTTTCAAAACACCTTGACCAATAATTCCATTTCATTGGTGGTTTCCCTGGGTGTTGCAAAAAAGGGGTAATCTGTATTAAATATTGATTGGAAGCCAAGTTGAAATAAGTGGTAAAGACAGAATTTTTGATAATAGATGAAAATGTTCAAAAACGCCAAAATAATCAGCTTCCAACTGTTGTATACCAAGATACAGCAAATGTTCAGTTTAGTGTATTGAAATGGCACTATTTAAAGATGGCCTCCATCGTGACTAGTATCACACTCTAGTACAAGTAATTAAACACATAGTTAAGGCTTCCAAAGAGCGTGGACACTGAGCCTTCTGATTATAACTCCTGATTCAAATAAACTTGCTGACGCACGCCAAAGGTTCTGGAAATACAGATTTCTGATTCAGGATATTTGTTAAAGGACATCATAGATGGCCGCCAAAACATAAAAAGCGTGCAGCGTGGTTAAAGTGCTGTCGCGCCTGGCCCTTGATCAAAGGTAATGTCTGACCTGTGTGGACATCACTGTATTTTCTCCGGCCGGCAGAGCAAAATCAACCAACAATGCTGAAGAGGTCGGACCAGTAAAACGTCTCTTTCTCTTCCAAAATATCACTGGACACCAATCCAAACGTTACATCTTTATTCAGTATGATGTACACACAGCCGGCTCAGAGATCAGTCCTCAGCAACTGTCACTTCGCCCATCTGCATTCCATTCCCCCATTCTAATTGTCATGGCAACTTCGTAAACACTGTAACTTGAGTATATAAATATACAACAACCAGGACCCCACGGGAGACTTCACGCCTCCGACGGAAGAACTCACACCTCCAACAGGAAACGCCTCTCCAACCAGAGACAGCCTCCGTGAACACTGCGACCTCCGATGATTCAGGACAGCAACATAAAACACTGATGGGATCCTAAAAGAGTTCCGGAACTCGTCGCCAAAATGTGAAGAAGGAATCCATTACTGACAGTAAGTTAAAAATAAGTATTTATTTTGTTTCAATAAAGGAGTCCATCAGACGCATCTTCTCATGTGAGAAACCCAGAGCAACTGTCTTTAAACCGTTGCTTGGAACCTCTCACATGAAAAGATTCCACTGTGCTACGAGCGCGTGTTGCCACGAGCTCAATAACATACTCTATACATAGGTTACACTTCTCCTGATAGGACTAATCCCCTTATGGAATCCGCCATACGATTCGCTTTGACAAAAATCTGGTGTGGTGGTGGATAAAAACATTAGTCTGATGATCATAAAATGGAGCCCTATTTAAACACCAGGGAATGGGGCCCGATGTTATGAATGATACTACCTAACGCTACGCTAATAAAGTGAGCATGTGCTCAAGTGCGGACACCAAGAAGAGGCAAGAGATAACCCCATTAACCACAGGATTAGCTGTAGGGAATATATTACTATCCCAGATATTCTGTTATTACTTGGGGCTAATCCCAAATCCCCATTTTAAAAAACATAGCGCACATACAATTTAGTTGTAACTGAGACACTAAAAGATCTTGGATTAAACACAGATAGTGCCATGAAGTGTATTTAAACCACCTCACCCTTATAGCATAGGCCTCCTCAAATCTTCTAGTTCTGTCCATTTTTTTCAACCAGTTGTCACATGATGGAACCCCCTCAGTACGCCAGAATTGTGAAATCAAAGATCGAGCTATAGAAAGTGCAGGTGACAAAAATATTTGTGCAAATTAGCTCATTACGAAGCCCTGAGACTGGCTAATAAAACCAAACAAGCATTTACAATGCAACGGATCTCGCGTTTGCTCATGTTAAAGCTGATCGCGTTGTAAACTCCTAACCCAACTTTTCACCTATCGGGCAAAAGTGCATTTATGTACATAACCCGAAAAGTGAAATCAAGTATGTAAAGCGCTCGACTTCTGCCAAGCGAGATCGCGCATGTAAATTAGAGAAAAAAAGTCCACAAGCCCGATGGAAAACAGCGAGCCTCGCATGTTTTCTGTACTTGGTCGCTGCGCTGGAGGAGGGCTAGCCACCGGAAAAGGCATGACAAATGCGTGCCTTCGACTAATGAAAGCAAGCAGATTCTATTAGGGAAGCCCACGAACCAATAAAAAACACTGACGTGAAGTTGACAGGGCTCCAAGCCCTTTTCTAAATACAAAAGAGTCTCGCTGCGATACGCATGCACGAGCGCATGCAACGCAGGCTCGACCATAAAAAGGACCAGTGACGGTTCCAATTCTATAGCAACTCCGTAAGCCTGGCTCAAGGTGAAAGAAAGATGATACCAGAAATGCACCAATCTCAGGCAAGAATCGAAAAAATGAAGCCATGCCCCGGCATCCTGCTGCTTATATCAAAAACACCTATCCTCGACCGAGGGGAACATTCTGTGAAGGGCCATCGGAGTATAATATGCCATCCATTGAGATAAAAAAGCCATCTTCTTAAAATTTGATGCCTTTAAGGCCTTATGGCTTATAAGTGATGTAGGTTGCCAATCATCCTCAGAGAACCAACACTGTGTAGATTTTTTCTAGGAAATCGGTCAGTTGCTGCTGCTCTCCTTGCTTGTGTACTAACCTATACCAGTTCCCTATACCCAGCAATTTAGATTTAAAAATAACACTCAGCACAAAATGTGTATCTTGGAAAGGATTCTGGTAATGAGACTGCAGGATATTGGCAATCTGTTGAAAACCGAGAAAAAACTGCTTACAGAAGTCGCCACACCGGGTGCAAATCACTTGCCATGTCATGCATTTAACCTGCAAAAAGAAATGCCCCAACTCTTTGAACCCATAAAGATTCCAGTATCTATCCCGAGAGGAAGGCAAGCCTGCATAGCCAGCCTCTTGAAGTTTGAAAATGGCATAGCCTGATGGAATGTGATTCGAACTATATCATGCTGCAAGTCTGGTGCTCAAATGCGGTAAAACCTTATGTCTTCTTTTTTTTCAGTAATTTCAGAACCTTGATAAAAACTGGAAGCTGGGTTGAAACCCAGCTTCCAGTTTTTATCAAGGTTCTGAAATTGTATCCAAAAAGAACAAATCAATCATCCCTTCCTTGGCGAATGCTCTCACCAGAATATCTAGGAGAGCTGCCTCGTCATAAGTCTGAATATGGGGGAGGGCCAGCCCACCGTGTGCAATATCAAGTTGAAGTGCTGAATACCTTACCCTAGGAGCTTTCTAATTCCAGACAAACTGTCGGAACATTGCATCAAGATCGCTAAAGTACCTCTTATTGATTTTAATGGGAATATTAGAAAACAGAAACCATAATAGAGGGAGAATGGACATTTTGATACAGGCCACCCTTCCAATCACAGCCAAGGGGAGAAGAGTCCATCTATCAAGAAGTTCCTTTATCTTATAAGGCAATGGAACACAGTTTAGTTGGAGGAGCTGGGAATAGTTGTTTCTAATATATATCCCAAGGTAGCCAACTGGGGCTTGAGATCGAGCTTGCGGCTAGAGGGAAACAGGGAGAGACAACTAATTGGAGTGTTGAAAACAAGGAGCTCTGTTTTCTTTTATTTAGTAGCCCCCTATATTTTTGAACTGCTCAAATTCGTCCAAGGCTCTCTGAACATTCTCCATATCAGGCTTCAAATAAAGGATGACATCATCTGCAAACATTTTCAATTTTGCCATTCCAAGAAAAGGAGCCTCAAAAGGCTCTAAAAAAGGTAAATAAAATGGGAGAAAGTGGGCATCCCTGATGGGTCCCTCTATTGAGGACAATCGATCCCAGCAGCTGGGAGTTCAGAAATAGCTTGGCTTGGGCTCCTTGATATTAATTTGTGAGCATTTTAATGAATTGAGGAGGGAAGTCAAATTTCTTGAGAGAAAAAAAGAGAGCGTGCCAATTAACCAAATCAAAGGCTTTCTCGGCATCCACCATGACGACTGCTGCCCTGATGTGTTTAACTGAAAAATAGTCCAAAGCTTATACTAAAAAGCCTGTATTTGCAGCCATTAATCGACCAGCCACAAATCCAGTCTGGTCCTTTTGAATTAAGGCCTAAGCAAGAGGGGTGATACGTATACTCCATATCTTCATCAGCAGTTTATAGTCAACGTTAAGTAAGCTAATAGGGCAATATGAATTTACATCCCTGGGGTCCTTACCTGTATTTAAGAAACAAACTATTGTAGATTACTTTAAAAAAGTGGTAACTTCACCCCACGTCTTAAACAAAATCAAACAAATCAGTGAGAAAAGGTAGCGGATCCCTGGCAAAGATTTTATAAAATCCAGCTGAAAAAACATCATTGTGAACAGCCTTACCGTACAGCATAGTGGAGAGAGCTTTTTGTACTTCGATTGCAGATATATTGGAAATAAACTTTTCAATCAGAGAGTTCGACAAACACAGGAAGTTAATTGATTGGAAATAGCAAGATGTGACTGTGTGGTCGCATAGCTAGTCTCATACAAAGCTTTATAATGCTGCATTAACAGTTTGGAGATCGTGGGGGTCATTATGACCCTGGTGGAAGGTGGAGAAGCGGTGGTAAGACCGCCAACAGGCTGTTGGTCTTTTTTTTTTTATCAAGACCATGGCGGTTACTGTTTTTACCTATGAGTGGAAACCAAACCCCCACCCCCCGTTATGCCATCCCAAAGCCCCAAAAGTGCAACTAACTCCAAAAGGAAAATATCAAAACACAATGCCTCCACCCTTAGCAGGAGAGAATTGCCCACAATACTCCTGCAGCGTAACGAGTTACATTAGGTACCATAACTTTGCACCCTGTGGCACCTGTGACCCCCACCCCCACACATGCTGCATTAATAATTCGATTTTCAAATATCCACATGTAGGCTAGGCTAACACAGCCAAACAAGATGACCAGATCAAAACATAGCAACCAAGCACAAATTAATACCTAAAACCCTAATTGACCGGCCTACCAATGCCCGGAACACTAACTAGTGGCAAACAATCTGATTGTAGGCTTTTGTTACACACTGGATGAATTAGAAACCTTATGCACAAGCTGCTGAGCCTTCATCATGCTGGTAAAGAGATGGAACTGTCCCTTGGCCAAACCCTTCACCTTGGATTGTTTTACAGCATAAGCTCTGAGCTTTAAATAAATGCATCATTTTCACAAAGTCCTTCTTACGATGAGCAGCTGAAGCAGTCATATCAGAGAAGGTGCAGCATTGAGGAATCTCCGGTGAGAAAATTTGTTTTTTGCTTGATGGCCTCTGCTAGGACTTTTTCCTTAATCTGATAGTCCATAAAGTTTACCAGAATGGTGCGCTGGAATTTCGAGTGAGAACGCTGAGCTGGAACTCTATGAGCGCTTGTTATCGATAAGTCGCCTGAATACTCTGGAAGAGCCTGACATCTGATAAAGGAGTCCACCCATTGAAGAACTTGCTGTCCTTCCTATCCCTCCAGGATGCCCATTGGTGCATCAAGAGTGATTTTCAAGTTTCTCTATCTTAGCCTCTAAAGAGGAATTACGTTTTTTAAGCTGGGTAACTTGCTTTTGTAGCGACCAGACTTGTTCTTCCAGTTGTGCAACTTTGTCCTCTGCCTCCTCCAACCTTTCGGGGTAACTGTGATATCTTCTCCTCAATTTTGGCGAGCCTTGCATGGAGAGCTGATACTTCAGATGCCTGTGATGCCCTAAATTCTCTATTCTCCTGAAATATCATATTAAGCAAAATCTTGGCATCCATTTGCATAGTTCCAGACTTGTCAGAGGAGGGATCTAGCTGCTGCACCACCTGCTGTTCACTCCTCACAACAAAATGTTCCTGAGTACTGGTACCATTGGGGCTGGAGAGAGACCTGCGGGGTATCAAGGCCTAAAATGCATGTAGTAACTGGTTTAGGCGAAGCTACCCTTAGGGTGGCAGACTGTAAGGATTCTGAAGCCCTGGAACCAGATTTGACTTTGGAGAACAGAGGATACTCCTTAGCTTTGTCAGTGCTTAATGCTAGGCCCTGACCATCCCCAGTGGAGGACGCCCCAAGAGATGATCCCGCGCCTGCAACATCAAACAGACCAGGGGGAGTAGCTGCCATAGAAACCTTCGCTGGATCCATAGGGGGACCCGCGAGGGAGTCCACCACCTGCCGGGCAGAGGCACCCAACACCTCCTCCATATCCAAGAGGCCTGATGTCTAAAGGGAATCTTCAACACTCGGAGAATAAGATGCCATCCTAGTTTCCTTGCGCTGGCGGGGCTGTGATTAGCTCTAGCGGCAAGTTGGCATGCATGTTTCACGACTCTCTGAGTGAGGAGAGAGGCATCCAGGTTTCCTGCTGAACCCTAGGACTTTAAATGTATTCTCATTCTGGTCCTCTCCCTCTATCCCTTCTGTTCTTTATATTTTACCCTCCTTGATGGGTGTGATGGTGGCCTAGTATAGACCCTGCAGACGTTAAGAAATTAGCCAGGGAAGCTGGAGTAGTCAAATAAGCCACACAGTGGCAACAGGGTGGCAGATCAAGAAGTCCTCACCGGGAAATAGCAACCAACAATAGTTTTGTCTGCCCTTTCAAAGAGTTTTCCCAGTTGGAGTACAGAAAGTTTATGCCCAGATGAAATACCAAAGTTCTCCTCTTTCCCCTTCGACCCAGCTTAACAAGGAAAAGAGAGAGGGGAAATAAAACATGAGGGAGGAGCCAGCACGCGAATACTCAAAGTCAATGGGGGTTACATCCAGCCAGAACCTCCAAGTAAGTCCAAGATATCAGGACGGTTCCCCTGGTATGTTCAGCCGCTGCACGAGCACACCGCACTGTCAGCTGACGTCGATGGCCCAGGCTCAAGACAGAGGCCAACCCGCTGCGTGGAAAGGTGCCGAACAGGCGATAGACAAAAGCACCCAACATTGCAGGGCTTTCCGTTGATAGCGCGTCCAGTCCTTATAGATTACTTATACTTGGACATGCCGGAGGTCAGTGAACCTTTTGACCGGGTTGAGTTCTCCTCATCCAAAGAATTGTCGGATCCCTCAAATCAATAATCAATAATCATTTATAATCAATGACCAGTACTCGATTAGTAATCAATCAACAAATTAGTTAAACAGAAAGTCAGTAATTAGACACACCATGACCTTTCAGTCATGAATAACCACACCTGTTTATTAAAAGTTAATGAGTTTATTTCCCAATATTAACAAAGCTAACACAATGTAAGTAAGTCTTAAAATCTAATGATACACATATACGAACATTACTAGCTGTCCATAACGACGGAAGAAACGCAATCTATGCAAAATTTGGATAATAATGCACTCAGTTATAGCAATGCAAATCACTAATAAGAGTAACTGAATTTGACTAATTGCATACATCGGTCAGCATAACAAGATTTCAATTCAACACGGTGCATCAAATGAATACCTCAACTAACCTCTGATTAGCATTGGCATGTGGGGCTTCATGCAAAATGAATTTAGTCAACATAAATTTAGAAAACTTCTAGCTTGGGCTCTGTCAAAATAAGCAGTTGGTACCTACGAAGGAAAATACAATGCATAATACATTTATCCTTTCATAATTACCAAATACAATCAGCATTCAAGGTAAGTCTTCGTCCTTCAGGTACCGGTTCGATCAGTATGGGGCAGACTTCAAGGGGGCAAAGTTTTAAGGCAAGTTTTCCCTGCAGCAGCAAGGAATACAGGGGCAAAAGTTATTGTATGGGCAAGACGGGGTAAAGTTAAAGTTAAAGTCTCTAGGGTGAGAATGAATTCTTTAAAGTCTCTCTCTCTCTCTCTGGGATAGAGAAAAAGCATCAAAATGGCTTCTCGAATCTGGCTTCAAAATGGCATCAAAGAAAATGGCTGGCTTCTCTTGGTCCGGTGGACTTAAGTAAGAAACATTCCAAATTCTTCAGGGTCTTCCATTGGAGGGTCCATGGGGTGGTTTCTCTTTAACCAATGAATAGTGTCCTTCTCTAAATGTTCACCTATGCATAAGGTGTCCTTGGAGCTTTGGAACACAAGTAGCAACAAAGTTGCCAATTAATTTTGCATCAGTGTCTTTATTGTCAGCACCTGCAGAAACTGACCTTGCTTCAAAGGGGATGAAACTTGCCTAGCACGCAACTTTTGAAATAAGTGTGTTAGTCATTCTACTGGAAAAATACAGCTTTAAAGGTTTAAAACACGTCTTTGTTACACATTTTTCTACATACATTAATTTTCTTTGCTAAAATCACATTGTCTTATACGATTTTGTTACATGATATATGAATATTTGTTAGTCTTTCTTTTTCTGCTTCATCAATCCCTCCTCTGATGACTAATTATGTCATCACATTAAGGGGGTCATTACAACCCTGGCGGACGGTGTTAAAGAGGCGGTAAGACTGCCAACAGGCGGCGGTCTTTTTTTCAGTATTATGAACAACCATGGTCATCCGCCGCTTCACCGTTCCGCCCGCCAGGGTGGAGACGACCGCTGGGCTGGAGACCTGGGTCTCCAGCCCGGCGGCCGTCACAATACCGCCGTCGGTATTTTGACCCGGCTTACCGCCGTGGATTTCCAGTGATAGGAACTGCCATGAAATCCATGGCGGTAAGCCCTATCAGTGCCAGGGAAATCCTTCCCTGGCACTGACAGGGGTCTCCCCCACCCCGACTTCCTCCCCTACAGCCCCCACCACCCATGCCACCCCCCAAAGGTGGCAGGGTCCCCCTCCCCACCCCTACCCCCAACATCACATAACTCACACACACACAACACGCACGCAGGCATCACCAACACACATACACGCACACACACCAACATACATGCCTACATCCACACACTCAGTCAAACAAGCACACCCATATACAGACATACATGCACACATCCATACAGACATACATGCACTCATTCCCAAAACACGCAACACACCCACAAGCATACACGCATTCACTCACACCCCCCTCTACATACACAGACGCACACCCCCATGCACTCACACAACACACAACACCCCTCCACCGCCGTCCCCTAATGGACGATCAGCTTACCTTGTCCGTCGATCCTCCGGGAGGGGACGGGAGCCATGGGGGCTGCTCCGCCGACACCACACCGCCAACAGAACACCGCTGCGCCGAATCACAGGATGTGATTCGCTGGGCGGTGTTCTGTTGGCGTGGTGGTGGAGGTGGAGCAACCTCCACTTCCCCACCACCCGCCAGTATGGCTGTTGGCGGCTCTCCGTCGTAAAAAGGACGGAGAGCAGCCAACAGTCATAATACGGCGAGCGGCAAACCGCCACTACTGGCGGTCTTCCGCACGGTGGTCCCTCGGCGGTCTCGTTAAAAGACCGCCGAGGTTGCAATGACCCCCTAAATCTTCCATCACAAATTTTATTTCATTAAAATTCTGTTTAATAATTTTGCATTTCACTCATTTCCCTTTTCCTCTTCACTCCCTTTGATTTTCCCCTGTATAATTCTTTGCTAAAAGAATGTCTAAAGCAAGCCGGTTTTGACGAGTCATAGCTCTTTCAGCAGCAAGTTCAGTATCCATCAGGATCATTGCTCCTGAGAAATTTGTCAGCATGTTATCCACAATAGTAGACAACTTTCGTATTTTGATTGAATTGAATATAACTCCTACTGAAGGAATTATTGCTCCAAATATGTCTCCTACCATACTAGAAGCTGTCTCCCTTTTCTGAATACGATGTAATTCAAACAGCTTTGGAAATTTCCTTAAGTCGTCTAGTTGATAAATCTTTGGAAATACTATTCCCAAATAACATCTCCCATACCATCCCTTTGGAAGACGATAATAGGCATTGACTCCACAAATATAGTATACTCCTGGAGTAGCTGGATCTAGGCCATTTAACATGAACGTCCAGTTACTCTGGAATAAAAACACGTGTTTACATTCACTCGTCCCTACAAAGATTGTGTCACAGTATGATTTAGGTCTATATATACAAAGTTTCCCTATATGTATTGCGTCTAAAGCTAGTTTCTCTTGTGTCTTTATTGCAGCAAAAGCATAGTTATCTACAGATGTCCTTTTATGTAATTCTTTTTCAAATTTTTCCTTTACCATTTTCCTTCTATCTTCAGTGTGATCTAAAAAGCTTTTCTCTACGGGTGAAAGTAAGCATGTAAGGTTTTCTTTATGAGCGTGAACTGTTGAAAAAAGGTGATAATGGTTCAAAGAAACTCTAAATAATTTGATATAATAATCTCTTGCTACTTTATTCAAGTAGTCAATTATGGGGACATATGAAAATATGACATCATGATTGGAATAGAAGTATTGAATATACTCCTGGCCATAAAATCTGGTTAGTAACAAACTACATGTTATTCCATACGTAAGGGGCATGCTATGATATGTCACCCCTTCTATTACTGAGGTCACTGTGTACATACATAACAATCTTTCGCGTCCATTGTCTCAACATACTCATTCAGCAAGCAATAGAAAACGTTGGATGAGAGTTCTTTCTTGTCGAGTAAATATTTTTCATCTTGTTCGAGTTTCTTCAAAGGAGTTAATTCAGTAGTAGTTTTAAAAGTAGAAGCATCATTCGTGTCTCTTTCATTCCCTCCATGCATTCCAAGAATTATTGCCATAATTATTAGTACACATGCATTATTAGACCTATACACATGTATTTACAATATTTAATTTTATGTCCTTGTGTAGTATTGTCTGTCATGATCTACAGAGAATCAGAAAGTTGAAGATACTTTATCAAACCAAATTTGCAGATATATATATATACTGTATAAAGGATCAACGAGGTCAAAGTTCACACGGTTTTCTTTAGCAGCTTAGTCTCTTATCGGTTTAGCAGCTTTGTCTCAAAATTGGTTTCAAAGGTCAATCAAGTTATCAATGTCTTATTCGGTAATGTTCATGAAATTTCACTTTTCAAGTACCAAAGTGTCGTTCAGCTTCTTCATTCTCAAGATTGAGAGATAGAAATTCGTCTGACCAATCATTGGTGGCCGTGTATGACCATTCTGGACCAGAATATCTTCTGCTCGCTATTCTTTTCCTTTTCAATTTTGCATCTCCTTTCGATTCCCTTTCGCTTATGTCTTGTTCTTTGGCTGAGTCTTTTTCTTCATTCGATGTGGTTATGATAGACACTTCCTTTCTTTTCTCCTTCAATTTTGGCTATTTGTTTTAGTTCAATGTTTCTTTAGTCTTAGATATGCTTTGTCTCCGTTTCGCATTGCTTTCACCTGATGGACCTGCAACCGGTTCTGGAAGAATTGGAACAATTTCACTTTGCTCTGTCTTGTCTCCTTCACCTGGGAGGTCAGTCAGGTCTTCTCCTTCTTTTCCTCTATCGTCTGCTTCTGGGAAAGCCCTCCTCTTATTAGGCTCTCCTGCTTCTTCACCTGAGATAGGATCTTTGTCACCCCCTGAGGCTTCTTCTCTGATGTCCTCAAAAGGATCGACTTCGTCTTCCTCAGGGAATATTTATTCTGTCTCAATTTCTTCTTGTTCGCTTTCAGGCTCTGTTCATTCTGTTTCAGTGTCTGGTACTTTCCTGATAGTTGTCGGTAATTTCAGTGCTTCAATTTCCTCTTCTGTGAGACACGTCACCCTCTTTGTGTGACTGGCATGAATCCATTTGGGAACTCCCGCACACTTCACAGCGGTGGTAGTTGTCAGAATCACTTGGAAAGGTCCTTTCCAACGGGGTTCCAAACACGACTTCCTCACGTGCTTCTTTATCACAACCCAGTCACCTGCTTTCAGGGTGTGTCCTGGACCTTGGATCTGTGGCAAGGTGGTTGCCTCCACCTGGTGAGAAAAAGAGCGGACCACATCAGCCAGACCTTTGCAGTAGTCCAATACCATATCATCTGTAATATTTACAAGAGCATTCACAGGAACTGCTGGAAGTCTCATGGCTCTGCCCATGAGTATTGAATGCGGTGATAGTCCAGTTTTTCTATCAGGTGTATTTCTCATTGACATTAACACCAAGGGCAACGCGTCAGGCCATTTCAAGTTTGTAGATGCACATATTTTCGCCATTCTTGATTTCAGCGTGCCATTCATTTGCTCTAGTAGTCCTGATGCTTCAGGGCGATAGCTACAATGCAATTTTTGTTCAATGTTCAGTGCTGCACATAATAATTTGATTACTTCGTTATTGAAGTGATTCTCCTATCTGATTCTAAAGAGATTGGGAATCCGAAACATGGTATTAGTTCTCTCAAGAGTAGTTTTGCAACTGTGAGACTGTCATTTGTGCGTGTACGGAATGCTTCAATCCAGTGACTAAAAATACACACAATCACCAACACATATTTCAAGCCTGCATGCCTAGGCATCTCAATGAAATCCATTTGCATCCTGCTGAACGGCCCACCTGCTCTTCCAATGTGGCTCAAATTTACTACGGTTCCCTTCCTTGCGTTCATTTGTTGGCAAATGACGCAACAATGGCAAACTGTTTCAGCAACTTGGCGAAATTTGGGGTTAAACCAATCAATTTTGAATAATCTAATCATGGCATCTCTTCCAATGTGTGCTTGTCCATGGTATAACCTAGCTATTTGCGTCAAAAGACTATCTGGCAAAACTGTTCTCCCTTCACTTGAAACCCACAAATCATCTGGCTTTTTTACGCATTGTAATTTACTCCATGAGAGTTTTTCATCCTTACTAACATTATTTTGTAGGAATTTTAATTCTTCTATTGTGTCTACAACTTTTAGAGCAAAGGCTTCACTTGGTTCAAGTTCTGGCTCACTTATCAAATTCCATTCGTCTCTGAGCAATATACAGTTCAATGCGCAAAACCTTGCGACTTGATCTGCATATCCATTTCCCAAAGAAACGAAGTCTTGTGATTTCGAGTGTGCACTGCATTTTACCACTGCTATTTCTCCTGGTAACTGGATAGCATGTAACAATTCTCTTATTCTTTCACCATTTTTCAATGGTGATCCTGAAGAGGTCATAAAGCCTCTTTGTGACCACAATTGTCCAAAATCATGCACTATTCCAAATCCGTACTGACTGTCAGTGTAAATGGTGACTTTCATTAATGCGGAAAGTTGGCAAGCTCTAGTAAGGGCTACTAGTTCCGCTACTTGTGCAGAGTAAACTCCTTGAAGCCAAGATGCTTCTAGAACACCAGTTATTGTACATACAGCATATCCTGCTTTCAGTATTCCTAGTGCATCTCTTAAACATGAACCATCAACAAAAATAATCTGATCATTTTCTTCCAATGGAGTATCTTTGATATCAGGTCTTGGTTTTGTACAAAATTCAGTCACTTGAAGACAATCATGCTCGATATCATCAGCGTTTTCAATTTCAACATTTTCACTTGGAAACAAAGTTGCTGGATTTAATGTACTGCATCTTTTTAACTGCACATTAGGTGATCCCAAAATTATTGTCTCGTACCTTGTAAGCCTAGCACCAGTCATGCGCTGTGTTCGGGAACGTGTCAAAAGTATTTCGACTGAGTGAGGGACCATAACTGTTAAAGGAGGTCCCATCACTATTCCTTCACTTTGATTCAGGCTCATACCAACTGCTGCTACAGCACGCAAGCATCCTGGTAAGGCTGCTGCGACTGGATCCAAAGTAGCTGAAAAATATGCTACTGGTCTGTTTATGCCACCATGGGCTTGAGTCAAGACAGACAAGGAACATGCATCACGTTCATGACAAAACAATGTGAAAGGCTTTGTGTAATCAGGCATACCTAAAGCTGGAGCTCTGCACATGCATTCCTTTAATTCAATAAAGGCATCCATTTCATCTCTTTTCAACATTATTTCATCCTGCGCATCTTTCTGGGTCAGTTTCAGTAAAGGTTTGGCTAAAGTTGAGAAATTGGGAATCCATTGGCGACAGTAGCCCACCATTCCCAAAAACGTTCTCACCTCTTTTCTTGTTTTGGGTGGACTCATTTGAAGTACACTCGTTATTCTTTCTTTCATTATTTTTCTCGACCCTTTTTCTATTTGGTGACCCAAATATTTCACTTTCTTTTGGCAGTATTGCAATTTTGAAGGAGCCACTTTGTGTCCATTCCTTCCCAAATGGTTCAGTAGGGCAATAGTGTCAACTGTACAGTCATTTTCTGTTTTGGATGCAATCAGTATATCGTCAATATAGTGTACTAAGGTTGATTCAAAAGGTAATTCCAATGATTCCAAATTTTTCTTTAGAACCTGATTGAATATTGATGGTGACTCCGAAAACCCTTGAGGAATTCGACACCAACTGTAGACTCTGTCCAGGAATTTGAAACAAAAGAGAAATTGGCTGTCCTCATGAAGAGGCAGAGAAAAGAATGCTTGTGACAAATCAATGACTGAGAACCACTCTGCATCACAGGGAATTTGAAACATTATTACAGCTGGATTTGGTACTACGGGACAGCATTTGACTATTATGTCATTCATTTTTCTCAAATCTTGAACAATTCGGACCTTTCCACTTGGTTTTATTAGTCCCATGATTGGTGAATTACATGGACTACTTAGTACTTTTTTCAGTACTCCCTGTTTCACAAATTCGTCAATGAGTTGGGTGACTTTCATGAGAGTGTCTTGTGGCATATGGTATTGTGGAGTCTGAGGAAAGTTTGCATTAGGTTTTACAGTCACTTTCACTGGTTCTGCTCCTTTGACCAATCCTACTTCTTTCCCTGTCATATCCCACACTTCCTTTTCAACAGTTTCTTGTAAATCAGCTGGAATATCTGCTTCAGTGAGCATAGGATAAAGAGTAATCAGGGGATACTCTTCATCGACAGTTTCTATTTCTTCTTCTTCTAAACTGTCCTCTTCTTCTTCATCACTGTTTGTCTGAATTTTAATTCCATTATGTGAGCACATAATCGAGCATCCTAATTTGCATAATAGATCTCTTCCTAATAGGGATATTGGACTTGAGTCACACACCACAAATTTGTGTAACCTTTGAAAGTTACCAATTTTGACTTGCACTGGATCTGTAATTTGGTTCGTCAGATACCTATTTGCTACTCCCACTACTTGAACTGTTCTCCCTGAAAGTGGCATATTTGGTACTTCGATACTTCTAACTGTAGAGCGTGTAGCTCCTGTGTCAACCAAAAATGAAACGTTGTGACCCATAACTCTTCCTTCCGCAAATGGTCCCTTTTGATCAACTTCCAAAGATGCTGCAAGCATACATTTTCCCTCCTCATCTGAACTTTCACTCTCCCATTCATTGTTTATTCCATTCTCACTGTGTAATGGGAATTGGTGTACTGTGTTACTTTGATTCATTCCTTGACCTGTAACCTGTTGAGGAAGCATTACTTGTTGCTGATTCATTGGTGCTAAAGGTACTTGCATTTGCTGATTAGGTACCAAAGGAAACTGCTGTTGCATTGGCTGCGATTGTACCATTTGTACACAGGGCATTTGCACCTGCTGTTGTTGTATAGGTTGTAGACCCTGCATCTGATTTACATTGTTTTGGAAATTTGGGTTTGGACCTCTCAATTTTGGTCTTCTCATATTCTGAAATGTATTGACATCATTGTTTTGCTGACCTACACCTTCCTGCACCAACATTGGGCACTCCCGTTTCCAATGCCCGACGATTCCGCACGTGTGACATGGCATCACTTTATTCATTGCCTGTATACCATTAGGAATCGCGACAGTATTTAAATCAGGACCATTATTCACAAAACCTCCTCGGCCTCTGCCTCTCATCTGTGGCTGAAACATAGCATTTCCCTGCTGTTGCTGCTGCGGCAACTGTTGTTGGAAACCTTGCAAACCTGTCTGAGCTGCTCTAATCTGCATCACCATCACTTTTTCTTTCAATCTTTTCTGCTTTGTCTCAATCTCATCACTGCAGTATTTTGCATAGTTCAACACTTCATCGATCGATTTTGACTGCCAACAAATCAAATGCATTTTAATCATCTGGCTAATTTCGGGTCTCAATCCTTCCACAAATCTGAACACAAAATGGAGCATGTCCTTTGCCTCAATCGTTTCCGTGCCACTGTAATTTTTAAATGGTTTCAACAATCTCTCATAGTATGCATGTATCAACTCCTTAACTTCCTGTGCTGTTCTGTCAATTTTCTGCCAATCTACATTTTTCGACGCAACTTTTGTTTTCAAATACTCAATCACTTTATGGTATATGCTCATTACCCTAGGCGATGGTGACCTTATCTCTTTCTGGTTCACTTGTTGGCCAATCTACAGCCCTTTTACAATCTTCCCACAAATCTGCTGGAACTACAATTTCAAATAAAGTATTCAGGTCTTCCCAAAGACATTTTGCGAGTTTCATAAATCTATCTGTTTGTTGATACCATTCGATCGGTTTCTCTCTTAACTTAGGGTAATCATCCATAAAAGATTTAATATCACAGCTGTGCCATGGTACATGGATACGTTTTCCTCCTGCTGTTTCTCTCATTGGTAACATGGTTATAAGATCAACATTCTGTTGTACTTTATAATTCCGATCTGGGGTACTTTCTTTCTTCTTATCCTTTTTCTTAACCCTCCTACTCTCCCACTTGTCTAAACATCTCCAAACCTGCGAGCTTTGCAATATTTCTTTAAGGTGTGTTTTCATTCCTGCAGATCTCATGTGTTCAAAATCTTTTCTCTCAAAGTCTAGCCTGTAACTTCTGCTCAAATGATTGGTTTTATTTATGTCTATTTTGTGTCTGTCTGCAATTTCTTGTAACCTCCTATGTATGCTGCTTACTTCTCTTGGGATTCTAGGACAAATGTATCTCAGCTCTTCCTCTGTGTATGATTCTAACCTGTTCAGACCCATCGTTCCATCTACGAGTTCACCTTCTTCCATGCCCAATCTTATTTGATTCAAATATTCTTCTCCTTTCCCCTTGGGTGTACTCTGTGGGGAATTCAGACTGTTCAACCATTGTGTTAACTGTTGTGCATTTAGTCCCATTAATGTGGCATCTACGTCTACTGCTACTGATGGTTTCTGTAATGTTTCTGTTTTTGAAGTTAACTGTACTATTAGTGGTGGATTTGACCTTACCACTGTTGACGGAACACAAATTGGAATTGGACTAAATTCCAACAAAGACCCAGATCTATTTGACAGTGTTCCTACGGGAGTCGTTTCATGAGTATTTTCTATGTATCTCCTTCCTGTCTCGTTTTGTGTCATTACCCCTTGATCGCATACACTTGGCTTTCCCTGTATATATAATGGTACTGGCGGACCTACAGTGATAGGCAAAGATATTGCGTCCGGATTCTGTCTGTTACCCAAATTCTGTGGCATGTTAATTCCCACATTATGGTTCATCATTGCTGGCATGTCTAACTGTGTCTCTGCTGTTTGAATGTACTTTGGCATTTCTTGCATCTGCTTTTGAGGCATCAAAATTTGTGTTGGTTCGGTTTGAATCAATGTCGGTCTTTGGTAATTCTGTCCTCCCTGCACCATTAAATTAGAAGTCGTTTCCAAATTATGCTCATCATAAAAGCGTCTTTGGACCTGTGGCTGATAATCATTAACAGGTTTCAGTTTAGTCATGTCAGGATATATTCTCTGAACTTGTGGTATTTCTGGTGTAAAAGGCATATCGGGACTACTTTGCCTCTGCAATATTCTCAAATTCGGAGCTACAGTACCCTGTATTGGTTCTGGAGGGGCAGTACTAGTGCTTGGCCCATTTTCGTTTTCCACATATGGTGGTGGACGGTCATTTAGCAAATGCAGAATGAACTCCTCATCGTCTGATTCGTCTGACCTTTTCGAGTTTCTCTTGTTTTCTCTATCTCTGGACTGACTCCTGTCTGTTTTATGGGTAGCTTTCTTTCCTTCCATCTCTTCTTCGTCAGTAATTGCTGGAAACAATTTAATTCCATGCAATATGTCTGATCTCCAAACCTTTTGAGTACTATCCCATCTAGCATCCGCTAGTGTCTTTTCTGCTTTTCTCACCCTTGTCTCAAATTTCTTCTGTAGTTGCTTTCTAGCCATTTGTTCCCAAATTGCTAATGCTTCAAACTGTGCTGGTCTTGGAGGTATTTTCATGTCATATAGCGCAAATCTTAAATTCTCCAAGATTCTTAAATTAAACGTCCCATGGATGGGAAACGCTACACTTCCATGTTTTTCTGTTAATTTGCACCATTGTTTTAACCAAAGAAATGGTGCGACACCCTTTTCTTCAATTACGATGTTAGCTGGTGTACCCTCAGGCAGTGTTTCTTCTCCTACATTTGCTTTAATATATACATCTCCCCTCAAGGCACTCTTAAAAGCTTTGAAAAATTTCATCTTTCCGTCTTTTATTTTTCTAAAAAAAAATGTAATCAATAAGTGACTTTAATTCCCGGAATACTCTTCGCTTGCCTTTCACCACCAATTGCGCTTCCCGGACTGCGTCCAATCCGTGCGCGACCCTTCTCACCAACCAACCTATCCCAGCGCGGCTCCTAGTGACGTCACACTCACACACTGCGGCTGACAAAGTCTTGCGGCTTGTCCTCCTTCATTCAGCTTCACTCAAAACTAATTTCTGCAATATATCGCGAGCACTAATCAAAAAGAAGAAAACAAATCTGTCGGTTTACTACAGGAAAGGTAATACAATCGCTTCAGAAACCTTAGGGATTTTTCACTAGCCTCGGCAGTTATTCCATCTTTCTCGGTTTATCACTTTCGCAAGCAAAATTTGACCTGCAAACTTTACTCTCAACTAATCAATGAACTATTCTAGTGCACCTTAGAATTCGTCAAATCTCAAAGTCAAACATTTTCTTTCATTCCTCAATATTCGTACTGACTTGTTGACCACGCCCGATCAACCTATGAAACCGAACAAATTACAACATCAACCAAGTGTCTCATACACTTTTCAACATACTTCGGAGTCTCTTGACCTTGCAGGGCCCGTCTCAACATCAACAACCACGTGGACAATTTTTCCTCCACAAAGTGCTACACTCATATGAAGTTCGACGACTTCCCTACTCTCACACTTTGGAGTATCACTCCTCTAAAATTTTAATTGGAGTTCGTAACCCCCCTAAAAATCCTCACAAACTTCACAAGTTATCTGCGGCAATAAGCTATGCAAGCGCAAAACCCTAACTTCACTAATACCGTCACTAGAAAAGCTGTGACATTTTCACACCTTCATTTCCTCCATTCGCAAGCTCTGAGATTCCAGGAAAGTCATTGGGGATTTAGGGCATCATCATCTCTCCAACTTGTTTTATTAAAGAAAATTCTAACTCGAATCCGTCTATTGTTCGGATGGGGTCCCAAAGGGCCAAACCATCAAACTCTGCTACCATTTACTGATAGTGCGTCCAGTCCTTATAGATTACTTATACTTGGACACGCCGGAGGTCGGTGAACCTTTTGACCGGGTTGAGTTCTCCTCATCCAAAGAATTGTCGGATCCCTCAAATCAATAATCAATAATCATTTATAATCAATAACCAGTACTCGATTAGTAATCAATCAACAAATTAGTTAAACAGAAAGTCAGTAATTAGACACACCATGACCTTTCAGTCATGAATAACCACACCTGTTTATTAAAAGTTAATGAGTTTATTTCCCAATATTAACAAAGCTAACACAATGTAAGTAAGTCTTAAAATCTAATGATACACATATACGAACATTACTAGTTGTCCATAGCGACAGAAGAAACGCAATCTACGCAAAATTTGGATTATAATGCACTCAGTTATAGCAATGCAAATCACTGATAAGAGTACCTGAATTTGACTAATTGCATACATCAGTCAGCATAACAAGATTTCAATTCAGCCCGGTGCATCAAATGAATACCTCAACTAAACTCTGATTAGCATTGGCATGTGGGGCTTCATGCAAAATGAATTTAGTCAACATAAATTTAGAAAACTTCTAGCTTGGGCTCTGTCAAAATAAGCAGTTGGTACCTAAGAAGAAAAATACAATGCATAATACATTTATCCTTTCATAATTACCAAATTTAATCAGCATTCAAGGTAAGTCTTTGTCCTTCAGGTACTGGTTCGATCAGTATGGGGCAGACTTCAAGGGGGCAAAGTTTTAAGGCAAGTTTTCCCTGCAGCAGCAAGGAATACAGGGGCAAAGGTTATCGTATGGGCAAGACGGGGTAAAGTTAAAGTTAAAGTCTCTAGGGTGAGAATCCTTTAAAGTCTCTCTCTCTCTCTCTGGGATAGAGAAAAAGCATCAAAATGGCTTCTCGAATCTGGCTTCAAAATGGCATCAAAGAAAATGGCTGGCTTCTCTTGGTCCGGTGGGCTTAAGTAAGAAACGTTCCAAATTCTTCAGGGTCTTCCATTGGAGGGTCCATGGGGTGATTTCTCTTTAACCAATGAATAGTGTCCTTCTCTTAATGTTCACCTACGCATAAGGTGTCCTTGGAGCTTTGGAACACAAGTAGCAACAAAGTTGCCAATTAATTCTGCATCAATGTCTTTATTGTCTGCACCTGCAGAAACTGACCTTGCTTCAAAGGGGATGAAACTTGCCTAGCACGCAACTTTTGAGATAAGTGTATTAGTCATTCTACTGGAAATATACAGCTTTGAAGGTTTAAAACACGTCTTTGTTATACAAATGAAAACTATGCAGTTAAAATTGAGACCAGGCAACTAGGCCAAAGCCTCTGATAAATTTAAGCTAAGCATATAACAGTTTTAACAAGAAAATCATAAAATACATCTGCAATTATGACAGATTACTACATTTTCGATTCTTCATGATTAATTAAGCTTGTTTATACTAATGGCGATCGACTTCGTGGGCACATTTTTCGACATACATTTATTTTCTTTGCTAAAATCACATTGTCTTATACGATTTTGTTACATGATATATGAATATTTGTTAGTCTTTCTTTTTCTGCTTCATCACCGTTACTCCGTTACTTATGGTGTTTTTCCACAAATCAAGGTAATGTAAATAGAGAAACTACAACATGTGCCCTTGAAACGTATATCAAGATTGATTCCCTTTCCCAAAACACAAAAATAACGACTATCTCGATTTATAATAAAACATGTTAAATAAAAGAAAGAAGGGGCAGATAAAATGGACATTTGCAGACAGTAGCTCGTCTCTTTAAGAGCATACGATTTGTGAATACACACGAAATTGAGAAATAAAATATATAATGCTAGTCTCAGATTTATAATTCAGATATGCCAAACACAGCACATTTCATAATCTATTTTTTAAGTTACATATTTAGAAAATGTGATGATACACAATACAAAAATGTTTTTTTTAATCGTTTTAACGGTTATCACTTTAGCAACCTTGGGCTACCTGCATGTTTAACAACAAAGGCAACACATTTCTAATGATGCTGTTTTACTTTCATACCACGCTGGCACAGCCTGCATTTTGTGAAACTGCGACCCATATGTTCAAAGTGCTCTTGCTCAGCTTGCCAGATCTTCATTTGAGCTTCCCAAATAATAATGCCTTCTTATGCTTATGTTCCCAATAATTAATGTACACCAATAGGCTATCAGAGCCTGAGAAAGGTGGCACATAACTTTGATACAGAAAATATTAAATATAATGAAATTAAACTGGCTATGTAGCGCCCTAATCACTGAACTTCTAGGAGTATGGCTGTTGGTTTCTTTTCTACCCCAAATGTGAGCGCAGAGATTTCTTTCAAGTATTAATTTGCATTACACACTGGAATACTGAGGAGCAGTGGAAATATTCTCAAATGTTGGAAAGCCTGAAAAATACCAGATTTCTACTTTTGGTCTTAGGAAACGTATTATATTTGGCAAAATTGAAAAACAGGCTAAAGAGGGAGAAATTAGTTCACTGAACAGGGAAAACGACATATTCACCTATGGATTGCTACTGATTTCTACATTTATGAGATAAATACCATTTTAAATAGTAGAGCTCTTTATAGATACAAACCTGTTCATCAGACCTATGTAAAAACTATATTGCTGCTGTTTTACTACTACTTCTGATAATAATAATTATTGACTTTATTTGACAGATAATAAAAAGGATAATGAACCCCAGAACTGCAATGAAAATATTTCCAAATTATGTAATACCTCCTTTTTGCAATAATTGGCTGTGTTTTTTTTGCTCAGTTAACATTTATACTGCAATTTGACAGCTCTCGATATTAGTGCATTGTATTGTTATTTTATACAATGCTAGTAGATGATTTGACTTTATCTTGCTTTACCATGGGTAGAAGATTATTTGTTATGATTGTATGCACTTTGATTGCACACTTTATATATACTCCCTCTGGTTTTGTCTTTATTTTACTCTTGTGTATGCCAATTTTGCAATGATTTTAAGTATTTACGCAATAAAGTTATGACTGACTGACTGCCCTCAGTTAACCTGGGAATAAAACATTTTCTAGCATTCACGTTAAGAATTTTTCAATTCTATTAAGAACATGGAGGCGAGGATTATGCTTCTCTTTCTTCACTTTAATTTTGACAGCAGACAATCAGAAAGTACAGACAGAAAAAAACTACATATCCCAAGTGTATCCATAACACGTGATAACCATGAAGGCAGTCCCCCTATATAACGCTGACACTCATTAAACAACTACTCTTTCTTTGCTCGAACAAACACAAAAAAAGTCTATTCGAGTCCATAATACACAAGCTGAAAGGACATCAAACGTCCCGTAGACGAGATACCAAAAAGACCAACTCGGAAAAAGAAGAGGAACGAAATCCAACATCCATCCACATCCCCAGAATAATGCGCTGGAGACACACCAGAATCATTTGTCCTTAGTACCTGCAGGGGGATAAAAGAAACAAACCATAAAACTGAACCAGGAAAAAACATAATCCTATAGGTAGTAACAGGGAGGGTAAAGCACTGAAATACAGTAAACACAATTATAAAAGAATAAACCAATCACAACTTTAACAGTGCAGGTGGGATAATCCTCACCTCCGTGTCCTTAAAAGAATTGAAAAATTCTTAACGCGAATGCTAGAATTGTTTTAATTCTATGTCAGGACCGGAGGCTCCGATTATACTTGTTTAAAGCTGACCCACCACTACCGATGCAATAGCCACAATAGGTTTATAATAAAATGATTTGAATGTAGATTCAGATAACCAATCAGCAGCTCTTAAAATGTCTTCTAATCAAGAACCCTAGGCAAAAGATTTTGAGGCCATGGCCGCTCTAGTGGAATGAGCACAAAATTTAGAAATATCAATGAAATCAATAACTGTTTCCCCATATCAGAACAAACTTCTTCTGTACTTACCTCATAAGCTCGGAGACATTGTACTACACACAATTTGGGATTGTCTACAAAACTAGGATAGGAAACCGATTTCAAATTACACTTAGTACAACGGGAAATAGAAAAAGTTACTCTTTCAGGAGAAAAAACTCTACCAGCCAAATCCAAAGCCCTTACATCAGAAACCCGTTTGCAAGAGATTAAACATAATAACATAGTGAGTTTAGCCAAAAGCTGTTTCTTGGAAAGGAATCTATTAGCCGGCCAAGACTCCAAACATCTCAAGACTATATTCGCATCCCAAAGAGTAGAATAACGTGGACGAGGGGGATTAACCAACCTTATGCCCTTCAAAAACTTACAAACTATGGGTAATTCCCCCACAGGTTTACCATCTACTGGCAAATGACCCACCAAAATGGCCGACAGATAATTATTAACCGATCTATAACCCAAACCAGATGACGCTAGAGAGGATAAAAAATTTAGGACCAGACTGGAATCCACTGAGGACGGATCAGCGTTCTGTGCACTGCACCAAGTACACCATTGTTTCCAAGCGGAAGCTTATCTCTTGTGGGTACTGGAAGACCAGGATCCTGCAATGAAGGCGGAAGATTCCTGTGAAAATCCTGGGATACTCCATCTTTCCCTGAAAGACGCCAAGCCACTAGGGCCAGCTGCCCCGAGAGAATTAGAGGATGAGGAAAGGCCCAGGGGATCCAGAAGGAGGTTGAGTCGGAACGGAATCAATATTGGGAGGTCGCAACTCAACTCCAGAGCTACCAGGAACCAAGCCTGGGGCCTCCAGAGAGGAGTCACTAGAATGACATCCACCTGCTGATGACGGATCTGAGCCCAAACCCTGGGAATCATCAAGAAGGGAGGAAACGCATAGCTCAGACCCTGAGACCAGTTCTGGAGAAAAGCATCTGTCGCTAGAGCCTCAGGATCTGGCCTCCAGCTGAAAAATGTCTTCATTTGCCAATTGAGGCAGGATGCAAACAGATCTACCGAGAAGGGACCCCACAGGGAGCGGATAACTTGAAAGACCTCAGGATGAAGCCTCCAGTTGCTGAAATCCTGAAGGTGACGAGAGTGCCAATCCGCAACAGAATTGCTGCTCCCTGTAAGGTACTCTGCTACCACTGAAATTCAGTGTTTCAGACAAAAATGTCAAAAGTCCTTGGCAATCTCCACTAGAATGCGAGACCTGGCCCCCCCAATTTGTCGACATATCTCACTGCCGAGATATTGTCCATACGAGGAAGGATACAACAATTCGTCTTGATAGGAGACAGGCTCTTGATTGCAAATGAGCTTGCTAGAAGCTCCAGACAATTGGTATGGAGATCCATCTCCGCTTTGGACCAACGACCCCATGTGGAAACAGACCCGGAATGAGCTCCCCATCCCCAATGACTGGCGTAGGACTCTATCACAATCTCTGGTGAGGAACCAAAGATGGCCCTGCCATTCCAAGCCTCCATGTGGTCTAACCACCAACGCATCTCCAAGCGAGCCTCTTCCGAAAAGGGAATCTGGTCCACATATTTGAGACATCTCTGAAGATGAAAATTGTTCAATCTCTGCAGAGCCCTGTAGTGTAGAGGACCCGGAAAGATCGCTTGAATGGAGGAAGAGAGCAGGCCCACCATGTACGCAATCGCTCTCAATGATACAGCCTGTCTGGACAACAGTAACCTCAATTCTCTCTTGATCGGATGAATCTTCTGAGGGGGAAGGATCCACTGAGCTAAAGTAGAGTCTACCCGAAAACCCAGAAAATCCAACCTCTGAGACGGAATTAAGACCGACTTCTGGGCCTTGATAATGCATCCCAGACTCTGGAGAAGAGATATGGACCATTCCAGATGGACGAGGGCTAGACGGGGGACATTGAGCCATAATGAGAATGTTGTCTAGGTAAAGTATGAGACAGACCCTCGAGCACATAGGAACTCTACCACCGGCCTCATCACTTTTGTGAAGCACCAAGGGGCTGATGAGAGGCTGAAAGGAAGGACCTTGTATTCGTAACAAAGGTCTTCCCACAGAAACTGGAGGAATCGACGGTAGGGAGGAAAAATAGGAATGGTCAAGCAAGCATCCTTTAAATCTAAACAAACCATCCAGTCTCGTTCCTGAAGAATATTCCTCAGTAAGTGGATGCCCTCCATCTTGAAATGCCGATAAACCAAACACCTGTTGAACTCTTAGAGGTTCAACACGAGCCGAGAGCCACCTCCCTTTTTGTCTACTAGGAATACCGAACTGAGAAACCCCTTCGGATGAGTGGAAGTCTTGACAATAGCGCCTTTTTTCAAAAAGCGATGCAATTTTGGGGGAAATTAAATTGCGATCTTGAAGGGAAAAATACATTGGACATGGAAGAGAGGTCTGAGAAGGGGACTTGTGAAATTCTAGCTTGAAGCCTTGAATGGTTTCCAAGACCCAAGCGTTGCAAGTAATTTTGCGCCAAGCTTGCAGAAAACACCCCGTCCTGTCCCCTAAAACAACCTCTGAGCTTAAGAGACGGCTCACCTGTAGATCCTGCGTCCTGGGAGTAGGATTGAGTGCCTCTAGATCTCCATCTGCGGAATCTGGAGCGACCTGCTCTCGGACGAAAGGGTAGAAGGTGGACACAGAGGAACTGTAGTCCTGGAAACCACCTCTCCCCTGGTGATAGTATCCCTGTTGAGGACCTTGTTGGCTGAAACGGCCGAAGTCATGCCCTCTGAAGCATCCGGCCCCACGAAAAAGTGGGCGAAGAACCTCCTTACTAGACCCTTGGGCCTTGTCCAAATTGGCATATGTTGCCACAAATTTAGAAAGCTCCTTGAGGAAATGAGAACCGAAAAGCAAACCCTGAGTCAAAGGACCTGACTCCGAAGAAGCCAGGTCTGCTAACTTTGGATCCATCTTTATCAAAACAGAGCAATGACGTTCATTGATAATTGCACAATTAGCATTCCCCAGAAAGCACAGGGCCCTTTGTACCCAACCAACCAGAACATTAGGGACAATAATGTCACCAGAATCCTTGGCCTGAAACTCCATCTCCAAAATCTTGGTCAATGGACCAGTCACGTCTAGAAGTTTGTCCTGGCAAACACGCCAGTCACGATCAATCCCATTCTTTGGATCCTTTAAAAATTTCTTTAAATAAGTGACAAGAGTAGGATTCAGTTCAGGTGTCTCTGTCACCTTAGAGGAAAATCTGGTCTTGGGCACTCAGAACGTAATCTGGAGCGAACTTCCTCTTCAAACCCATGCCTAATGTGGGATAGTCAGCTACTTCTGCGGGGGACAACCATAGAGTAGAGCAGGGATGTACATTGTCCTCAGGTTCAAGAGAGGAGTAGAATCATCCTGGTGGTGCGTCGTCTTCTTGCATTTTTGTGGGGGGATAATCCCCCTGGGCTGAGGAATGCTCAGAGGAAGAGGAAGCCAAATCCTCCTTGGACTTAAACTTCGAGGTGGCAGAAGCATTATAGTCATGATCCCTGGCCACGGATCTGATAAGACACTCAAAGTCCGCAGCATGCGGATTCTTGCCCAGATGGAGGGCCTGTGAGCCACCAGACAGGGAGGGATCTTCGACTATCTGAGATCCGGAGGGGGCAACCCATCCCTGCTGTTCGGCAAAACCAATGAGATGGTGTTTAATAGGCCTGATATATAGCGATATATAGAGGGACTGCCTCTATGGTTATCACGTGTTATGGATACACTTGGGATTTGTAGTTTTTTCTGTGTATACTTTCTGATTGTCTGCTGTCAAAATTAAAGTGTAGAAAGAGAAGCATAATCGGAGCCTCCGGTCCTGACATAGAATCTGAATTCTTGAATACTATCAATACTAATGCACTTGATGTTAAAAACGTATGTTTGCAAGTGCTCTTTTGTTTCCATGCATCAGAAATTATAAAGGTCACCAAAAGGAGCCAACGTTTAGCTGTAAGGGAGCATTGTAAGAAAGTGTTTCCTAGAAGCATACATTATCTCCCCGAAATTAATCCCACTTTTGTTTCCTCCGAAGTCACACAGTCAAATGCAGACTTTGGGCCGCACCTTGTTTTAAAAAGGGGTATAGATAAGAAATGTGCATGTAAAAGGGAAGTGCTAATCTTCATCTCGTGACCCAACTGAGCAGTGTGTTGTGCATATTTCTGAATGTCCCATGCCAATGTATGCAGTCCTTTATTTTTTCTTGATAGCGTTCTTATTCTTGTAGTTCTGTTTTTACTCTCGAGAGAACTATAAATGCAAGAAAGCAAATAAAAAGCTGCGGAGTTATAACACTTCCACCAAAAAATAAGGCATCTTTAAAGAGACACGAAAAAGAGCATCTATTCCTCCAAGAATAAAAAAACAATGGAGCTAATTGAATTCGGATTTGCATGCCAATGTAGTAGTTGTTTTCATTGTAAAAGCAGGAAAATGCAATTTGGTCTAAAAAAATATACATGACATTAGTTGACATGACCACACCTGTCAGGAACAATCGTGACCTCTCTAGCATAATAAAGAAGGAAATTCCAATCCTGCACATAAAGGACCATTTTTCAGACTTCTCAGATAATTAATTATGCCTTTTTTTTTATTACGCAAATGAATTTTGTATAAACGGGTGCCATTAAAAAAATGGCAAGTGTGCTTCGAAAGGACCGAAACAACGAATACTGTTGACCGGAAAAGAAGTGTATTAATGCTGGGGATGAGGCCACAATGGTGGAGAGACGGTGGGGGTGGGGGATGCCCGGAATAAGACGTCGGACACACCAACGCCTGCGGCAAACGGGCGCAGGATGTCGCGCGCTCTGCTGCCACCTCGCGGCTGCGCGCGGGCGTCGCTCGTAGCCGGAAGTGAAGCAGTGCGCACTCGCGCGCGGGTTAGGTAACAGGAAGGAATCCGTGGAATGCGCCGCGCGCCCGTCGTTCTGTGTCTGGGACCGAGGCCTCCATTAAAGCGACAGCGCAGCCCAGTCGCCCGGGCCAGGCGCTGCCTGTTTACCAAACACGTCTGCTTGTTGTCTTTTCGGATTGTTTCGAGCGGAATGGAACTTAGCACCAGCCCTGATTTTATCTCTTGCTCCACGGGCTGCCTTTCTGGTCTTGAAACACGGGTTTCTTATTGTTCGGAGCCAAGGAGCATATTGAACTTCTGTCTGGTAGCTAGAGGGGTTATGTACAGGCTATGAATACCTAATACGTCGATGAAATTGTATGGGTGTGTTCTGTAGTATCCCCAAACATGAGCAAGTAAGTACTCTGAACAGGCTGGGTACCGTACTTCATTACGTTAAATCATGTGTCCCTCAGTAAGGGACTGCAATTATGTATCCCCGATTTTACAAATGTTGCGTACGGGTTTATTCTGATTAAGGAATCTCAAGCCTGTCTTGGTGTCTTGTTACTGAGAGATAAGATTTTGAACAATTTAATGTAGTGCTCCTGCACTACTGCTAACGTAGGAAGGGGGGAGGGTAGTGTCTCAACGCACGCAGGGCACATCCTGGTATGGAAGCAAAAAGGCAGCCTTCACTGGGGTGTATTGAGCTGTTCACACCCCGGGACCACCTACACCTGCTGCAGGGTTAATAGTACTACGTGGATATTACAACTAAGCGTGTCTACAGTAGACTAGAAACACACACAGACTTAATGCTAGAAATTGCCTGTTACAGAAACAGGCAGAAAGAGTGTGTTGTTATAGTAATATATATGGAGGGCAGGGGGGTCACTACGAGTTTATATGTGTAAATGCAGCGCGTAGATGCATCTGGCTCCGGCTCGCATTTTTGATGCCCTGAGCTGCTACTTCACAAAATGCTAAATAAAACCAAAGAAGCATTACTATCTGAAGTAGTGATGTTGTAAAACAGACTGACTTTAGGTTTAAGACGTAAAAATTACATTGCTTATTTAACAAGCGGATGAATCGGTGCACACAGGGACACGTGTTGAATAGTGGGCATATTTAGCAGTTGGAGTAATTGCTGTATTATTCACTATCTTTTTTTTAAAGTAAAATAGTTATTTTCACTTTTTTTGCCCAGGATGACAGTGTGTCAATGCGTAAAAAGCGATATCGGACCCGCATAGCACAGAACCTCCTGTTGACAGCGCAGGTGCGGTGCATTCCTGCCCGGCTGATGATGTTATTTTAGGCACTCAGCCAGTTCATGTAGCTACTAGAAACCGAAAGTGGTTCTGCCTCAAAGACCCACCCAGCTGCGGGAGAGGACACAGGAAGCCTGCAGAGGGGGCAGGGCGGGGCCGTTCCCCTACAGCCGCAATGAGATCCCTGGCAGGAGACTTTTGTGTGTGGTTTCAACACATCAGATGAGTCAAGCAAGTGAAATTAAAGTAGCAGCTCGGGGCATGAAAAATGCGAGCCGGGGCCAGTGGCCAACGGACCGAGCATTGTTTTTTCCTGCAGATCACATGGTTGGGCTCGAATGACAGAAGACCCGGTTTATTAGTGACTGAACTGGCAGGTGACCCGCACCCTGTCCCCAGAGACCGGGAGAGTTAATGATTGAAAGCCTTCTGATGGAGAGATTTAATCACTCACTCCCAGCGCCTCCCCGGAGCTGGCTGCAATAGCAGCCGCAGAAGGGGCTTTCCAGCTTCGGAATTCTTTCAGGAGAACATCACAGAGCTCTGGCTTTCATCTGTGCACCACTTACAGCCCACCACCTACAGGCCAGACGCAGCAGGCGCACCACACAGAAAGTACGATGTTCAGAGCAGGGACTGGGAGACAGGAATGCGGGCACTTGCAGCACCGGCTTCCCCCTAGGAGGTGCCTGTTCTGTTCCAAAAACATTACAGTACTGCCGCAGATCAGCTGCAAATGTCTGCAGTGATAAAGCATTGCAGTACAGATGAGAAGTCCAGGTACTGTGCTGTGTACAATATTGGATAGTAGCCACGTGCAACCATGTTCCACAGGGTAGCAGAGAATTACATGGGTGACCAAAGAAATAACCCATCATCCTCCTTGCTCTTCCCGGCCCGTGCAAATTGAGAGTGAATCATTATAATGGAGGTACGCAACCGGGCCAGCCCTAATAAATTGAAATCATCTTTTTATCTAGCTCCGCCCATAACCCAGCTTCCTCTCCGTCAGTATCTATCTTGTCTGTCTCCTACACGTGGACCATGCAGGACAGGATACAGCTTTGGACACCAGGTAAAAGTTATGCCCACAACACAGATTGGTTTGCTTTTCGTGTTGAAATTAGTCCACCATTGCACCATTTCATGGGTATTAGTGTTCAGCGGAGACAGCTAAAGGCTAAATAGGTGTACTGGGTCCATGCAGTAGGAAGGGAGGAAGCTTGCCTTACTGCGAAGGATGGTATAGCACATGCTTTCCCAAGAGCTGATGGTATGGACCGTAGGCGCTGGGGGACGCCAAGCAAGCTAAGTCTGCATATCTAGGTCGTCTTCATAGGACTTTCCAGGACTCTTACAGCTCATGCAGATCTGCAGCTGCAGAACAGCCTCTCCTCACTGGCTGAAAAAGTGCAAAACAGGGGCAGATAGACAGTTTCCAATACCAGTAAGTGAGCTAACCAGCTCTATATAAAGGTGCATGTATCCTTAAGCAACTGATGGGAAGATATCAAGACAGTCATTGCAGAGTAAGATGAACACCTTGGATTGCTCTGCTGATTTACATATTGTGAAATGATTTATCTTCATTTTTGAGGATACTGGCAAAACTAACCACAATAGGGTTTTGAAATGTAATCCTCCAGTACTTTTAAGATGGACACTTTTGAATCAAACCTATAAGTGTTTTGTAACACTTATAGCTAAAGAAGATGCTTTGCTGGCTGACTAGAGTGACAGCGGTGGAATTGGTGTTGCGCAGAGCAAGCATGGTAAGCAATTTCTTCTATGCTAACTACAGATGCCAGCCTCCGGGTACAGATGAGAGAATGACCAGGGAAGTCAAGGCATATGGGCACATAAGGAGTCATAGCATTCATTACTCAAAGTGGGTTAAACCTTCATAGATGTAAGTGGCTCGCAAATGGTTTGTGCTACCTCTCAAGAGTTGTTATGCATGGATCCCCTTTGAGCCCCTATGTTCTTAAGGAATATGATCATTTCAGTATGATAGACTTCCCTGGGACAGGGATTTTTTGGTTTAAGGGATTGGCAACATCCTCTGTAATGCCCCAACTAATGCTCTCCACAGAAAAGCCCCACAGTACTTCTAAGTATTGCACACATTGTCTTGTGGTGTTGCTAAGGTACCGACCCAATAACAGTACTGTTAAAAGTGGAATTGTTCACACACTAACACCACTTCAATAGCACAGAGAAATGTGGACATCGGCACATTATCAGGACTGCAGTATTGATGAGAAAGGTGGTACTGCCGTGTGGACATTAGACGTCAACGGAATATTAAAAAAGGCGTACTGCGGCAAGAAAAACAAATTAGACATTAATTTGCACATGGATGAAAAACGATATATGTGCATCACGGCAGAAACAATGTCTCAAGGGGTGCTACCGATTCCCAAATAAGGCACCTGAAATAAAGTCTCCTTTGAGACAGTAAAAAATGAGGCATTCTTTGTGGCATAGCTGATAAAACGAGCCAATGGTTTGGCGTATCAAAACAGAGATGGCAACAGTTAAGCATGAAAACGCATTCGCTGTGGACGGCGACTGAGCGACAGAGGCGCCACTATACATCAAAAAAGATAGGTGCGTCAGACGGTAGTACTGTGGTGCGAAATAGTTGTGTTCATTTGACGAGTGTGGCCCTCTCCAACGAGTGTTTTGTGCGATATAACACACTGATGTGTGGTGTGGAAAGAGACAACACTGTCCCCTGCGATGCGAGAAGGGTCAGAATATGTGTTGCACGCCTCAAAGGGCCGCAACATCTACTGCCCCGGGCTGAGTTCTGCCTGGATACAGGAAGGTGTGTGAGTGACCTTTTGTCCATGAGCCAAGCAGTGATTGGTCGAGAACCCAGGAACAGGATGTCCCTTCCCCCTTCTCCTCCGTGCACACATGCATTTCAGAAATTCCTGCGCCCTCCCCTGCCTTTCATCTAAAGCCAAGACTGTTCCTGTGCCCGTCGCTCTTTCTGTCTCTACCAGTTTCTTTATTTTACAGACTTTCTTCGACTTCGCCAAGTGCCCTCAGCCATGTCATGGGGTTACTGTGGGCATACATTCGTATATGTAAATTGGAAGTCGTGAACGGTGTGATTTATCAGTGGGGCATGCCCCGCAACCCCTGAGGGAGTAGTAAATGCCAGCGGGCAGTTTCAAGCAGATACCGCACTCACGGGCACTGGACACATGGCACTTTTGCGCACCATGCCCTCTGCCCCATGCCATCTCTGAAAATGCTTACGAGATATGGTCCGTGGCATGTCGGCATATTGCAAGAATTGGCAACGACTTCATCTGGATGCTTGTATCCAATTATTGAAGCCGACACATGGCCTACCAGGATGTATGGGCATGTCAAATTGTACGAAATGTTAAACCAAATAGAATTAAGTGATTTGTGCAGAAAAGGAATGCCTACTGTGGAGAAGTGCAGAAATACAAAAAAAGCTGACCACGTTTCACATCATGATGCAGAAGGCTAAGAAATGAGAGAACTTTTGTTACAAACTTCAAAAGTTATGTTAAACAACACGATGATGTATATATACATATAGAATTACTTTTTAACCTTTCCTTCAACAGGAACCTGCATGAATATATCACATGCACCTCTCGCCCTACCCTAGAATCCAGTTAGATAAGGCTGCTTCCCTGGGAAGAAAGATTATTCAATTAGAAAGTAAATGTTCAACAATGAAACATTGACGAAAAATCAAACCTTTCAAGTTAACCGACAGGGTAGCTGCCTGGAGGTGATTCACCCACACACGTGGGAACCTGCTTCATGCTTATGGCTCTCAGACAAACAATGGAGGGAGGGGTGACGTGCAAGGGAGTGAGGCAAAACTCCAACGAAGCTGCAAAGCTCACAGACAAGGGCTGAGGTGGGGCAAAGAGGCACTCCGTCGTGACCGGCGCACGTGGATAGGGAAAACTAAGAGATGGGCCTATATTTTAAAGCCTCCAAAATGTAACTACACGTGTAAGCTACAACTTCAGTGCGAAATATGTCACGTTCTACCTGGAGCAGTAGCTGAAGTGCAAAAGGTTCAGTGGTACATGGTTCAAGAGTGAGAGGTGTCCACTGCTGCACAAATATGGATTTTATATTACCCAATCACTGTGCTTTGGCCATTTCATAAGGTTCGAACGCACAATTGCCACCCTACTGGTTCCACCATCGTGGTTTTGCAGGGCAGAGGGTGCCCTTAAAAAATGAGTTTCAGAACTCAATAAACTGGAGCTACAAATGGGGCATGTTAACGACCCAGTTGAATGTAATTGTCAGCAGTGAGTTATTGTGAAAAGCATGTGTTAAAGGCAATAGGCCTTAAGGATGGCTTGCTAGTACACTGTGATAAAGACTGTAGGCAGGTACTTAGTTACATGGAATCTCAAAGATTATAGTAGTAGGCAAGGGTTATACTGTTGGTGACCAATCCGAAAAAAAAACTCTGGGGATTGAAAATATGCATACAGCCTACAATAATTCTTTTGAGACTCCCTTATGAGAGAGGGCGTTTTGCTTTGCCTGCTGTATTTTTGTTTGAATTTGAACTATTATAGCTCTATACGTGATGGTGCCTTTTGGAAAGCCTACACTCAGTACTGTAGGCCAGAGTTGGTTGTGGTGACAAACCAATTAAAGGCTATGTTAAAGTCAATAGGCATCTAATGGCGGATTGTTGTTACTCCAATTTGCATGAAATTTCACAGATTACCTTAATAAGCACAGGTTTTGGTGCTGGTTACCACATCTCACAAACCTTGGATGTAGGTGATTTGTACTGTTAGGATACTTGTTAGGCCTTCTAGGAGAGATAGTATTTTGCTTTACCAACAGTAATTTTGTGTACTCTGTAATTTTACAACTGTGTCCCTGGTGTTTGCTTTCTGAGAAAGCTTAAGCTCCAAACAGGAGGCCGGAGCTGGTTATCGTGATAAGCCAATGACAACAACTAGAGCATGGATACTGAAAGTACATGTGGCCCCCGACCTCCACATGCGGCCCCCCCTGGGCAACAGTAGTACAGGGCTGCTGTTCAATCGATTCAGCTCTAACAGTAAAAACATCTTAAATAAAGAGGCAATCGTTTATTTCAATGTTAACTGGTGTTAAGGAGAGGAAGTACCTAGGGAGTCATGAGCTTTACTGTTCATTTTTAAAAACATCTTGCAGCAAAAGTGTAAAAATATAACAGTTGCTTCAGAATTGAAAAAAAATGTATTGTTAACATGCAAAACCTTTTCACCTAAGTATAATTTATTATATCAGTGCTTTAAGAAGTATTCATTTAAAAGTGATAATTTTCAAACATGAATTTAGAAACATAAATTCTTACCCCTACTCTGTCAAATATGAAAATAATGGATTAAAGAGGCAAGTCAGATGTTTTGTACAGTTTTTGAATAGCCTGGGTTCCTATCATACATGAACAACATTATAGTTTATTAGCTCAAACACAGGAGCAGATTTGTACAGCGCAGACTGTGAAACTTCGCTGTCCTCCTATGAGATAATGAAGAAAAAGAAGGAAAGGTGAAATTAAGCAATTGCCTAGGATCAAAAAATTTGGAAAAGTGTGGAAGCCAAGATTAATCTCAGGTTTTCTTGTTTCATACTGCTCAATTCAGCCACTAGATGGATATCCTTTGCTTCGCCTACCCATACCTAACCGCCAATCCTCCAAACCCCCCTTGCCCATCTGACATTCCGCTGGCATCAATGCGGCCCTCGGGCACATCACAGACCAAACTTTTTGGCCCCTGGGAAAATGTTTTCAGTACCGATGAGCTAGAGGCTCAACTGATTCACAAAAAAAAAAAAATCTGATGCCGGAGGTCTGATCTGTTTATTTGGAAAAATTATGATAAACTGAGTAGGCCTGATATATTGATTGTAAAAGGTATTTGTTAACTTTGGTTGTAAATGTGGCAGCCATACTGGATCCTTGAAACAATGATTGACTCTGTACAATACCTAGGTAAGATGGACACCTACTGCTATGTTTAGTTGTGTTATTGCAAGCATTTGCTGTCTGTGTTTAGATGGCAGCATGTTTTCTTTTCTGCGTTTATTCTTTTTATTTATCTTGCATATGTTGCTGAGCTGTGTGTGTTTTATTTCGGTTTTGTCAGAGACGGAGTGTAAGAATGAGACAACGGATGAATGAATGAATGAATGCATAAATGCAAACATCAGTAACAAAGTGCATGTATGATGACTTATTGTGTAGGTAAAGCCATCAATGACACAAAAGGCACTTTCATTCATAAGCCAGACCTATTGGAATTGTCAGTGCTTGGTTAGACAGCAGGTGCAACTTGAAATATAGCTTGTAACTGCGATCCAGTATGTATTGTTTAATGTATTTGCTGACACAAAAATATTTTAATTGCTGATTTATTGCATTTTATATCTATGAAGTTTGTGTCACATACTATCATAAAGACACGGTGGTATTCAGTGATCACTCTTATATGCTATTTGTTTTACTTTGCTGGCATGATATCACTTGAAATGTGCAGTTTTGTGTTCACAACGTACAGATGTATGTACCCATAAACTTCTGAAAGAGGCAACAAAATTCTGCCTTTTTGCTATAGTATCTATTATGCAGTATTTGGCTGTGTATGTCTTTTAAATTAACCACTTAAAATGCAAATGCCATCTTTTAAGTTGAATCGTAGCTTTGTGCTTTGTGGGTACAGCTAAAGTATTGTGTTCAGCAAAGGGGCACTGTTTCCAGCTTCTTTTTCCTTATAACCCAAGATGTTGCTTAATTATCGTTTTTGTTCCTTTTTGCACAGTTGAAAGCAACGCACTCAAAGTTGCTCAACCATTTTACCACATACTTCCGCTAAAAAAAGCCCAAATTTATTGGCGTTACCAGTGCTTGTTATGCCCTTTCGCCCTACTTTCTTTTTTTTAGCAGAAAAGAAATCATTAGGAAAGGAGCTTCTGTTCTAACTCGCGTGAACAGCGCCCCCTTGTGGCAAGTAGAGGGATTACTTCAGTGTATGTTCAATTCTGCTTTGTGCAGTCTTACGGAAGTGGGTCTATAACGTCCTATATAATATTGCTCTATATTTGAACATATATGTAGTTAATATAATAAGGTTAGCACCCAGACATACCCACATGTGTACTTCAGTAACGACCCTTAAAACACCCTACATCCCTTTAATGTGATGTCATTTATGGTGGCGTAATTAATAACATCACATGGCTTCGTTCTCAGGTTACAATAATACATTACCACGTTTATTTACGAAAAACACGGCTATGCTTAAATGAGATTGACACTGGGATCCTAGAAGCAATATATTCCATAAACAGCGCTGCAAAAAACTAATTAATTACACACCAATTTACAGCCTCGCCCACTCACTTTTATCCACGTGGGCACTTTCATGCTATCTCCCGTAAGTGGTGCACTCACTCTCTTACTCAGTGAGTCTAAACCACACTCTCAACCACTCTCTATTTCCCCAGTGACTAATTTTTGCTAACTGAAAGTCACTTCCGCAGAGTTTGCAATTTGATATGTGAAGTATAGTGGGTGTTGGGGGGTTTTGAAGAGTGGTTAATCTGTGTCAATGCTATAAGCAATTTAAGAGTTCGGTACAACGTAATAAACACTGTAACACGAAGATAGATACTGTGTAGCGTGGAGGCAACGCGCACTTCCTGCTCAAAGAAAAGTTGGAAAAGTTAAGCATGCTGCACGCGCCGGACCCTTGTGCGTTTCCTCCTGCGCGGTGGAGTTTTGAGAGAGTCCCAAACTGTCACGGAGCGCAATGAATGAGTTCCAAGACCAATTCTGCCTTGATCCGCCTAGTAACAGATCTGCTCCCTCATAGGCCTATGCAAATGTTTCTTCGAGTTGCCCCGCCCAGCGCTTGCCGTGGGCAGCGGGGCAGGGAGAGACCTCCTTGAATATGAGGCACATTTTCAGGGGGTGTGGGCGATCAGTGCTTAGTGCCACACACAAGCTGAGGAGACCCGGTGGGCAGGCCGCTGCTCCCCTCTCTAGGACAGCAGGCGGCCCCTGAGCCACAGAGGGAACTTTATGAATGGAGGCTGCGGGTTTATTGTTTCAGCCAGTCCATGCACGCGTGTCCACCCAAAACACTGTTATATATATCCTGAATGGAAATATGCATTCTACTTTAACATTCTACATTAACAAAAAAAATATTAGGCGGAATACGGAATTCAGTCGCCATGACAAAAGTTGTATATTATATACGTGACACGTGGTTCGCCTTGGTCTCATGCACGCATGTATGCGACCGCCTGCACGGGTGCCCATGCTAGTTTACAGATACATTATATTTAGCATAGATATTATGCATGTACATATATAGCTATATATGTATTTATAAATATACACGTATACAAGGTGTACTTTTCCAATAAAGTTTTGTACTGGGTTCAAAATGAGGCAAATCAACCCGGTGAAGAAATGGCAACCTCCGGGATTCTAATGTCTCCCCCACACATAAAATCCCTCTTGGGTAAGTGTGCAAACCCTTTGCCCCTTTTTTATTTAATTGCATTGGTTGTGTTAGGAGGGTGGAATCATCACCGCACACCACATAGCGCTATATCGCTGCCCACAGAAACAGACTAGAAAAGTTTTTTATTGGCAGAGGAGCCCCCTCCCCCTCCAGGAGATACCGTGGGGTGAACTGCTTGTAGGACACAGGCACATGGCAGACTTAACACACAAGGCCTTGGCACGGCCCCTGCTTCGTGATAAAGCCACAGCTTTGCAAACAACAGTAAAAACGACACAACATTGAAACACACTGAAAATGTATATTCCTGCAAACGTTTGCTCCCCGCAGGTCACCATATGTAGTTTATAGCTATGATACATGGGGGCTTTTGCATGATCGTTTCCTGTTAACTCTGGCAGTTTTAGCTCAGGAAACGGAAGTTACTGTGTTGATGTCAGCTGTGTGTTAGATGGATAGATAGATAAATAGATAGATATGACTAAAACAGGAAACAAAACCCACTTGCACCAGTAGTGTGTGGAATATCACTTTTATTTAAAGGTTTAATAAAGGGGTTCTGTACAACCCACAGATGTGCACTAAGTGTAAAATTACATTGCACGAAGTTTCTTGCGGACAGCGTTGGCTCGCTCCAGCATGCGCACACGAGGCATGCATGGGACACACATGTAATGCAGCAAGCCGCACACTGATAATGTGGCCTGCACAAGGGCAGGAGGAGGCGAGCCCAGCTCCCTCCCTCCTGTAAGACATTTGCATGAGGCCTCTGAGCTTCTGTTGGAGGGGGAGGGCCTAGGCAGGGACGCCCTCCGTCCCCTCCACCCCGCGCCGGCTTTGATGTGTGCACTGGAGGGCCGTGTGGGCCTGGCGCAGGAGGAGACTTGAGCTGAGAGCTGGGTAGAGCCGGAGCCTCCAGAGGGCTCCAGCAGCGGAAGCAGCAGCACGCACCAAGACGGAGCTCTCTCACCCACAGGACAGCACGGGCACCCCCACACCTCACCAGACACCCCTCTCCAGAGCAGGCAGGCAGGCAGCGCGCGCCGGGGCAGACATGGAGCATCAGCTGCTGTGCTGCGAGGTGGAAACCATCCGGAGGGCTTACCTGGACCAGCACCTCCTGAACGACAGGGTGCTGCACACCATGCTGAAGGCGGAGGAGAACTGCCCCCCCTCCGCCTCGTACTTTAAGTGCGTGCAGCGCGAAGTGCAGCCCTACATGCGGAAGATCGTGGCCACCTGGATGCTGGAGGTTTGTGGAACAAGAAGTGCACATGACTGCCACCCAGGTCGAATCACCCCTGCCCCCCTCCACCCCCCCCGACCCTCACACCCCAGCAGAGGGACAGTATGAACAAACACTTTAATCCTAAGAGCCGCCACCTAACTTTCAGACATGTGGGGCAGCCCCCGTGCCCTTCTCCTTTGAGCCTGCCCCCGCACCCCCTTATTAGGCGTGTTGGTCATACATGCTTTGGAAGCAGGGACTGCACCTCGTGCCCTGCACAGCCTCGCCCTTGTGAATCCGGGGCTGGAAATACCATGAATTTATTTTTAATGTAATACCATGTACACGTATGCAGCGTTCCCCGTGCCAGTATTACACGCCATCTTTGATGAGTTCTTGTTTCAAGCAAAAGTTTGTTCTCAATTCTGTAAAAGTGAATAAATGTTAGGGAGAAGTTGTATGGGGGGGCGAGGGTCCTCCCACTGTGGCCCTGGGTTAGACAAGTCTGTGCCCCATTTCAGGGGGACTTTCCGTTGTTGAAGGCTGCATACTCAGTCTTCCTTCCAGCCAGAACATGCCTGTTAGGACTAAACTTTGCAAGGTCGCAAGTCCAAATAAGTTAAAAATGAAGACCCCCTTTGAGGATCCGACCCTTGGACCCGGCTCAGTTTGAGCTCCACACTCAGGGGTACATTTCGATGGGTCGGATATGGTTGTTTCTTACTTTAAAATATTTTTTATTAATTTTTGAAACTTCGGCGAGCTCCTGCCTTGCAAATGTCGCATGCTTTCGGCAGGGACCCGGGGGGCACCCAAGGGCCTTTCAGATTGGGGGGATCCCTTGCCCTCACCCCTTCATAAACACCACAGCTCGGTAGAGCATCGCCTGTAGTACATTTTCATGTGATTTTGGGGTACGGGCATATTTTTTTTACATTTTTAAATATTTTTTGAAAAGATGACGTTGGAAAATGTGGCTTGAGAAGAGCTGGATTAGACGCCACCTTTGTATAGAGAGCACTGCACACTGCACCCAAACTGCACAGGAAGAAATTACCTTTAATAGATTTTTTCCCTTATTTGCATTCTTGCATGTCGAACTATTCATTTACCAATAGAGTGAAAACGTACAACTTTTTAGAACTTTTTTACATGTGCTTTCCCCTTTGTAATAATACATATATACAATTGCCCTACCATATTTTTCAACATTTTCTTGATCTTTTTTCATTTCTATACTCATTACGTGTCATTACCTTAGACAAGCATACATATGGTCTTTTTTATTTAATTTCCAGGTTTGTGAAGAACAGAAATGCGAAGAAGAGGTGTTCCCACTAGCCATGAATTACTTGGACAGATTTTTGTCGGTGGAACCGCTGAAGAAAAACAGATTGCAGCTGCTGGGGGCTACCTGCATGTTCGTGGCCTCAAAAATGAAAGAAACCATTCCTCTAACGGCGGAAAAACTTTGTATTTATACTGATAACTCCATCGGACCCGACGAATTAGTGGTAATTAGCGGCTCGATTAACCATATACTGGAGAAACTTGTTAAAGTGTTAATGTGGCTTAATTAATCGAAGTCTAAAAAAGTACTGTCGGAAGCAGCCCTCCCAGCGAGTTTATTGCACGTGGAATCTTATTATACGGCAATTTAATATTAAGGAATTGCGCTGAAGGCTGGGGTCTCCCTACAAAGACAAGAATGGTCCATTAGCTGTTAAATTGGTGCCATCGTGTGCCTTTGGGGTGATTTGGTTCTGTGCCCCCAGATCCAGTCGTCATTTTTATTCTCGAAATAGAAATGTGAAAGTGGAACCGCGCACGTGACGATTAACAAGCCCTTTCCCCCTTCACATCCTGCTCCCGGGTTCCTCACAAAGCATTAAGTCATACAATGAACCCCCTCTGCTGGAACAATACACCTCGTTGACATGAAATGCCTAGCGCTGGCTGATAAGTAAGCCACTCCTACCCTCTAGCGGCCGGCCAGGTTATTGCAGAGAAATCATTTTTTTATACAATAAAAAAAGTTTGCACACAGATGTTCGCTCGCTTGTTAACCAAAAAAGGTGCCTGCATCCTTCCATGGCCGCGTTTCCTTCACCTTTCACTATATTACCTCTGTTCTCACCAGCTAATAAATGTGGCCCAGATAGAGCGCTCTGGCAAAGTTGCCCCTGCGGGTTGTGTTAAAATCACATGGTTTAACTGGATTTCATGTCATTATGTCTCCAGTGCAGGTTTGAGTTCATCCTAACTGCAAGTTGCCTTTAAATGTGGCATAGACTGTTAAATTCTGTATAACCAGCTTGACTCAAATGCTGCTTCGCTCCGCTCTTTATGGCTTTCATGGGTGTAGAAAGTAAACACAAAGGGGCCGTAATAATACATTTTGTGGCGTGAAAATGTTGAACACGTTGCAGCAGGCACGTTAACTTGCTGAGCAACATCCAATCATCATTTTCATTGATCTTACATCACAATTTATTATGAGCAATTCAGTGCCCCTCGTTGATACTCGTTTGAGATTAGACAAAATAAATAATAAAGAATAAATCTGTCGTTTGTATCATGTAAAAGTAGTTGGTTATGTGCACCACTGTAGACCACAGGTACTCCCTCCAGTGTCGTTAACATTCGTAGCACGAGCACCCGTGTTTACCTAAAATGTTGTCACACTTTACACACTGTACTTTAAGGGTGAAGTGACTTTTGGAAATATATTTTCTACGTTTTAACATACAGTTTTTTTTGTTTGCTAACAATACCTATTTTCATGACTAACGTGACCTTTTCCTTTCCCCCCTGCACAGCAAATGGAACTGTTGACGCTGAACAAACTCAAATGGGACTTGGCCTCTGTCACCCCTCACGATTTCATTGAACATTTCCTTTCCAAAATGCCCCTCGGCGAGGACACGAGGCAGATTATCCGAAAGCACGCTCAAACTTTTGTGGCACTCTGCGCGACAGGTATGGGCACGCAGCCAGACATGGCGATGATGATGGTGATGTGTTCACTGTGGGAAATGGCGTCCTCTGTGCTCCCTCCCCAAGGCCCGCCCCCTTTTAGATCCACGTTGGTTAGGCTCACTGCGTGCCACGAGGCTCTCGTGGCGCGCTGACCGAGCTGCCCACCGCCCTCCATCAGATGGGACAGTCAGAGAATGTCCCTCTGATAGTGCATGCCCAACGGGACCACTGGGCCTGTCCCTCCTATGGATTCGCAGTGCCTCACGTTTGAACTCTTTGAGCTTTGCAGCCATGGTTTGGGGAGTCTGGATTCCACCCCAGAGGTAAGTTTGTGGAAAGAACAGCCCTACTGTGGCTGCTGTTCACACAGGTGGAAGCCAATTTACTTTTATGTTTTTGGGAATATTGTGACTAGTTTCACGTAAGCGGCAGCTTTTGGAACGGATGATCAAAAGGCGCTTTGAGCTAGAAGGGCATCTTTCAGTGAGAAGACACGTTTTGCCAAAATCTTTGTATTGCAAGTTTTTCATTCAAGATGAAAGGACACTTTTAAGACTAGAGGTCAAGTCATTAGCAAATGGATGTGCTAACATTCAGAAAGGGCAATGCATGAATGAATATTTTGAGGTGTGGGTGGAGCGTGCACGAGTAGTAGGTGTGGGTGAAAGCTGCATGTCCTAGGAGTGCCATCATCCACTGTCACCCCCGCCACCTCCAACAGTAGTTTCTGAAATTCAAAAGAACGTTGAGGTGTATTTGTTCCTCAAATGCTTTTGCCACCAGCATAGCCTGTCGGGATGGCGAAGCCCCCCAGCTGCATTCCCATCTCTGGTTGCTGGTTTTCATGCATGGGTATCTTTCTTAATTTGCATGCTCTTTTCTGGCTTCAAACACTGCAAAGTGGTGTTGAGCGCTATGCATAAATGAATAATAGACGGGGCGTATATTGCGATTGTTTACCAATAGACGGGCGTATATTGCGATTGTTTACCACCATTTTAGCATTAACTGGGAGGATGAAAACAGTTACATTGCAGTAAATAGTAGGCTACAAACAAATACATGTGATCAGAGAGTTCGCGGTTCCAAAGTGCAAAACTTGCTGAAAATGAATGGGTGAGATCGATTTTTGAGAGATACAGTTAAATGTATGTGCCTTTGTGTGTGTGTGTGTGTGTGTGTGTGTGTGTGTGTGTGTGTGCTACCAAACGTTTTGTCATGAGATCTAGATTTTCACTCCAGTCAGATTTTCTGGGGGTTAAAAGTAGGTTAGAACTCCTGGCGGTTGAGGGGGCATAAGGTTGTTCGTTTTTGCCCCCAGTGGTCATTTATAGCAAGCATTTTGTGTTACGCATTAAGAAATATTGCTTTCTTTAACGTTTGAAATGTTGGGTCTTTGGCCTCGGACCGCTGTTTGCCTCGTAAATAGTAGAAAAAGACAAAACTTATCTATTTTCGAGGTTTCAGTTACTACGTGTCTATATACGGGGAAAGGGATGGACTTGCAGAGCCTTCTTTCTGCATTTCTCGCCAGAGCCACGCCCCCAGGAAATGTAAAAGTAGCCGGAAGTACATGTGGTTCTAGGTTCCACATAAGCATTTTCTGCAAAGGTTCCTCGAGTATCGCAGGCCACATGTTCTGGGTTTTTGTCTGGCTTGGAGGGAGCTGGGCACGTGCCGCTGTAACTGGAGAGAACCATTGTTGAGCGTGTGCGCTTCTGACCCCTGCTGGTGGCAGGAGGAACTTCCGGGTGTCTGTGCGGATACAGTCTTGCTGGTGAGCTCGGCGCACGAGGCATGGCTCGCACTCAGTCAGTGGCTGAGCCTCAAAGAGACCAAATTATTATCATTATGGACAAGTTTTACTCAGATATAGAGAGTTACAATTGGTTTTGACATATGCTACCTTGCATTAATACATAGGCATGCCTGTCAACTGTTAAGGCTTCCTACACTGTGTCATGTTTACCCTACATGGATGGAATTTTTAAGGCTTAGGCTGGCTCCTGGTGTACTGATTGGTCGGGGAATATTTATTTGGTCGGCATTTCGGTTATCTATGAAGTGATTTAAGTTTGGGGCATGACGACCTAGCGACTAAAAAGCGATAATGCGGAGACAGGCCATGTTTTTGAACCCTTAGGGATTACGAAACGCCGCTGTTGACTTGCTTTGTTCCCTAGTAAACTTGTTGGCAGGTTCTGCTTTTCAACCCCTGAGCCCAGGTCTCCTTGTGCGTATTTATTTACTGGTTATTTCTGCAAACTGGCATCAGTCGCCCGCGCCGCCGCGCTGGCACCGGGGAGTTTCACAGAAGGGGTTCAAAGGTTGGGAGTCTGCATTACATTCCAGCACTTTGATCCACGCCGGTGTGGGTTTTTTTTTTTTTTTTTTGTAATTCCTCTTTTCCAGAATCCCGCCCAGAGCTTCTGTTTAACAGGATAGGGCACCTATCCCAAGGGGAAACAAACACGTGCCAGGCGGGGCGCTGCAGACTTGCACGTCGGGAAAGGGACTTAATCTTCCTTCGCAGTGGGGTCACATTATATGTTTGTGAGGGTACTCGCTGATGGTGACTTCCTAGGGCTCCAGCTAGTGTTGCTTTACCCTAAAGCTGATCAGGGCGCCAGCGCCCAAGTACAGGCGTTGTTTTCACTCCCCGAAGTTTTAACCCTAACGGTTTTAAATTATGGGATATTCGTAAAAATAATAATTACAGAACTGTTCATTGTAACTGACCTAACAATGTTCACATGAACGTAGCAAAACTTGCCCTACAGTCAAAGTATCTTTGAACATGGTCACTGGTAGAGCATTGTTTAGGGGGACCTGGTTCAAAAACCCAGGTGGGCACAATTCGTTAACCAACCAGCAGCATGCAAGGGAATGCAACCGCTTGTTTAAAATGTAGTTTGCATTCACCTGTACCCTTTGTCGCGGAACTGGACTTTACTAAGGCTGCCTAGGAGTCTTCTGCACGGAACAATGCCCAAGAATCTGAAACAGTCACGTAGATCCCAGACATCTCTGTTCTGACCTGACTCTGCAGCCCAGAGTTAAAACATGTAAACCTGCTCTGCCCATAGGGCTCCCCCAATGGACCCACACACAGCACGAGACACTTGCAGTAAAGCATCATCAACACATACTAATAGTTCTACCTTGTGGGCAAGCGCTGAGACCTATGGTTGCCAGCAAGGTCTCGACATCTCATTTGTGGAGCTGGCTACATCTGTTGATCTGTGGTAGCCCTGAAGGGTTTAAAGAACTCACGGGTGAGACTAGCTGAGATTGGCACATTGAAAGCATGGAGCATAGTCCGGTATGTTCCAATTGGCTACTGTGGCCGGTGATTTACCTGCATTCAGTGAGAGGGATGGCGAGTGCTATTGGTAAATATGTGGTGGCACATACATTAGTCCATCCTGGAAACATTGTGCCCATGGTTGACATGGAGGTGTGCTTTTTATTTGGCATGACTGGGTTAGCACCACAAAGGTGGTCAATTTTAGAAAATAAAGGCTGATCGGTAAGGTGTCAACTAATGTTCAGTCAGCCAAGTGCAGTCACACACGTCGCCCTAAAAGGTCCCAGTAGTGTGCTGATGCCCTACAAGCAGACCCGAGCGTAACTTGCGGACTTTCACTCGGGTGAGTTACAGAAAACTATGAGTTTACGCAAAGTTCCACGAGCACGTGGAATCGAGCACCTCACGCTGATTTTTTTTCCCCACTGGGAGCTTCTTAAGAGCTGTAAAATTATTGCGCCAGGGGGCGCTGCTTCTTTTTGCCATTGAAGAAGATTTTCCAGTCAAGCAGCAGTTTTCTCAACGCGTTCGCAACCGGCTGCATCAGTGAGCCACATGTGAGGAAAAAATCCGCCACACGGCAGTTGGAAAATTTTGCCGGAACTCCACAATCCTAGCAGAGCTGACAAAACTCTGCCAGCGAGCCACATTTTTTGCCCACCCCCTGCCTACAAGCTAGTTTAAAATTTTAAATGCACCTTATAAAATGTGCCCCACATCCTCAATCTATTATTTTGAAGCTGAGAAAGACAGTGTGGTGCAAATGTTCCAATCTGTATAATGCAAACCACCCAATCTGTACAGTGAGGACAAGCAAATATATAGTCTGCACCGTGTTCAGCAGAGAAGGGCAAAGTGCAGTGCTCCATTCTGTCCTGTGTGAAGGAGAGAAATGAAAATGGTGCAAATCCTATTAACATTCCAGCAACAGTTATGGATAAATGGTGCAAATTGTAGGCACACCCTCCTACCCTTATAGTAGGAAGTCCGAATTGTGCAAATTCTCTGATTTATACACAGTAAATGGTGCAAACCATCCAGTTATACCATCTGGATCCGAGCTTGTGATGCAAATCCTGTAATGATTTCTGTCGAAGGGATATATGCTAAACCTCTTATCTCCCAGTATCTGTTCGACCCTATGCTATAGGGGCGATATGTTAGGAAGAATTTAAGTTACTTGTAAATAACATTAAATCTGAGGATATAGCAATCCAGTAGTGTGGTACCCATCTCATGTTTGCTCAAGTTTTAATGCGAGAAAGGAAAATAGGCCCATCTCCCCATTGTGTAGGTTGCAAAAGACAGTCATGTTTGGGGGCTGGTGGCAGTATGCCCTTCATACAGGGCCCGGGTGCCACTGCACCTGCGGCAGTTAGGATGGCTGCTCCCCCGTGCGGGCCCACCACTAAATTCTCACAGCCACTTAGGGGGTGTGGGCATCCCATCCGGATTGTTAAATTCGATTTGGGAAGGGTCTGTTAAACTATTAAGAAAACCCTAGGGAGAGACTTTGCGGAAGACTAGGGGTGAGACCTTAAATAAACGACATGGACGGCAGATTCCTGAAGCCCTGGATGCTGGGCGATCCCTTCCATAGTGGGTAATCGAGTCTGCTTTGAAGGGGCCAGTATCATTGGACAGCGCTCATCTGGCCCCGCCCCAACGGAGAGTCTGCTGTGTAAGAGGAATCAGTGGCTAGATAAATGGGCTCAGGGGTCATGACCTCCTGTCTGACTCTGCAGTTCGGGGCCATTAAACACCATTGTGGCCCCACAGAGTGTGGAGGTTGCTTTGGCAGCGTACTTCTTTGTGCAGAGCATGCCCTCGAGGCAGCCGAAGATGCCAAGCGACGATGATGTAGTGCCATGGAAAGTCCTTTGTGCCCGCTCTAGATTGGCTGCTCTTAGAGGCATCGCTCATCTTCCGACGGCGGCCATTGTGCTGCGGTAGGTTCGGAAAAATGCACCCGTGCTGTTTGAAGTGGACACGTAATGCATCCTTGGATGGGCCCTGGCGTCCGCCAGCAATGCAAAGAGGAGAGAGAGCGCAGTGAAAGGGACCTCTCTGCTGGGCGAACGCTCACAAGGAACAATGTGGAGGGGAAACTGCCCCTCTGCATACAAAGGAGTCGGAAAAAATATTGGAGCTTCGCCCGCTCATTGTGTAGCGCTCATTATCCAAACACGAAAGGCCTATTTCTCGGCGCATCCTCCCCCTACCTCCCGGAAAGGCGGACCTGTCGCGGCTCTACCATTGGTGCACCTTGCAGCACCCTTAAGTGCATTGGGTCAGATCTGTTACACCCTCCGTGAGCGGTTTATCATCTCCGAACTTTCATTTGCTCCCATGGAAGGATGGCCATCCATAGTCCGGATAGAAGAGGTCCACTGGGATGCGGGGGTGGGGTGGAGGTGACTGCTCCTCGTTTTGGTTTTTCTGCGCCTTGCAGCGACTCGGACAGCCCCCTTTGTCTTCCCTTCAGGGTGGCAGGCATTCTCCTCTCGCTGCTGTTTTTTTCCCCAACAATGGTTAAGTTGTTTAGGATGAAGTCTTGGTTAGGCCACTGTGGATGCTGACCCCCTTGGGAGCCACACACTCGCAACCTCGGCCATTGTGGTCCTGTCAGGTTTAATTTATCTGACCCAAGACCTCTTGCGCCCGTACGCTCGATGAGCAGTGGGGTGAGGCGATGGGGGCTGACAGCAATCCCAAATTCTTCTGTTGGCGAGTGGCATGCGCAGATGAGGGGGCCCAAACGCGTCCATTTTGTGGTATTGTCTGGCCCCCAATTCTTACCTGGGCCAGGCATATATTTCCACATTCTCACCATCACCCTTTAACTTAAGGGCAGCACACCATTTTGTGGTAGAATGAGAGTAAACAAAAACAAACATAAAAACAAACCTACAACATCTGGAAAGCAATCGGGCTCCTGGGCAAGAATGTGTTACAAATTCATTTTATGTTAAAATGCATCAGGCCACGTGACTGGCTACTTTTCATTATGTGTAGGTTTTTTTTCACCCATTGACGCTTTTGCGATGTCACTAGCGTATGTGCCTGCATGTATTTATTGTAGATGTCATATTTTAGTTGTTACCTTATGCAACGTACCTGTGCATACCTATGAAATATAAACATTGTATTGATGTTATTCGTTGGCGTGACCATCTCCCGGAAAGTGTATGAAAAGTTTTTTCATAGAAGTGGATAGTGGGGCAAGTATGACGAGTTTAGATATTAGAAAGGGTAATCTCAGTGTTCACACCAGGAAAGGGGTGGGGGCTGCCATAGCTGGTATTGCCAGGCGCAATTGCTGCTGGTTGTCAGAAATGAACATAGGGATCGCGATTCAAGCGAGCGACGACACTGATTGGACACCTTCCGGTGTTCTGTCGTGTATGTACCAATGGCACCCCCTTCACATGACGTTACAGCATTGGTGATCTGGCGCTGACAACCCAGCTCAATGTTTGTGTGAACATGATTTTAGTGATATATGTAGGGCACAAGACACTTAGTAAGAAATGCACTGTTGTAGTCGTGTGCTTGCTGCAGGCCAAGATAAGAAAGGAACAGGAAGCGGTGCTACATCTGAGGGCTTCCGTTCAGTGAGATGTTGCTTTTCAAGACTTCCCCTCATGTGATGTATTCCACTTCATCTTGTGCGGCTTCACTATAAACTAACTCTCGTGGCTTAACCCTAAAGACTCCCATGAGCGGATTCCATGGCTGCAAGGTGAATTCCGTGAGCCTGGTGCTCCTTGACCTTGTGTTGTAGCGTGCTACCTGATTGGCTGTCCGCCATATTGAACCATGTGCTGCCCGAATCGGATTGGCTCCCACACTTCATCAACCAGAGAGTGGCCATATTTTAAAAGAAACAGAATTGCACATTGAAGGGGATGCAGGTTACCCAACAGCATCAACCAATCACTATTCACGCGAAAATGTGTTTCTTTGCTCTTAGTATCTGTTCGATTCCATGCTTGTTTAGAATGCATTGCGGATTGGGACTTTAGGCATTGTGTGTTTTTACCATCCTTTCACAAGAACTTCTTGCAAACTTGGGTTGGCCCGTCATAAAGTGTGAATAAACTTCAAGATTAATGTTTTGCAATAGTTTCTGTTTCGTAAGTAATACAACAAACTGATCTGGTGGTGCATTTCCTGAAGCTGTTCAATTCAGCTGACAAATATCATGGTGTAAAAACACATTGTGTTGTCTTTTGCGATCTTTTCTGGGGGCACGCGCTCTGAAGATTCACCAGGCAGTCCCCAGGGGTGTTAAAATGCAGACTATGCCCCTTTCAAAAAAAGGAATCCGGGGTTTGCATCCTAGAGCCGGCCCTCTCGAAGTCACGCGAGAAGGTTAGGTTTGGGGAGACCTACAGCAGCGTGTGTCTGGACGGGGGCCCAGCCTCTTGCCAGCATGGTGTCAGTTCAGAATGCGACTGTCTGCCAACTCCTTGGGACCCTGCTCACTTAACTAGGCCACAGTGCATTACAGCCCTGTTGCCAGGGTTGGCGAGAGCAACGGCCTGCCCAAGGTATTTTGGAAAGGGTGTGCTCATTTGCATATGTTTTATACCAAACGGTGGCCGATGTAATCGCTTTTTAAAAAAAACATTTCAGAGCGACAGTGTGGACAATAAAATGTTTTTCTAAGGGAAAATGACTACAGGAATTTGTTTTAAAGAACCACGCAGGTCTACCATGCTACATTTTGAGAAATATTTGCGCCTGCTAATGCCAGCGAGAATGATAAAAGTAGGCTGTGTCTGTCTGGTGAGGTGCAAATGTTGGCTGTTTTGTGGCACGAAAGTGGAATGGCCACAACTCTAAGTCCTCTTTATTTTCTCTCAACAGACATAAAGTTCATTTCAAACCCTCCCTCCATGATCGCGGCAGGCAGCGTGGCAGCAGCCGTCCAAGGTCTTCACCTCGGCAACACCAACAGTTTCCTTTCCTACCAGGGCCTCACGCATTTCCTATCCCAAGTCATCAAGTGCGACCCGGTAAGTCCTCAAGTGGTAAACGGGTGGGGATGGCGCATCCAGGGCCTGCCTTAAAGCGTCTCTTGGGACATCGCCCCGCCCAGAGCAGTGCTTGATTTGAGCCGGTGGTTTCCGGTGCAGGGCACCGGCACTTATTTATTGAGGGCCGCTACTTATTTTTCTGCATCAGACATTTGCTGCGAGCAAAAAACACGTATGAGAAAGGCGGAGGTAGAGAAAAACTAAGAAGCGTCACAAAGGTAAACGGAGAAAGCTGCAGGAGTGAGCTGAAGGAGCAGGGAATGGCTGTAATTGGACTAAAGAGGCCTGAGATCATGATGGCTTTAGGATTACACTGCCTCTGTATTCTATGTTAGCACATTTAATTGTAGTAGCAGTGTGTTTCATATGAAAGCTTTGGGCACCCGCACGTTTTTATTGACAAATTAAACACTGGCCGAGAGTTCGATTTACTCCGTGCATTACATATTTTGCTGCTCAGATTACTAAGGGATATAGTAGAAGAAAAAAGTTCCGGGGAACATTTTGAAATACTACTACACATTTGCAGCCGTTGTACCTAGTATATGCGCAGGTGAAGAGGCTGAGTTGGAAGGCAAGAAACTTTGGTCAAATATGCCTCGCCTGTGCAGACACCCCATGGGGCCTCCGACTTCTGCTCGAGCGATGTGAATGATCTTCCTTAAAGGCCTTATAATGATCTAATTTGGTTTATTATGTGACAGCCCCGCACAGTAGCTGGTACTGCGGCTTCTAATGGAACAAACGCCCTCCCTGTGGAGGTGAACGACCATTTCGGGGGTCCCACTTTCCCCGAGGGGCTTCAGGAGATGCGCATGGCTAGCTTGAAAGCAATAAACCTTTCATCAGTCAATGGGCCAGCAAGGCAGCCTACAAGGAGGCCGCGGAGTCAATGATCCATGTCATAATAGTTTGAAGTCGGGGCATCGTTTGGCTTTGTCCACTGAACAACGCCGATAGGGAATAAAAAGATTCTGTTTCTAAGACAGGGTTAGTGGGAGGTCCTTTCACTGAAGACAGCCCTGCCCTTTACAGTTCCCGCAGAGATTCCGCACATTTCTGCCTTTAAATGTTTTGTGGTGTCACTAGCACGCAGACTAGAAGTTGCAGGACAATTAAGTAGACAATTGTCAAGACATAGTGGAAAGTGACTAAACCTGGCCTGGGGACTGGACGAGATCATAAAAAAACCTGGGAGGAGAAGGAGGGCGTGCTTCGTTTATAGCAGGACAACAATATCTGCTGTTGTGCTTTGATTGACATTTGAACTGTTTTTTATGAACATGGCCACCGTAATTATGCGGCAGGGGAGCACCAAATTTTGCAGCAACGTTGACAACATTATGCAACAAGGAAAGGGAAATTATGAAACAAATTTTTTAGTAGTATTACTTCATTATTTTGTCATTTTCACACATGATAATGCCTTCGGGCAAATATTTCACCTTCTTAAGTACCAATTTCTCCACCAAATGCAAAAATAAGCAACTGAAAGATGACCAGTTAACTTTTACGAAGGGCCTTCCACTGTGCGCAAGCACATCATGCCCCCCCGTTTTTAGTAAATTCTAATCCATTTGAGCTAGAATTTGTTTTTAGTTTAAATCTGCGGATTATTCAGAAGATAATCTATTAGGTGGCAAATGCGTCAAATCCATAATTAGGGGAAAATGAGCAGCCGCAGAGCGGCATAATTCGAGGGGCCCTGGTTATAAACAAGGAGTTGTACTGAAACACTTAAGTGCAGCCTGCTGGTGTGGTTTTTCACCTTGTGTGGTCGCTGTTGTGACCTTATTAAAAGGCATTTAGGGCAGAAGGAAATGCTTGTGTAGGTAAGTGCCTTTCTCCCCCATATGGAAGGACAGTCAAGCTAGGCAGCATATTTTAGTAGGATGTCAGGTTATTAATAGCATTCCTTCATTATGTGTATGAGTACAGAGGTGGTCACCATCCGAAACTCCAAAAGGCGAAGAAATGACCAAAACACAAACTTGTCAGTGATCAGTCTCATTTGAAGGGGGATGGGTTTTAAAAATGTAGGATTCCCTCCGCTGCAGTCTTATCTTGTAAAGGCAGCTACCTCGAGACATTGAAATATATTGGTTTGCTGGAAAGGTAGGGAACGCACACTAAATAGATCCTCACAGACCAGTAACTGCTAGTAAATAAAACAAGAAATCTGTAACAGTACTTGATAAGTATGGAGAAAGCTGCAGATAATTTAAAATATGTTTCAGTCTGCCCACAATTTGCCAAGTCGGAGGAGAGTCCGCCTTATATCTATTCCCATCTTCCTCTGAGACCCTTGAACGCACCAAAAACGCCCATGATGCTCGATTTAGCCTCTGGCTTTTCTAACCACTCAGATCCCTAGGGGGCGTGGTGAGGTTCTGCTTTCCAAGTGACTTTGTTGCTTTATAGCAACACCCCCTGTCTGTTTAGTGATGTGTTTTCTAATTCGGGTATATTGCAACCCGCATGGGAAAGTATTATTTTCAAGTTAATATTCAAGTCATGAGTAAAAATAATTTTATGAAATACCAATATTCAGTCTAGCCTTCATTGCTATAAAATACTATATTTAAGAAGGCAGTGCCTGTCTCCAGGCATGCCAAGGGTGCTGTGTTGATGATCACTGGACGGGAGTTCCTGCATCATTCGTACAACATTTTGATAAAACAGTGCAACCTTCTAGGGTCCGTGGTCTTCAGGGTTTGTAGTCTCCGTCTGAGCATTTAAACACTGGTCGATAGAAACCAAGTACAGCAGGCAGGGGCACACCACTTCAGTTCCGATGTTGTTCTGCACAACCCGAAGGCTAGGCCGAATCTAGCATACTGCTGTTGAGATCCAGCAATGTCAGGCAGACTGTCTTACACAAGTACTCCAAGTCACTTTTAACTTCCTGCCCCCTCCCCTTTACATTGTATGCAGACCTGAATGACAATCTTATCTGGGCTACTGTGTATACTGAGTGATGTATCTGACCACATGACTGGGCTCCCAGGCCGGCTGTTGTGCTCACAGGCTTAATGAAGCCAGGAAGAGCTTATGACCTCTGAACAAACTTTGGGCAGTGGAGCAGAAATGCTGGGGGAAGCTTTCCAAATAGCAGGAAGAATTCAATTTGTTTTCAGGCTCCACCTCCCCGTGTGCTGACAAGCAGCTACTTTGCTAGGACTGGTGACGGGGGTTCAGTTCTTTTGGTATCAGGTGCAGAGTTTGAGATACTTTATTAGCAACAATACGTCCTCCCTCTATTAGAATTTTTATACAAAGGATGGCAGAAACAAAAGCAACCTCGTGTCCACCTTTAAAGTTGGACAGCTGAGAAATGTTAAAAACAAATAAATAAAAACCGTGGAGCATAGTCTTAAATGAATACAACGTCTGTATGCATCCATGGATGATCAACAGTTATTGATAGCTGAACATTAGTATCCCCCTCAAAAGTCCAAACTTTCAGTGCTCCTTCCATAGAGAGCAGCGGGAAGGGAGGCAACTAACTGAGGTTCAGGGGACAAACTAACTGTCGCTCACCTGGTCTAAAATGCGATTCCCTGCTCACAGGTGCTAAATACAGTCAATGTGGTAGCTAATCCCGCAACCCCACGTGGTAGTGCGAGGACCAATGGTAAAACTGTAGGACCTGCTGAGTCACTCATGGTCAATGCCCGCTCTGCACAGTCACGATTTTAAGCATGGTTGCCATCTGCTGTGCCATGGTGATTCACGTGACGTCCTTTTAGAGGCGTGGCCACACGTGTAGGCGTTACAGGAAAAAGAGAAACGCACTGTCCTAATAGGTTGTGCTGAAGATGTGTGCGAGTACCACACTAAAGATTTGAAAGGGCATAAAATAGTTCTGCTGCCGTAGCACAATGAAGAACTTTTTGTGATTGAATGCAATTCTTTAGTTTTCGAATTTCGTGCCCTCTTTTGGTAAAGCTGAGAGGACCAGTGGCCAGTGGTTTCAATGATGGCCAAAAGTAACCACGCACACACGGTTGTTTCTTCCTATACCTAATGCAGGGTCAATGGCTATGACGTCAAGACGTGGCGGCCCTGGGGTGAGGTCACAGGGGATTGGCCAGTGGGAAGCGCCCCGGAAGCAGAGTAGCGTTTCCGGGGTGGCGAAGCGAGGCATGGCCCCGTTCTGTAAAAGACAGAGCTAGGCAGCAGGAAGCAGGCCTTTTTGCGGGTCGCTCCTCGCTGCCCACCAGTGCTAGGTTACTGAGCATAAAAATAATTGCAATGTGTTTTGTACATAATTGTAAATAAATACTTCCCGGTGTCTTTCCACCCCTCACCCAAAGAACATGATCAAGGGTCTTATCTGCATCCTTTGCGTACGGGGGTGTTTTGCCGGCTGGAGGGGGCAACGGGTGGTGGGCTGGGTCCAGTGCGACAAAGGCGACTTCCTGGCCCTACGGCAGGGATACAGCTGCCTGTCTAAGTCTGGAGGTAGTTTACAAGAAGGGCTTTATCTTTAACATGTGCTCATCACGGAATGTTCTCTCGTGCTATTTACTTTTACCTAGCACAGTTCTAATGGGCGTATTGAATATTTCGATTTTCCTTTGTAAGGCGTTAGTGTATCGAGATTCCGCCGGGTTGTCCAAGGAAAATAACTAACTGCAGCCCAGGTAACCCGGGGGGTTAACTAAACCCAAGGCAGTGAAAACCACCAGTTTCGGGGATGCCTCATCATCTGCTATAATGATGACCCATGTCTCTTCGCATCTACTATGGCTGTGATGGAGTAACATCTCGGTTTTGGAGAGCTTGCGCCCCATTAGCTCTCTTAAGACTTGGTCTATTGTGAAACTGTATTCAGTATTGATCCACTATGGGTGGCGGAGCACTGAATGCAGTATTCATGGTCCGGTAGAGGGCAACAAAATCTGGAGAAACGTGCGTATCACTTCTCATCCCACCCCTTGACCCCAGGAAGAAAAACCCAGTGTGCGTCCGAGACTGAAAGTACTACACTTGCGTTCATAACAGTGAAGGTCGTGGGGCGGGGAAGGTCATGAGGTGAGGCAAAAGGGGGGCGGTTCCCCTTTATAAGTCAGCTGCAACCCTTGGTAGGATTTTGTGAAGCTGGGACTAAGCTCGGACTCCCTGAAGGGAGTGTGTATGTATGGGGAGGGATCAGTTTCTTCCTAATTTCTCATACGATCCCTCATGCCCTTGTTGTTTGGCAGGGTGCAAGTCTCCTGCAGTGGCGCCTTCAGTAGAAACTCAAATGGGTCTCTCAGGATGCTCCTGGAAGGGGCAGCTCGATAGGAAAGACTTACAGATCGGGAACAGCAGGCAGGTCACCCTGGCGGTGGAAACAACATTCACTCCCAGTCATTCACAGCCTAACACGTTTGACAACAATTTATCATGGAAGACCGGGTTCACTGGCAGGGCCATGCATGTCATAGGCTAATTCAGACGAGAGGCGGGCCTGAAAGGGACTTCAAAGCCCTGATGCAAAAAAGAGCAAACTACAGCGAGAAAAACTTGTGAAATAGAAGCGATAATGTGCTCGATGAATGGCAGTAACGTTTTTGTGCTGTATATATTTTTCATAGTTACAAGTGGCTGAGTCAGAAAGGCCTCATTTCCCTTTTAGCAACACATACTGCCTGCAGTATGCTGAAGTACAGTTTTGTTTTGGGAATTAAGATGTAAAAATATAAACAAGGACATTTTAGCAATGGTAAATCACAAGCCCCCTTTTTTCAAGCATATATTGCACCTTAATAGAATGATCTTTTTTGTAAGCCAAATGTTCATTATAGTTCTATTTAAATTAATAATTACGAAAGGAGATAAATTGTGAGGGAATTTACTATTTTGCTAACTTCATATCCAGTACAGGATAGTCGATTATTGTCTTTCAGACATTTTAGGGTAAACAAGTTAGCCTTCCACTTATTTTCCCAAATTTGCCCATTTTGGTACACCAGACTACGTATTCCATAAACAGTCAATAACGATTGCAAATAATTAATTTTAATCCAGTATCGGAATTCTGTAATGTTAGTGTTACGATCATTCTTGCTTACATTATGTCTTCCTGCGCCAGTCGTTACATCTAGGGGACATAGCCAAAATGGTGGCTACAGTAAAATACGTGGGAGGAAATGAGTTCTTGTTCTACTGTCTTTAGGCTGTGGTCAAGGCTGGAATATGCTCTGCTGAAACTTCTGAAACATGAAATAAACAATGCAAAATATTTGTGATTTTGTTTCTGCATATTATAATTGGGAATACATGTGTTTCTAAGTACTTGCAAAAAAACATTTTAGTGGCCGGGCACGGTTCACTATGACTTTGGTGCAAAACAGCTACAGAATATGGGGTCATGGTCTTTGATAGTTTGTTGTGGCCATGGAAAACAGTAAAGCTTTACATTGAAAATGTTTTCAAGATGAGCACCCTAAAAGCTAAAAAAAAATAGAATCAATTTACTATGTAGCTTCTTGTTTTGTTTAAGCTACGCACCATGCTTATAAGTTCCTGTATTGGCCACAAAGATGTTGGACTTTTTAAAATATAATCTCTTTCTGCAGTGTTCATGGGTTTCTAGCCTTTTTAAAGATGTCATCTGATTTTTTTCTCTTGCGACAGGATTGTTTACGGGCCTGCCAAGAGCAAATCGAATCGCTGCTAGAATCCAGTCTACGTCAGGCACAGCAACACAACGTGTCAGAGCGCAAAAACGCTGATGAAGAGGAAGGCCTGTCCTGCACTCCCACTGATGTGCGAGACGTGAACATTTGAAGGGACTTGTGGAAGTCATTTGCTGGCCTACACAGTAGTGGAGCAAGAACGTTGGGGAGGTGCCAGACCAATGGCCCCACACGCCACGTCCTGTTCACTCAAAGAAAACCCTTTTTTTCACCTGGACAGTTGAAGTTTTTTCAAAACCAGAAGGGAAATCATCACTCTGTCGTGTTTGTTTTTTCTCGCTCTTTCTCCTTTACACCTTAAAAGGAAAAAAAAGTACCCCCGAAAAAATATAAACTGTCTTAAAAAAAGTGAAAAAATAGTATTTGCTAGTCTCGGTTCAGGGACTTATGCTACAAAAATAAGCAAGGATTGTATGAGACCTTAATCAGCTAGTTTTTATATTAAAGTGTTCATGTCTGTATGTTGTAGACATTAACACATCAAGACTGTCTCCAGGGGAGCCATTATGTTTGATTCCTTACTTGTTTGCAACCATTTTTAAAGTAGAAGAGGGTTATTTTTAGATAGGCAAAACATATTCTCTTATTTTTTTTCTTTTAAAAAGCATAGCTTTATCGCTGTCTAGGCTTTCCTGTATCCTGCTTGCTTATGCATTTAGTCACTTTATAATTCGTCTGTAAAGTTTTATTTTATTTCCTAGAATTTTTTTAGCATCCTCTTCACGTTAGAAATGGTTAGTATTCCCACACGCTCGTGTATTCCAGCATACAGCATTAATATGGGATAACTCTTAGTGCCTGTGGATTACCTGCGCACCGGGCTTGTCGGGGAAGCCAGCTTAGCATTGCCGAGAGGAGGCTTCAAGTAGTACCCACAAGATACTCTATTGTAAGAGATTCCGACATAGTGAACATAATATATTATATTTTTGTAATCTTCATATTTTTGTAGTTGCCTGTGTATAAAGAAGAAAAAGCTGGCTTGACCCAACAAATTCAATGCCGAAACATGTCCAGGTGAAGTCCACAGTTTAGTTTTGTTTTTTATATTCTAGTACCATTCCAGTTCAAAGCACTTTCAGTCCATTAGATAGAGAAAATGCGTCCTTTTTATTATTATTGTGGGAAATTCTATGACTCGAATGGAATGGTTTAGATATATATATAAATGCTTGTGTGCAAACAAAAATTGCGAAGCACGTGCGTTTAACTATGGTGTTAGACGAAAGGTGATTTTGAGAAGGTTGCGTTCCAGTGATAAAGTAATTGCATTCACATATTGTCTGGGTGTATTCCTATACTTTTCTTCTGAAAGGTGGGATTTAAGACATCCTTTTGCTCCTCCAGATAAGTGTGCAAGCAGGGTCTTAAGGTGCTCAAATAGGACACACCCTTCAAGGCTCTATCTCTAGTTGTGACTCAAGTGAAGCTTTTTTTTTTAAACACTAAAATATATAATTTATAGCTGAGGCTAAAATAAGAATATTTATTAAAGAGGATTTTTGCAAGGCCAGTATAATTTGTGTAAAAAAAGACATTGCAACAAACGATGCAAAATCTCTCAATGGGGCGTTTTTATACACCTTTCTTTCCCTGATGGTGCAGTTTTAACAGAGCTTCTTGAACGATACGAGTCAGGCACTTGCCTGTGCGGCTCATATTCGGACAATTTCAAGAGGAATCAAAACTCCAGAACGAGATAAAAACACCATAGTTAAACACTTAAAATTGGTGTACTTAATAGAAGTCCATGTTCCCCATTTTTTTTTATTTGTGTTTCGTAATTTAGCTACAACTAGAACATTTGCACATCTTGGCTATGTACTTTTTTATTTTGTAGAAAGTAGTCGGAAGGCAGGTGGGTTTAGCTGTTGAGAAAGATGCTCGAGGAGAATGTGATGGGGAAATTGTATGTGAGAAACTGCCGTTTAAAGGTGTTGATTGTAAAATTACAAAAAAGAGAATACGGAGTGAGTCTCCGATTTTATTGAGCTGCTATGGTTAGGTTCCCAGCATGGTTTGGAAAAAAATTAACAATGCTTTCCTGTATCCTTGTCATTGTGTTTGCTGCTATTTTGTGGATCAGTTTTTTGTGTTATACAATGTCATATACTGCCATGTTATAGGTTTTTAATTTTCTTTTAGAAAATTATATTATTGACATCATTTTTTGTAGATTTTTTTATGTGATCAATTTTTACTTAATGTGATTACTGCTCTATTCCAAAAAAGGTTCCTGTTTCACAATACCTCATACTTCAGTTAACCGTGTTTGGACCAGGTTTTTATGTTTTACACAGTGTCTCCTAGTTCTGCTGCAAACTGAAATGCAATTGGACGGAATTCTGAATGGGTCTCTATTTGCAAAGACTGTTGGTTGTATTAAAGTGAATGTAAACCAGTCAGACCACCTGTCCTCAAGTGCTGACCTCCTGTTCTCCATTACCAGCCTCATCTTTTAAAAAATCCAGCAGCAAAAAAAAAGAACATATGAAATATCAGTAACTAAGAATTTAGAGCCTTAAATCAGCAAGCGATTTACAGGAATGCTTAGCAAGCCGTGACATAGCAGGCATCCTGCGAGTTGTGAGCTCTCTTTCATTGATTGGAGGGCCACCCCAGTCGAGACACAGGCTCTCCTCCTGCGTGAGCCATCACACACCAAATCAGTTAATAAGGTAAGATTCCAGCATATGTCACAGCTTGCCTAGCTTAGCACATCAAAAGCCCTTTGCTCCGCTTTGGACACGTCCAAATATCAGGCATGTCACATAAGCTGATACAAGAAAACATTTTAAAAAGAACCTTTCAGCACATTGGGCAAGTATTACCTGACGAGGTTTATATTCTCATTAATATTAAGTTAGAATGACTGCAGGCATTTCAGAAATACTCAATCAGATGTCATTTTTGTTGTGTTCATAAAGCTGGATTTGTTTTGTCTGCTCTGGGGTTCATTAACATAGTAGTTTTGAGAAGTTGTTAGTCACAATGATTTATGAAAGGTGCATTACATATGGGGTGAAGTACCCTCCTTTCTATTAAATGAGGACCTGGCAAAGCCACAGAGCAGTTCAACATGTTTTCTGCTCTTGACCTGTCCTGATGAAATGTAGAATTTAGGGTACTGCACTCCCCATAATACAAGGTGTTCTGTTCCCCATGGTCCAGAGCATACTAGGTAATGGAATGCACCGGTGTCGCATACCACATTTAACAGGTGTGCGTAAAAAGTTTGGTTTAAATTTGTAAATAGATGTGTGGCACCAGTTGCTCTGGACGATGGTAACGATCTGAACTGTATGATAATAACTTATTTCTGGACAGATGCGATGCCATTTCCTTATTGCAGAGTAGTTATGATGTCATTTTCCTTTTGCAGCACAGTTGTGATGTCATAATCTTATTACAGATCGATTGTGATGGAACAACTAGCCTGTAACAAGGACATTATGTACAGGTTTTTATATAGTTATTGCAGTCACTCATGTATTATTGTAACTATCCTGTATGCCACATGGCCAACTATGAATTATCACATGGCATGATAGGATGCATTCTGAAATTCAGTATGTTGTGTGCTCTGTTTTGATACACTAGATTTTTCTGTTAACTATAGCATAATGCTTATTTAAAGGCGTGTAATGAAGCCAGCTAACAGAGTTGTATGCTGAAGAATAATCTAGCTCTTTCCTGTATGCTGCTAAACCAAAACAGAATTAGAATATATGTCAAAGGTGCACGCAGTGAAGGTCCTACAGAGAAAATTCATGGAAAAAAGACAAAGCAAAGCCACCAGTATCACAGGACCCAGGAGGACCGAACAATTTCTGTCCAAATTTCAGGAACACTTACTGCTTACCTCAAAAACAGTTCTGTTTGCGGCACCTCTGTCCTTGTGACCCCATTTCACTGAGATTTTTGCGTTCAGAGGGTCTGCACGCCTGGCGTGACTCACATGGTGGTGGATACCCCAAGAAGCTTCGAAATAATGTATGTACTGCCAAAGGCTGATTGTGGGTTCACGTGCCAACCGAGAGGCTTTATGTGTCTACATTATTCGCAATGTATTAACAGTCTGTCGCAAAGGAGCAATTCAGAATATGTACCTGTTTTGTATTGTCACCATTGGTCTGAAATGCACATTGTCACACGCAGACCTGTAACAGACAAGTTTCCAGCAAAAACAAAACAAAAAACAAAAGTCTAGAAATAAAATTTGTGAAAACCCAGACAGTGCCTTCCAAGTTTTGAATTATTTGTTGCAATTACATTATTCATTTTAATTTCAAGTGTTCTTCTCCATCCAAAATAAAAATTGATTCCCTTTTACCAAACCACGAAGGATTTAATCGAGTGGGTCAGCTTCTGTAGTAAATAAATTCATGGGAGGATCACTTGTTGGACTGAAGCAGTATCATTTTTTGGCACCTCTTCAAGTGGTATTAGTTGCACCACTACGTGCCTGTGTTTTTTTACCCATGTTAGACTCTGAAAGCACTCTACTAGGCACGCCATCTTTATACTTTTGGGCTGGTTTGCGTCAAAAGAATTACCGCCAGCTAACGTCATTCCAACAGGCCAGACGGGCGCCTCATTTATGGATTGACGTTAGCCGGCGATGCGGGCTGGTTAGAGTAAAATTAAATGGCTCTAACCGGGCAGCGCAGGCGTAGGGAAGAATGGAGGTTGTGCGTCAAAAAATGGTGCAAGTCAGGTTAGAGTAAAAAATCATGGCTCTAACCGGACTTGCGCCATTTTTTGACGCACAACCCCAGGAAAGACTGGAGTCATGCCCCCCTGCCCAAAGCCATGCCCAGGGGACTTCTGTCATTGGGCACAGTGGCATGTGGAGGGGCCCAAGTTGGCCCCCCCTATGCCACTTAAAAAAAAAAATAGAAAAATAACTTACCTGGGATGGGACCCCCATCCATGGGTGTCCTCCAGGGGTGGGCGAGGGTGACAGGGGGTGTCCCTGGGGGCAGGGAAGGGCACCTGTGGACTGCTTCCATGGTCAGAGACCATGGAAATGAGCCCATAGGTCCCTTAACGCCTGCCCTCACCCAGGTGTTAAAAAGCGACGCAAATCAGGCTGTGCGCCATTTTTTACGGCCCACCCCCTCCTGTGCGTCAAAATGACGCAGGAGTATAAATAAGGCGCACATGCCGTCATTTTTTGGACGGGAACGCCTACCTTGCATGTAACGCAAGGTGGTTTCCCGCATCCAGAAAATGACATATACTGCTGAATTTTGACGTTCTTAAGGTCGGGTCAAAGTATAAATCTGGTGTTAGGTTTGCGCCGAATTTGCAAACAAAGTATAAATATGCCCCTTAGTGTATGCAGAAGCTTTATATATTGCCAGACACAGCTGCTTACATCCTATCAAAGAGTTCACTGAGCATTCAGAACAGCATTTCATCGGTATGGTGACAAAATGCAGTTTGCCCTTAGTTTAGCTCCCAGACCAATCTACGAAATCCATATTGTTTGCAGCCTTGGGTAGTTAAGGAGGGCTGTAGATCCACAGTTTACAAAAATCATCTCTGGTGTTGTGGAGAACACAATGTCATCTGTGAGACACAAATGTAAGTAGTAAGACCCTTGGAAAATACTTAATTGTTACCTTTTGAAATTCCTGTATTTTATAGTTTAATGTTCATCAGTCAAATTGATGTGCAGAGGATTATAGAAAATTAAGCCTTCACTGATGCTGAGATAGAAATATTTGAAAACAATTTCAGTAACAATAGTTTATAATGTTACCCGTGCTAAGGTTAAGCATAATAAAAAAAGTAAATTTGTTTTCATCTTTGAGGTGGACAGTGAAAAATAAATTGTGAAAGAATCGATGTAACAGTTGTCTGTTATGTACCTAGTTTAAATGCTTTTTCAGAAATAAAAAAGTATCAGTGATTTCACCAGATACAACAGGGGGTGTACTCAGCAGTAGATTAAAAAGCATCTGCTTGGTTATGGATCATAGCCTTGCCACTGTTGATGTTTCAGCTCTTGTGCCGTGATTTCCTTTTAGCCTTCTCCAGGACTGTGGCAAATGGCCCAAATTCATTAGGTTAGCCTCACTCTGCCAGACGACCTGCTGCCCTTAAAAGCATTTGACAAATATTTGCAAATATTTTATTTGCAAAAAAGAGTCTTTAATACCTCATCATATAAAAACATCAAATTACCAATGATATATTGTTTGATAAGTCATTGAGAAATAAAGTTCATAGATGTACATGGGAATTTATAGAATAACAATTTATTGTAATGTTTACCTGTGAGAACACCAGTGGACAGCCATGACCAGGGCTTGCCATTTTCTGTTTTGCTGATTTTATCCCTTATTGAAACACTCGTTTACTGATTTAGCTGATTTTACTGATTTGCTGAGGAAGGTTTGCCTTCCTACACAAAAATCATGGTGACCGCACCGCAGGTGCCCTTGCGAAATGATGCAAGGGTGGCTGCATTGGCACCAGTCACAAGTGCATTGGCAACAACTGCCACCACCTCCCATTCTCAACTACACTGGTATTCGTATGACTATATTCAGTCACACCACCTACAAGCCTCTGCTAAGTGTGCCCTTAATCACAGCTGCCTACACACCTGCATCTCCTCAGTTCTCCTTCCCTTTGACGTATGTACTGCATTTGAGTGAGTCACCTTACATCTAAGTAGCCTTTCACTTAAAAAAAAACTTCTGCAGTTTTCATCTGGTTTACCCCTTAACTCTGGCCACTTCTTTTTGACAAAGTGTCCTCTAAATCATGTCATTTCCTCTTTGGATTTTCATACCACTTAATTGTAGGCAGTCCCTGCGTGTGTTTTATCTTTTTCTGCCTTCAAACCCTTTCCTCAAGGCCACAATTGTAAGCTACATCACAGCTCACCATCACTAAATTCTTCTGCTTCCTGCAACATTGTTTTGTGTTGCATTATAAGCATTACATAACATGCTGAACACTCTATGGCAGTGGTATCCAAACTTTATAATGCCAAACCCCCCAGTTGAAAAATAAAAATAATTGTGACCCCCCTCAGAATTTTTCACAATTGTTTTATAAAAATGGCAATGTTTAAATATGTCTAGACCTATTTAAACATTGCAGTTAAGTAGTGTTACCTTTTAAAAAATGCAATAACAAGCTTCTTCTTAAAACAAAGGTATGTTATCTGTATAATGCTTCTTTTGGCCAGTGTCTGGCGACCCCCGGGGATCACTTGAGACCCCCTAGGTGGGGCCACCCCCCGAGTTTGAAGCTGCTTCGAGAAACAAGACATTTAGAGTTAAGCATTTTCAGACCGTAGCTCAAATCTCACATAATGAATAACATGGTTTACGATTATTAGCATTCTCTATTCGGTTATACTGTATTATTGCTCAGGATTTGGTTCATCAAATATCCCGCGTTCAGCAATTCTTTAGCCTATGTCTGTTTTTCAGGTTTCTATTGAGATAGACTTCATCGCTATTTTACCTTTTCTTATCGCTTTTAACCTCCCCTTAATGCGCCAGGAAACTAAAGTTATCTGTAAAAGTTGTGCTAAATAAAAAAAAATATCAGAAAAGCCTAGGCTAGACTTGCTAACAAATAGTGAGGCTGCTGTTAGTTGGAGTGCACTGGGGAGACCGTTCCGATATTTTGCGCCCTGGCAAGCCTTGCTTAATCTTTCAATAAACACTTGTCTAATTTTGGAGATTATCAGTCAAGTTATGTTGCTTGATCTGAGGGTAATAGAATGTTTGTATTGCCTCATTTCTACCATAAAATAATGTTGATCCTTATTTTCCATCATGGTGAGCCATGCAGAGAAGTTAATACTTACAACCCTATTTATATGTAGGTGGGCAGAGGGTAAGTCTGTCAGAGCCACTGAGTAATTACTACTTTGCCCTGATGGAGTCCCCGCCCACGAAATTTAGAAATGACAGCCGAGCCGGCAGTAATTTCTAAAGCACTGGCAGGAACCACCACCATGGTGGTTAAAAGCAGGATTTCAATAAAACAGTGCACTCACTGTGGGTGCTATCTCCCATGTTTGGGGGGGCATTAGATACTTTTCACTACCCTACCCCTTCCCACCAAGGTTTCCTTGACGATGACAGTGAAAATTTACACAAATGTCAATCCATCTGAATTAGGTGGGCAGGCAAAGAAGTCAGTCTCCAACGTCCTTTACTCCATCGGGCTATTGAGGATTGTAACCATGGCAGAGTTGGAGTAGACTGCCATGGTTACAGCAAAGGTCCACCAGTATTTAAATTAGGCAGGTGGACCATGATGTTGGTGGTAAGAATACTCCTTCGCTGTTGCAATGAAGTATCTTAACTGGCAACTTATAAATGAGCCCTTTATTACGTAAGGTGCCGTCTCATGTCAAACTGTGCAAACATGGAAGTTTTATGCTATGCTTAACCTATTGCAAACAAACTCTGTTTCGCAGACATTTTTATCCAGATGCCTTCAACCAGGAAATTCATAGTTGCATGAAACTGGCAACGGTGAAGAATGCGAGCTTCCACCTTGTAGAAAATGACAGCACTTACCTTGTGACTCAGCCAAGATCCCAAACCAACACTCATAGAGCAAATTCAGTTATTGCAATATCCTTCTCACCAGCATTACATTGAGCCCTGGAAAAGTGATTTATGTCACCACATTCAGTGACACTTCAATATCGACCATGAAATTAATGCCAGCATGTGAAATTAGTCTCCCCACACACTTCCCCTCGTCCAGTGGTGACTGACAAAGTTGTGGGGCATACATCATTGCGCAATGCAAAAAAGTGAAGCAAGCAAAACCTCTTCAAGTACAAGAAAGGTTTGAATAAGTATATTTAAATTATTGGCTAAAAGTCAGGTTTGACAGACAGGTAATTATGGGCATTCTTGAAATATTTGGATGCTTTTCTGGTATACCAATCAAGCCAGACTGTACCTTTAGACCACATGAGGGACAGGAATAAGCTTTCCCACAACTCAGAAAACAAGGGAGGCAGGCAGTTCAAATAATCTGGGTATGCAATTTTAAGGTAACAGATTTTTCAAAATACATGAATAAATTCACTTCTATTCTACCCTTCATTCACATTCCTTCATCTCTTATCTTTCTAGATGAACATATTCTTGTGTTCTCCACAACACCCAAAAGTTGAAAAGAACGCTGAAGCAAACCCCCCATGCTTGCATCCCCCATAAACACACATATGGCTACACTCTCAAATGACTTATGTTGTGTCATCTATGATATAATTCTTTATAGTTTCAAAGGTCTGTAGTAAGATGCACAATGTTTTGCTCATTTCCTAAAAAGGGCAATGGCAGGGGGAGCACCAAGTCCTCCCAAGGTATCATGTCCCCAGTGCAGACCTTGTCATGCACACCAGTGCACCACTGGGGAATAACATTTATAGGTTCTGATCTGGCCCACATGGCACAACATTGCACAAGTGGAGAGAACCTAGACAACACTGCAGGAGCAGTGCAAACATGCAGTTAGGGTTGGGTCCACCGGCCTTCATCACTCAGGCACCATATGCCATAGCTAGACTCCAGAGCATTCCTGAATCACACCACTCTCTCTCCCCACCCACAGCCTTTATGAATTTAGCTCAGCTACTTGTTCCCAGTGCACACTCAAGGTCATACAGAAAGCACTACTTGGGACCTAGTAGTATGGATGTAGAACAACCACAGCACAAAATAAGGATTCTCAAGTATTTAGTTGTGAGTGGATGGTTGGTGAAGCAGCAGGTTAACTGTGATCAATCCCTGGTCACAGGTCAGACTGGGAAGCGAGTGACTTCCTGTTGCACCTGACAAGACATAGTAGGTGGGGCATGTAGGATAGTGAAATATATAAACCATTTATTGGCAATTCCCTTCAATACAGTGTAACAACTTTGGCTTGTTAATGCAAAATATGCATACGTTTCTGGGAGAAAGATGAAGCAATGCTAGACCAGAGAGTTCTGGTATAAAAGTGAGTAAATGTGTGGACTATTGCATAAGTTACGACTTTGGCATAACTCTACCATGTGTGCTTTCCCACCCACAGTTGACACAAGTGAACTTGGTTCAATGCACTACCAATCGATGTGAATGATAGGTTTTGGTAGCCTTGTAGAAAACACTATTAAATGTGCAATTGATATAAAGGCATTGATTTGGGGTTACTAACAATCCCATAAAATGATCAGGGGCACCATGGTAACAGTAACAGAACTTATTTCGTTATTCGCAGTATCACACACACACTGTACTAAGATGACTAAACACTTTTGAGTACAAGTATTTATTACTACAGGAACAATTTGTTTCTCAGTACATCTAAAACAACTACACAGAATATTATGAAAACAGAAAGAAGGCACATTATAAATAACAAGAATAAGGTACATTTCTAGCAAACGTTTTAAAATGTAATCTAATATCCTAATGCCTATATTCATGCGCTACACTAAGAGAGCATGGAAGGCAGAGCTACTTGCTGTCTATAGTTTCTTTGGGAGAAGAGACACACTGCATACCTTGTTGACAGCATAGGAGGTCTTTATCAGCAGACGTGAAGACACTGTTTCCCCCTCTGGTTACTGAGAAGGGCAAACACATGGTGTGGTAGCAGTTGTTTGTTCCTCCTCTGGGACTCAGCTTTGTCAGTGTCAGGCTTCAGGTGAGATGTAGCATCTGTGAAGTGTGCTGGAAGTAGGTGAGACCGTCTGTGGCATAATCTCAGGGAATAATCGGGGCGAAAAACCTCTCCTGCCAAGTGGTCAAGTGGTGGTTCTTATATACCAAGGGCCTAATTTACGCTGCCCTGGCACCACACTGCGTTGAATACCTCAAGAACATGTGCCTTCAGTAGTCTTTTCTAAAACGTGGTTTACGTTGATCCACACTGTATGTAGCTTCAAAGGTTGAACTAAAGTGGTAATAAACATGTGAAGGTCTTGGAACGCATATAACAACTAAAGTGTGGAGCAAAGAGCTTGAGAGGGTTTACACAAGGAACTAGAGAACATATATGAGACAGATCATGATAAAATTTAAACATAAGACAATGGAAGTGAAACTGAACTTGAAGAAGCACAGGAAGCCAGTAAAGTTAAACAAGGTAAGGAGAGATGTGTGTATAATACAGGAGAGAGAATAATGAAAAACACTAGAGTTTTGGATAATCGGGAGAAGAGCAGTCATATATATATATGGAGCTCAATGTAGAGAACAACAGTAGTTGAGATAGAACACAGTTTGGTGGATAAGTTACAAAGAAGTGAGGGAAGAATCAACCAGATTTTATAGATATCGAAAAGGTGAATACGACAATTTCAGAAACAGGCAGTTTTGGAAGATAGTTTAGTGAAAAATAAAACTCACACCAAAAATTACAAGCTGAAAGAGAATAAGACAGATGTGAGGGTTTAAGAAAATAGGAGACAGGGAGCGATAACATGATAAAGCAGGTAATAAATCAACTTAACATTTTTAGGAATACATTTAAGAAAGTACATATGCATCCAGCTCTCAACTGCAGAATAACAGCCAGAGACTTGAAATTGAAATTCAATAGAGAAGGAAGAAATAATAAAGCAAATATGTCAGACATATGAATACAAGTATGACTTGAGTCCAAATGAGCTGTTAACAATAAAAGAACATTATGCAGGGGGAAAAATAGAGGGTCCAGGACAAGAGGAAATCTAAAGTAGGAATCAGAAGTTGCAGACATGAAACCCGTTCAGTTAACTGAGAAAGCATGAATATATGGGTAGGAGTTAAACCAGTTGCAAGCAGATCCAGGACCCCATAGGCATAAGGAGGATTCAGAACATTCAGATGGCCCACCAGAACAGAGACTATAATGTAATCAGAACTAGCATTGGCAAAGTCAGTTGGTCTCCCCTTATGGAGCTGGGGGGCATGACTCCTGTCTTAACTGAGACAGGAGTCATGTCCATGAGGTTTTAACGTCATAAAATGTAATTTTAGGTGACAGTTCACCATCCAGCTGGCCACTTTTTCTAGACATGGGGCGAGTTTGTGCAGATCTGGCTTCTGGCTGTCAGTGAGGGAGACTACCAGTTGTGTATCATCCACATAGAATATTATAGATAACCCAAACTCCTGAACGCTGTCTGCCAGGGGATGTTGGTAAATATTGAAAAGTGTGGGACTGGTAGCTGAGCCATGTGGTACCCCGCATATTATGGGCATAGTGTTGGATAAGCAAGAATCCTCCATAATTTGGAAGGTTCTGTCCGCTAGATAGGACGTCAACCAACCAATCAAATGCCTTACCATTCATTCCAACCTCTTCTAGTCTCTCAATTAGTATTGAGTGGTCAACAGTGTCAAAGGCGGCACGGAAATCTAGTAATATAAGAGTGGCAACACTTCCCTGGTTAAGTCGGTGTTTGGGTTCCTCTGTCACCGCTGGCAGGGCTGACTCTGTGCTGTGTTGAGCTCAGAAGCCCATTTGATTATCTTAAAGGAAGTTCAACAGTGCTTGGTTCACATGTTTCTGAAGCAGCTTTCCCATAACAGGCAGGAGAGAGATCGGTCTAAAGTTTCCCAGGATATCAGGATCTAGATGGGGTTTCTTCAAAAAGGGTCCAATCACTGCATGCTTCAATTTCTTCGGAACTACCCCTAAATCAAGGGAACGATTTAATAGTTCAATAATAGTCTGGAGCAGCACCTCCTGCCCCTTGACCAGAGTCTGTAGTGGGGCTGGGTCAAGGGGTGAGCCTAACTTGACCTTATTCATATATGCCAATAACTTCTCTTCATTGACCCTTGAGAAGGATGTAGGAGTTGCTGAAAGCCCCATCCTGGGCAAATTATAATTTTGCACAGAGGGTTGAGTTTGATCGCCTGAAAAGGCTTCATAGATATCCATTACTTTTTTTCTGAAAAAAAACTGCTATCTTATTACAGCGCCTGACAGAAGGCGGAGGGAGGAATCTATCCTGGTCGGAATTAATGAGGCATTTATCAATCTTAACTAATTCCTTTGAGGAATTTGAGGCCTGTGTTATTTTCTCCTCATAAGAACTAGCCTGAGTCTTTTTGATTTCACTGTGATAATTTCTAATGTTATTTTTTTCTTTTAATTGAGGGTCATAGGTTTCACTCCACTTCCTCTCAAGTCGTTTACAGTTTTTTCTCACAGAGGAAAGATGCTCATTAAAACAAGGAGCAGATTTAGAGTGTGTTTTACATGTTTTCTTGCTTAGATTAATATGTTAATCTAGTGCTTGAACTATCCAATTTTTTCCCAGCATTCATAGGCATCATATGATGACTTGTAATAAGACGGATAGGATAGAAGTCTTCTTTGTTACGTAGTATCTTGTTTGCCTAACTCTAAATCAGCCCCCTAGAGTGTAGGGATTAAGGTGAGCACAAATGGGATGGTCGAGAACATATACTTTGACATCAGTATGAAGCTGCCCCTTCAAAAGGATCATAAAACCACATGCAAAGTAGTCTTACGTCTCCTAGCACCAGTCCTGACACATCTTCATTACATCAACCTATATTTCCTTAGTAGGAATAAAATGGATTGTTTACTAAAATATAGGCCCTCATTATGACCCTGGCGGTGAGTGATAAAGTGGTGGCAATACCGCCAACAGGCTGGCGGTAAGTACAGCCAAATTATGACCATGGCGGAGATAACTCCCATAGACAGCCAATGTACCACACCAACAGCCAGGGCGGAAACAACACTCACCATGGCGGTAGCCGCCAACAGCCAGGCGTAAAACAAAGTACCGCCTACCATATTAAGACACATCATTCCGCCACCTTTTCCGGGGCGGTACCAACTCCATCAAAAGCCTGGCGGAAACGCATCACTAAAGAGAAAGGACTCACCATCAGAGACACAGGAAGACCAACGCTGCCAGGGAACCCGAACTGCAAGTCTTTCTGATGATCTTCTATGTAATACTCCACTTGGAACACCAGCGCCGATGACGATGTTGAGTACAGCCGCCTAGCACACAAGGGAGGGAGGGAGGAAAACGAGAGTGACACACAAATGCACAACACACACCCGACACACACACACACACCATACACACAACCAGCTGCACACGAAAAACAATTTGTCCCTGAAAAATGGCAGAGTAATGCAAGGACAACAGGAATGAACGAAAGTGATTGTAATCAGATCAACATCAAAATTACTAATTCGATTTGTCAAGGAAACAGATATGTACACATTTACACAAAGGGATACTGCCCAGTCCAATGTTCAAAGGGCCCACATGGCCACAGGGCACAGTCTAAGGCCCAACTCGAATCCTGACCACATCCGGATAGTACACTGCAGGGGCATCAGTTTGCAAATAGGTAGGCACCTCAAGGGAAGTGGGATGCACCTCTGCCGGATGTGGGAAACAAGCCCACTGGCTCTGGAGGCGGCTCCATGCCCATTGCTCTGTCCTGGGGAGTGCAAGGCCACAGTCTCTGGAGTGGGTGACTTTCCCACTGGTTCTGCAGGGGACAACTCACACAGCAGCCCCTGGAGTGTGGCCTACATGGCATCCGCTGGCGGTGACAGCTCCAGTGTGGTGGTGGATGGAGGAACCTCCTGGGCCGCCTCTGCACTATCTGATAGCTGCAGTGTGGTGGTGGATGGAGGAGCCTCTTGGGCAACCTCTGCACTTTCTGATGGCTGCAATTCATCAGCTGACGGTGGGGGCCCGTGACAGCTGATGGTGGTGGAGGTGTCACCCTGACAGCCTCCGCTGGAGTAGAGGGCTATGTCTCCTCCAGTACATGGGGTGTGGATCCCTTACCCTTCCTGGCAGGGTTGGATGGGCTCTTCCCCTTCCTGCCTGGTCGTGCAGGCTCCTTCCCCCTCTTGCCTGGTGGTGCAGGCTCCTTTTCCTTCTTGCCTGGTGGTGCTAGCTCCTTCCCCTTCTTCGATGGAGGTGTGCTATCCTTACCACCACGAGTAGGCGGTGCTACCACTGTCCCCGTGGACTGTTTGGCTGAGGTGCTGGGCTGTGTCCTTGGTACCCTGCTCATAGGGGCAGGACGGGGGGAGGATGAGGGAGGGAAGAGGTCAAGATGGGAAGGGAAAAGCTTTTTAGCGATGTTGGGCGGGAGGAGGGAGGAGGGAGGAGTAACAGGAGTGGAGGTTGAGGGAGTGGTTGTTGGAGGTGTATGTCTGCTGGAGTTGTGTGCAGGTGCATGGGCTGTATGCTGATGTGAGGTGGATGGCTGTTGGGTGTGTGAGTGCTTGGGTTTGTGTCCTTTGTGGGGGGACAGACAGGGTGGGAGAGGACAGAGGGGCTGCATGCATGGCTGTTGTGGAGGTGTCTGCCAGGGAGGTGTGTGTTCTGCTTGATGTGGTGACGCTGGTAGTGGAGGTTGATGTAGTGCATGCAGGTGTGAGTGTGAACGTGACTAGGAGGGAGGTGGTGGAGGAGGAGGAAGGGGAAACAGTGGCGGCAGTAAATGTTGTCGTGCCCGCAACTGTATGGTGTTTGCATTAGTGCTTGTGGGATGAAGCGTGGTGCCTGTGTTTGCCTGTGCCACTCTTTGGTGTTGTCTTGTGTGCATGCTCATCTGTATTTGTGCCTGGGTTGGGTTGGGGTTGAGGAGAATGGGACTGGGAAGTGGTAGTTGGAGGGGGGGTGGTAGAAACAGGGACAATGGCTGCAACAGAGAGGAGGCCAGAACTTGAATTAATCTCTGTTGGGCCACCAATCCACTGTGAATGCCATCCAGGAATGCATTGCTGCATCTGGGATGCCAGCCCCTGGATGGCATTCATAATGGTTGACTGCCCTACAGAGATGGATCTCAGGAGGTCAATAGCCTCCTCACTCAGGGCAGCAGGGCTCACTGTGGCAGGGCCTGAGGTGCCTGGGGTGAAGGAGATGCCCACCCTCCTGAGTGAGCAGGCACGAGAAACTCGCTGAGGGGCTGCTGGGGAGGGCGGTGCTGGTACGGGGGTGTCGGATGTACCTGCTGCTGGGGTGGTCACAGAGGTGTCAACCACCTCCAGGGAGCTTCCATCGGAAGAGGTGTCTGAGTCCGTGTTGTCTCCTCCAGTCTCCGCCGTGGTGCTCCCTTTACCTTCCGTCCTACTGGTTTCCTCGGCGTCGGTGGACTCTGCCTCTTGGGTCATGTGGGATGCAGCTCCCTCTGTCGCCAGTGCCCTTGCTTCTCCGACAGATGCTGTTAATGCACACAAGGACAGAATGACAAAACAAGAAATGTGGAGAGAGAGAGAAAGGATACACTGGGTCAATGTCTGCATCAACACCACAGTTGACATACACATAACCATCACACACAGGGACTGGCTTAAGCACTATGCATTGCACTACCAGGGATATGGCTAGTCGCTAAGGCAAGATGAGGACCACACCCCGCCAACTGCAGCACTCCTGGGACCCACAATGCCCTGGCTGAAGTGGACTGCTAACAAGCTAGGTCACCTGTATTTACCATACACCCATTACCCTTCAGATGACCCACGCTGCAATGTCTGGCCTGGCTTTAGGGGCACCCACTAACACACATCCACCACCCAGATACCACCCCACCAGCCAAAATATGGATTGATAGCCACTGTACTCACCCCCTTGTGGCTGCTGTGATGCTCTCAAGCTCCCATCAAGCTCAGGGTCAGCCACCGCCAGTATGCGGGCCATCAGGGGGGTCAGGGTCCGACGGGCACCCCTTCCTCATTGGGAGGCCATCCCCAGTTGGGCCTCTGCGGTCTTCCGTGCCCAGTGTCTCAGGTCCTCCCACTGTTTCCAACAGTGGGTGCTCTGCCTGCCATAGACCACCATGGTCCACACATCCTTGGCGATGGCATGCCATAATTCCTTCTTTTGATGGGCGCTGACCTGCAGAGGCAATACAGACAGGAGAACCTGTAGGAAAGTACCATCTTGCCTGGCATGTTACCCCCATTTTTCACTGTATATATGTTGTTTTAGTTGTATGTGTCACTGGGACCCTGCCAGCCACGGCCCCAGTGCTCATAAGTGTGCCTGAATGTGTTACCTGTGTTATGACTAACTGTCTCACTGAGGCTCTGCTAATCAGAACCTCAGTGGTTATGCTGTCTCATTTCTTTCAAAATGTCACTAACAGGCTAGTGACCAATTTTACCAATTTACATTGGCTTACTGGAACACCCTTATAATCCCCTAGTATATGGTACTGAGGTACCCAGGGTATTGGGGTTCCAGGAGATCCCTATGGGATGCAGCATTTCTTTTGCCACCCATAGGGAGCTCTGACAATTCTTACACAGGCCTGCCACTGCAGCCTGAGTGAAATAACGTCCACGTTATTTCACAGCCATTTTACACTGCACTTAAGTAACTTATAAGTCACCTATATGTCTAACCTTTACCTGGTAAAGGTTGGGTGCTAAGTTACTTAGTGTGTGGGCACCCTGGCACTAGCCAAGGTGCCCCCACATTGTTCAGGGCCAATTCCCCGGACTTTGTGAGTGCGGGGACACCATTACACGCGTGCACTACATATAGGTCACTACCTATATGTAGCTTCACAATGGTAACTCTGAATATGGCCATGTAACATGTCTATGATCATGGAATTGCCCCCTCTATACCATCCTGGCATAGTTGGCAAAATCCCATGATCCCAGTGGTCTGTAGCACAGACCCTGGTACTGCCAAACTGCCTTTCCTGGGGTTTCACTGCAGCTGCTGCCAACCCCTCAGACAGGCTTCTGCCCTCCTGGGGTCCAGCCAGGCCTGGCCCAGGATGGCAGAACAAAGGACTTCCTCTGAGAGAGGGTGTTACACCCTCTCCCTTTGGAAAATGGTGTGAAGGCAGGGGAGGAGTAGCCTCCCCCAGCCTCTGGAAATGCTTTCATGGGCACACATGGTGCCCATTTCTGCATAAGCCAGTCTACACCGGTTCAGGGACCCCTTAGCCCTGCTCTGGCGCGAAACTGGACAAAGGAAAGGGGAGTGACCACTCCCCTGACCTGTACCTCCACTGGGAGGTGCCCAGAGCTCCTCCAGTGTGCTCCAGACCTCTGCCATCTTGGAAACAGAGGTGCTGCTGGCACACTGGACTGCTCTGAGTGGCCAGTGCCATCAGGTGACGTCAGAGACTCCTTCTGATAGGCTCCTTCAGGTGTTGCTAGCCTATCCTCTCTCCTAGGTAGCCAAACCCTCTTTTCTGGCTATTTAGGGTCTCTGTCCCTTGGGATTCCTTAGATAACGAATGCAAGAGCTCATCCGAGTTCCTCTGCATCTCTCTCTTCACCTTCTGCCAAGGAATCGACTGCTGACCGCGCTGGAAGCCTGCAAAACTGCAACAAAGTAGCAAAGACAACTACTGCGACCTTGTAACGCTGATCCTGCTGCCTTCTCGACTGTTTTCCTGGTGGTGCATGCTGTGGGGGTAGTCTGCCTCCTCTCTGCACTAGAAGCTCAGAAGAAATCTCCCGTGGGTCGACGGAATCGTCCCCCTGCAACCGCAGGCACCAAAGAACTGCATCACCGGTACCCTTGGTCTCCTCTCAGCACGACGAGCAAGGTCTCTTGAATCCAGCAACTCTGTCCAAGTGACTCCCACAGTCCAGTGACTCTTCAGTCCAAGTTTGGTGGAGGTAAGTCCTTGCCTCCCCACGCCAGACTGCATTGCTGGGAACCGCGACTTTTGCAGCTACTCAGGCCTCTGTGCAGTTCCGGCGGAAATCCTTTGTGCACAGTCCAGCCAGGGTCCACAGCACTCTAACCTGCATTGCACGACCTCCTAAGTTGTTCTCTGGCGACGTGGGACTCCTTTGTGCGACTTCGGGTGAGCGCCGTTTCACACATCCTCGTAGTGCCTGTTTCTGGCACTTCTGCGGGTGCTGCCTGCTGCTGAGAGGGCTCTTTGTCTTGCTCGACACCCCCTTTTTCCCCAGAAGCAATTGGCGACATCCTGGTCCCTCCTGGGCCACAGCAGCATCCAAAAACCCTAACCGCACGATTTGCAGCTAGCAAGACTTGTTGGCGGTCTTTCTTCAGGAAAACACTTCTGCACGACTCTCCACGGCGTGGGGAATCCGTCCTCCAAAGGGGAAGTTCCTAGCCCTTGTTGTTCCTGCAGAATCTCCAGCTTCTACTGTCCAGTAGCAGCTTCTTTGCACCCACAGCTGGCATTTCCTGGGCATCTGCCCATCTCCGACTTGCTTGTGACTTTTGGACTTGGTCCCCTTGTTCCACAGGTACCCTCGACTGGAAATCCATCGTTGTTGCATTGCTGATTTGTGTCTTTCCTGCAGAATTCCCCTATCACGACTTCTATGTCCTTTGGGGAACTTTAGTGCACTTTGCACTCACTTTTCAGGGTCTTGGGGTGGGCTATTTTTATAACCCTTACTATTTTCTAATAGTCCTAGCGACCCTCTACAAGGTCACATAGGTTTGGGGTCCATTCGTGGTTCGCATTCCACTTCTGGAGTATATGGTTTGTGTTGCCCCTATCCCTATGTGTCCCCATTGCATCCTATTGTAACTATACATTGTTTGCACTGTTTTCTAATACTATTACTGCATATTTTGGTATTGTGTACATATATCTTGTGTATATTTGCTATCCTCATACTGAGGGTACTCACTGAGATACTTTTGGCATATTGTCATAAAAATAAAGTACCTTTATTTTTAGTATATCTGTGTATTGTGTTTTCTTATGATATTGTGCATATGACACTAGTGGTACTGTAGGAGCTTCACTCGTCTCCTAGTTCAGCCTAAGCTGCTCTGCTAAGCTACCATTATCTATCAGCCTATGCTGCTAGACACCCTATACACTAATAAGGGATAACTGGGCCTGGTGCAAGGTGTAAGTACCCCTAGGTACTCACTACAAGCCAGCCCAGCCTCCTATAGAACCCCATTAAATAAACAGTTCAGCCTGTCACACAAATGGCCCACCATACCCATTTCTATCACCATTGGCACACACATAGGCCAGCGCACAACATGTACACCGCCAACAGACAATCCCCCCACCCACCTGTACACAATGCTTGCACACACATCTCCATGCATCCTTGCAACATGCATCGTGGCCAAAGTGTACTCACCTGTTGGTCTGGAGGCCCATACAGCTGTCCGTACTGGGGTAGGACCCCAACCACTAGTCACTCCAACTCCTCCGAAGTGAAGGCAGGGGCCCTTTCCCCGGTCACATGGGCCATGGTAGGTTCCAGACACAATGTCACAGCAGGACACGCAGTGTAGGACTTCTCCTGTTGAAGGTCAGGAAAGAAGTGAGGATTGAAAGAGAAAGTGGTGGTCACGTCCGCCGTGGTGTACACTGTCACTACCGGCGTAGATCCCCATTGGCCACTAACGTCGGCGGAGTTACCTCACTTCCACCTGTCCCTACATACAGGACAGGCGGTCGCCATTTCAGGAGGGGGGTCAAACGTATCGACAATTGCTGTGTCACAGATTAGATTGGCACATACTTCGCCATTAACACTGTCCCAATATATAAGTGCACCATGTGGACTGCTGTTGTGGTTTTGTTGTTCAAATTGTGGCAGCCTACTCACTCTTGTGTCCCTCAGATACCTACCGCTGCGGATGAATAGGAGGTGGAGACATACCCCAGTGTACAGACCCCTGGTGGTAGCTACACTGGAGGACAGGCACATTATACTCACCTATAGACTGGACAGAGCCACAATCACAGAGCTGTGTGCCCAGTTGGAGCCAGACCTGATCCCATCTATCCGTCATCCGACTGGGATCCCCCCTCTTGTGCAAATACTATCAATGCTCCATTTCCTGGCGTCAGGTCCTTTCCAAGTGACAGTGGGCTTGGCAGCAGGAATGTCACAGCCAATGTTCTCAATCGTGCTGGCAAGAGTGTTGTCTGCCCTGGTAAAACACATGTGCAACTACATTGATTTCTCCCAGGTGGAAGATTTGGCCACTGTGAAGGCCGGATTCTATACAATGGGACATATCCCCAACATTATTGGGGCGATTGATGGGACACATTGCATTTGTACCCCGCCAGAATGAACAGGTATACAGAAATCGTTAAGAGTTTCCATACCATGAATGTGCAGATGGTGTGCCTAGCGGACTAGTAGATCTCCCACGTCAATGCTAAGTATCCTGGGTCAGTTGGATCCCTGTGCTACTCACCGAGAAGGTCTGCCAGATAGTCGTGGCATGCTGCATGTTGCACAACCTGGCCCTCAGGCGCCATATACCTTTTCTACAGGAGGAGGAGACAGGAGATGCCCCTGTGGCTGCAGTAGACCCTGATGACAGTGAGGATGAAGAGGCTGAAGATGAGGATGAGGACAACAGAACATCAGTTATCCATCAGTACTTCCAATGACACAAAGGTGAGAGAGTGCAACTTCACATTTATATGACTATTGGTGTATTCTGTGTGGCTGTGGCATGAGGGCATTAACTACCTTTTACCTCTACTTACTGTCACCTATGGTTTATCATTTTACAGATGTTGGTGCTATGATAACTGTGTGCTGATATGCTGACTACAGTCAGCTGCAGGTCATTTCTATGCTCTCACAGTGTACAGTTAATTTGCAATGGATGTAACTATTTCCATAAATACACTTTTTCAACACATGACATACAAGTAGTCGAGTTATGTTCAAGGGTGTTTATTTTAGTGCTAACAAATTGAGGGAAAAGTGCAATGGAATGGGTTGATGATGGAGGAAAGTCCAGGGTATTGTTCCAGTCTGGTTGTAGCACAGGTGCAGTGTCCAAGTGGCCATAGGAAGGGAAGCAACTGCAGTTCAAGGTAGACAAGGTGACTGAGTAGGACAGAAGGGCGACAATCAGGAGAGTCTCATTTCCTGGCGGTTGTCTTGGCAAGTGTCTCTGGCTTTTGTCTGGGTCGCAGGGAACGTTTGCAGGGTGGTTCACCTTCTGCAAGGGGAGGGATGCTGGTGGCCTGTGGGTCCTGTGGCAGGGCCTCCTGCCCACTAGTGGCAACGGAAGTGGAGGGCTGGTCAATGTACTGGCTAGTGGTAGTGGCCTGCTGGTGTGCTGTTGCCTCCCTCATGATGTTGACCATATCTGGCAGCACTCCTACTATGGAGATCAAGGTGGTGTTAATGGCCTGCAAGTCCTCCCTGATCCCCTGATACTGTTTCTCCTGAAGCCGACTGTTCTCCTGCACGTTGTCATGGATCTGGCCCATCGTGGCTTGGGAATGTTGGTAGGCTCCCAAGATCTTGGAGGGTGCCTCCAGGAGGGTTGATTTCAGGGTCCTGTCCTCCCCCTGGCGCACAGCAGTCCTCCCAGTGTCCCTGTTGGCCTGTGCCTCTGTCCCCTGAACGGTGTGCCCACTGCCACTGACCCCAGGTCCCATGTTGTCTTGGGGGCGAGGTGTGGCCTAGGGTCCCTGTACAGGTGGGCACACTGCTGATTGACGTGTCCTGGGGACAGAGGTGTGGGTATGCTGGGTGGGTTCTGTGGTGTTGGATCCTGATGGGGGAGGCTCTGTGGTTGTCTGTGAGTGGGATTGGGTAACCGGCTGTCCAGTGGTCCCTGATGGGCCAGGTAGGTCACCCAGATCAGGAAGTCCAGAGGTACTGTCATCACTGGGGGCTTCTACTGTTGGGGGACTGGATTGTTGTGGCACCTCCTCTCCACTGACATTGGCTGGGGTACCTGTGGGGATGTAAGTAATGTATTATGCTTCATGTGTATGACATTTGCTTCCCCTCTATTGTTGGTATTGCCCTGCCGCCTTTTGCTTGTGCATGGTGATGTATTGTGGGAGTGTCAGTTTCCCTATGCTGAGCATGGTTTAGTGATGGGTGTCCATGCAGGGCTGGGAGGGGTGTCCATGCATGGTTATAGCATGCCGGGCTTGGCATTAGGGTTAGTCATATGTGTAGGTGTAGTGTGTGGGATGGAGTAGAGTGATGGTGGGAGTGAGGGTGAGGGTGTGAGATGGCATGCAGGTATGGGGGTGATAAGTAGTAAATATTGACTTACCCGTGTCCAGTCCTCCAGCTACTCCAGGGAGTCCCTCAGGATGCAGTATTGCCAGTACTTGCTCCGCCCATGCTGTCAGCTGTGGGGGAGGAGTTGGGGGTCCACCACCAGTCCTCTGTATGGCGAGCCGGTGCCTTGCTGCAATGGAATGTACCTTCCCCCGTAGGTCATTACACCTCTTCCTGATGTCGTCCCTTGTTCTTGGATGCTGTCCCCCGGCGTTCACCCTGTCCACGATTCTCTGCCATAGCTCCATCTTCCTTGCAATGGATATCTGCTGTACCTGTGCTCCAAAGAAGCTGTGGGTCTACCCTGATAATTTCCTCCACCATGACCCTTAACTCCTCCTCAGTGAAACGGGGGTGCCTTTGTGGTACCATGGGTGTTGTGTGGTGTGTGTTGGTGAGTGTGTTAAGTAATTTGGTGGAGTGTGTAATGCGTGAGGGATGTATGCGTGTATGTGGTGTGAGTGTCTAGTTATCGCAGTGGTCTTGGTATCAGTTTGATGACTATGATTTGTATTCGTAAAGGGTTGTGGGTGTGTTTTATAGTGGTGTGGGTGTGTGAGTGTGGTGTGTGTATGGGTGTCAGGTGTGTGTTTTTGGTATTGGCCAATGTGGTGTTATTTTGTATGTGGGTGTCCATTCTGAACGCGGCGGTACATACTGCCAATGGTTTACTGCCATTGAATGTCCGCAGTGGTGATTCGTGGGTCATAATGTGGTTGGCATTGTTTTGTTGGCGTAACGGTATGGGTTGTGGGACCGCCACTTAATCACTGACCTTCGGTCTGGCGGATTTCTGTATGTGGCTGTATTCTGTCAGATTGGTGTGTGTGTCATAATATAGCGAACGGATATTCGCCACCCCAGTGGTATGTTGCTGGCCGTCAGCGTGGCGGTAGGTGGCATTTATCGCCAATGTCATAATGAGAGCCATAGTTTTTAGTCAAACTAAAGAAGTGGTCAAATCAAGATTTTTCAAGTCTCTTGGATTCAACTCTTATAGCTTCATCTTTACTCTTTTTGCCAAAAAACATAATCGTTGTTGAGCAATTACAGACTGAACATGTGTCAGTGCAAATTCTTGATACCGGTGTGACTAAGCATCCACTAGCATATTCATTGATCCTGCTATGTAAGTCACAACAAAATCATACTGTACAAAGAGAATACCCATCAAGATTGACATCTGCTTCTACATTGGAAGTTTCCCAAGCATTGCAAATGTTGATGGTCATTGTGAATCTGGAAGTAGTCTTCAGACCCCATCAGCCCTATTCAGTCTCCATTCATTTGTAATTTATGTTTATTTCGGGACTAAGCCCATAAAACATCATATAATAAAACATCACAGATATAATAAAATAGACGACTTCCAACAACAGGAATCAGATAAAAATCTGATAATTACATCTAAAACGAGATAAAAATTGTAAAATAATAGTCATTCATAAAAACATAAGAAAAGCTGCATTTCATGACATTCCATTTGGAGATACATAAATGACATTTGAGATCACATGGTAGGTAGTTCATGAACATTTTGATGTTTACAAAAATGAGTGGATTGTAAGTTTGATAGTTTACAAGGGAATACCCTTTGATTTCCGTTTTATCCAAACAGAATGCAGGTAGCTACTGAGGCTTATGACAAAGAGGGGTTACTATTAGTCCGAAGTATACGTTAAGCCATTTTAGAATATCTTACACCCAGAGCATTACAGAGTCATCTGCTCAGCGACCGTCCTGGTTCTAACGTATGCTTAATAGAAAAACAGTAAGGGCCATATTTATACTTTTTGACGCAAAACTGCGCCGGCGCAGTTTTAGGGCAGAAATATTACCGCTGGCTAACGCCATTTTGGTGCGCCGTGCGGGTGTCAAATTTATACTTTGATGACAGCGGCGCAAACCACAACTGGGAGTCATTTTTTTGACGCACACCGCAGCGTCAAGTTGTAAAGCAAAACGACGTTAACGCAGCAGAAATTACTGTAGGTCGATTTACGACCCGCAAACCGGATATGCAAAGTTTTTTTACGCAATAGCGTAAAAAAAAAACGCGAACACTGCCATTTCACCAGAGGAGAGCCAAAATGGATCCCAGATGCCACTACAGACCCCAGGAAGATGACAACAGACCAGGAACCAGCCAGGAGGACCCACACAAGAACCAGGACACTTATAAGAAGAAAAGAAAGTATCGCTTCAGTGCAGAGGAGCAGGAAATTCTGGCTAAAGAGGTGACGGAACACCAGCACCAACTGTTTGTCACCTCAAAGTTGCCAATCAGTAGGAGAGAGGCTATATGGCAACAAATTGTTGACAAGATTAACAGTGTGGCAGAAGTACGCAGAACAGTCATCGAGTGCAAGAAACACTAGCATGACTGCAAGCGCAGGACCAAGGAAAAGATGGTCAGGAACAGGAAGGCAGCACTGCAGACTGGAGGTGGGAGTCCAGCACACCAGGAGGCCCTGGACCACATGGAGGAGATGGTCGCAGCCGTCATCCCTGAGGAGATCGTCACAGGGATTCAAGGACAGGACAGCGCAGACTACCAGGAGACAACGCACATGCAGGGTAAGTTGCATGGGGAATTAAAATGCACTAATGTTAACCGTAAGCAGGGGGGATACTGACCACAAAATGCATGGAAGTCATCATATACATGGAGTGGCATGGGTAAAGGGGCATGGCATGGGGGCATGGCCTGCACAGACAGAAGCTGGGGCACACCATTACACTACACCATCAACAGTCCCATGGGGGCATGCTGTCATGCCAACGATGGAGCAAAGGGAAATCCACGGCAGGAGGGAAGGCCACAACGTCAAACTGACATCCCGGCACACGTCAGCCACCATACCCCCCACATTAACTAGGGCCCTCTTAACAACCTCTAGCCATACCGACAACTGGAATGTAACTGCGACAACAGTTGCCACTACCACTTCCGCTCCGTGTGCAGCTCAAGTAGCCAATGGCAGTAACATCCTCATGGATCATACACACCTAAATTAGGGGGTTGAGGATGACAACTTCAACAATCCCCTGAAAAAAGACAAAGGCCCCAGTACTGTCAAATGTCAATGCCCATAGTTGTTGCAAACAGCAGCCAATTTCAACAACAATAGGAGCTACACAGCACTAAGGACATACCCATGCTGCAAATGTCAGGGTCCATCCTGTGCCTGGGTCACAATGTCACATCCCAAATGTCATACTGCTCAGACAACAGCATTGGGGGGGGGCACATGTAACTGGTCACTGACATACACCTTCACAGTCAGAGGAGGAAATAGGACACTGCTACGACAATCAGGGCAACCCAATGTACCACACATTCCCGAACATCAGCAGTACACATTACCAATGCCAACATCCATATCGTGTCATAACATTGCTATGCATAGGATATGCCACATGTCAAATACATTTAAATGGATGTGAAAGATCAGAGATTGGGGCAGGTCCAGATTGTTAAGTGTGCTGCCAGTGCCATCAGAACACCCACAGCCAGTGAAAGGTCTCACCATGAGAATGGATGTAGACGGAGGGTTGAGTAGGACAAGAAGGTGGCAATTCTCTATTTGGCCAAAACCAACACCTAGAAGAGATGATGCTGACAAGTCTAATAACTTAATAGCATACATGTGACATGCAGGTGGGCCATAGGCCTGGGAGAATGCCCATCTGAAGGACTGGAGCAATGAATACGAAACAAGATCACAATGTGAATTCATCACAAGGCAGGCATGTCACATCACTCATGACACCACACAGACACACTAATTGTACCCTGTTTCATTGCGGAGGAAGATGGATCTCCTGCGGATATGCCTGTCCCAGATTACCCTGATGACATGGATGACGAACTGATAAACATTCCCCAGGAGACTATCCAAAAGGTCCTTGAAACCCTCCAGACCCCACCTTCAGTCACAAGGAGGAGCACAGAACAAGCAGCCATCGCAGAGGATCCACCCTCAGCGCCAATTGTAAGACCTGCCAGCTCCAATACAGCTGAGGACTCAGACGACACAGGCACCAGCTTTGAGAGAACTGTAGTTGGGGTACAGCGGGAGCTGGCCAAGGAGGTGCGGGTGGGGATGCAAACTATGGCAGCCAGCCTTGAGGGGGTGCGTTCGTGCATGATGTCATCTGCAGATCAGGCAGCAGCTATGCAAGCCCTAACATCTATCTTGCAGGAACAGCAAAAAACCCAGAAGGAAATCAGCACAGCTGTAATACAGTTGACCCAACACCTACAACAACAATCCTGTCAACGCATGCACAAATGCAACATTGAACCCCTCGGGCCGACCTGGCTGCCTACCATCGTGATGTGGCTGCTATTCTCAAGAACCAGCAGATCCTTCTTGCTGCAGTACTGCCCTTAAGACCTTCACAGGGAGCAGCGACCGGGATGTCTGACTCCACGTCTTCTAACACTGAGGTGTGTGTTGCCCCTTCACAACCACCACCACCAATAACAGAGGAGGCAACACACACATCAGAAGAAGAAGACATGGAACAGATCACAGTCACAAGGAAAAGTACCCAGAAGCAATAGTCCCTGCCACATGGCCAACTATTACCAAGGTCCTGCGCTTTGTAACATGCCAGTCTCGCAACAACTCTACTTAATGACTGTTCTGCTTACCACTGTATATCTTGTCAGCCTGCCCAGTGATTGTCTCTCTCCTACTCATTGGCAAATCCTGTCCCTCTGCACTGTCTGAAACATCACCCCATCATGTCAAAAGCATTTCCGTAACCCCTTGTGTAGGATCACAATGTAAGATGTCACTCTAATGGACTCACAATCATGGACAATGTACAGATAGCACTACAGCACTTTTCAATAAATAGCAATTACACAACAAATCTGTCTCTGGGTAATGTGACATATCAACTGTGCAGTAGATAACTGAAATGTGCCTACTGTCAAATTATGTAGCCTGTCAATACAACTGTCCTGATATTATGTAGTCAGAGAAATCTGCACAGTGCCCATGATTGCATCATACTCTGCCCATCCTGAGGGACATATCTGATGAAGTGAGAAACCATACACCATTATACTGCGTTGGACCTTGATTTCAACATGTATGTGTGAAATAGGTGTGGTCCTCTGCTATTGGCCTTCAAAGGATAAATGTACATGATATATGTCATTTACAATGTATGTGCATGTGACCATTGTATGTTACGCATCACATTAGCTCTGGGAATTTCAGTGTCCTAATCAGTATATCAGCAATGCTCCATGAGGCAACACTCTTATGCTGATAGTTAGAGATGAAGGTGTGCAAAAATGATTAGCCAGACCATGATAAGGTGATTATTATAGGTGTTTATTTAAATTAGTTCATTAAAGTGGTGATGGTGATTATATTTAAAAGAAATTGTTCACGATATGTTGCCGCCTGCATATACCAGCGGCCGTGTTCTGTAGTTCCCCCTCATGCTGCAGGCCAGCATCCTCCTCTTCAGGCATGTGTGGCTCTGGTTCCAGGAGGGGAATGTTCCTTTTGATGCAAATGTTCTGCAATATTGCACATGTTAGGATGATCTTACAGACCATCTCCGGGGAATATAGGAGGCTACCACCAGTGATGTTGAGGCACCGGAACCTTGACTTGAGGATGCCGAAGGTCCTCTCGACTGGTGCGTGTCCTCCTATGTGCGTCATTGTAGGCACGCTCTGCTGCAGTACTCGGGTTGCCAATAGGTGTCATTATCCATGGCTGGATGCCATACCCCTGATCAGCTGCAAGAGAAAATGAATGGGATCATGTTGATGTAGCTAGCCCCATTGAAATGACCTTTCATGTCAGTAGTTGTCTTGTGTTGTCTGTGACTCTTTTGTGTTATAATGTCGCATCCTAGGCTTGTAGGATGTACCATCTGCATCGTGTTGTTTCCTTGGCTGAACGAGTGTTTGGCTGCTGACCGTTTGTCAGCAGTATGTTTTGGGATTTGCAGTACAGTGTGCCCTCCCTAGCATTGTGACTTGTGATACCGGTGTCCGTGTGTCTTCACTGGAAGACACACGGGGGTGAGATGAGTTTCATACACAGAATCATTTTGACAGTGTTGTGAACAGTGTTGTGAACACGTTCATATCAATGTACCCTGGACATCCCATACCTTTAGACTTATGCAATGGATTAATGTAAACGTCATTGGGACACTTACAATTTGCAAGGTGACATTTAGGCAACCCACTCCATACGCTGTGATCATTGACGTCTTAACATTAGGTTGTACAGTAATTTCAGATGTGTGACAGATTCAATGGTGACCTAAGAAACATAGCTAGTGGTGTGACAACCTCAGTGTGTTCCTGTCCACATGTTGCTGTTGTGGTGTGTGTGTTGTGTGTCCTAGAGGGTTGCTGTGCAGTGTGTATATAAGTAGGTTTTTGTACTTACCAACAAGTAGTCCATTGCCATACCGTCCATCCTGCAGTGTTCATTGATGGTGCAGTGACGGAAGATGAAGGAGTCATGGACACTTCCAGGATATTTAGCCACGATGTTGGTGATCAATCCTTGGTGATCGACTATGGCCTGCACATTGATGGAATGTGTGTGCTTCCTGTTGCGGTAGAGGTGTTCAGTTGCAGCAGGTGGCACAAGGCGTACATGTGTGCAGTCGATTGCACCAGGGACGTGTGGGAAGCCACTAATGAGGTAGAACCCCTGTTTTGTTTCCTGCTGCTTCTGCAGTGTGTTAGAAAAGCAGATGTGGCTTGTGGTGTAAGTCCAATGATGGCATCCAGTACTTTGGGAAAAAAGGCAGAGAATGACAGCTGTGATATTCCGGCAACCAGGGCACCAGTTGTTTGAAAAGAGCCACTTGCCAGCATGTGAAGTACGGCAAGCAGCTTGGTTTCTGTTGGGATGGTGCGGGGTGTCAGCAAAGTGGGTGCCAACTGCGGCTCAATGTTTCGCAGCAGCTGCTGAATGGCCTGCCAGTTCAACCTGTACCTCTGGATGATGTTGTGTTCCCTGAGGCCATGAAGGGTTGTTCTGGGGCGGAATATCCTCTCCTGCCTTCTGCGCTGCCTTTGGGGTCCCTGCTGGTGTTGTTGTAGCTGCTGGGCTCTGCGTCTGCGTGCACACTGGATAAGAATCACCTCCGTGTCTCCCTTTTGCTGCTCTGCTGCTCTGCTGTTGCTTCTGTGTGTTCTGATTAAATACAGGTGTGTTTGCCCCATTTTAACGCCTGCCCTGACCCAGGTGTTAAATTTTGACGGAAATCGGGCTGTGCGTCATTTTCTGGCTCCGCCTCCCGGCCTTGCGTCATTTTTGCCCAAAAGCATAAATACGACGCACGGCCGTTTAAGTCATTTTTTGCACGGGAACGCCTACCTTGTATATCATTAACGCAAGGCGGGTTACTGCATCCAAAAAATGATGCACACGGCGGAATTGTTACGTCCGCGGGCTCGGGCGTCAAAGTTTAAATACGGGGCAACGTTTGCGCTGAATGTGCGTCAAAATTTTTGACGCACATTCGGCGCAGACGGAGTATAAATATGCCCCTAAGTGTACATCCGCAGAAGCATAGTTGCAAAGTGTGCAGTGCAGTGATCTTGAACATTTTTGTTGAGTTCCGTTAACCTTTCATCCCAGCCGCGATCCTTTCTAGACATTCACGCAGGGAGCACATAACTCTTGTGCTCATGGCGGCGGTGACGCTTTGAATTGGTTCGCTTGTGTCAACTGTTTTACTTTTCATTTTCAATTTAAGTGGCAAGAAAAGTCCAGTTAGGAATTTATAACTCTAATGGCTCTAAATCAAGCAATCGCGAGGCCCATTGCATTGCAAATGCTTGTTTAACTCTGTGTCAAAGAACAGGGAAACGATCGGGTGCTTTTGAGCAGGTTGAATAAATATCTCATAAAATCATTTTCTTTGACTGTTAGGCCACTGATGTTTCCTGACCCCCGGATATATGCCCCGTAAAGTGCTGCAGCCTGGGCTTTAGCCTTATAGACGTCGATCGCAGGAGTAACTAATCTGGAGGTAGTAGTTTTATATTTCTTGGATACTGCGGATGCACTGTGTAATAATGTGAGTTCACTTTTTGTGTATGGGATTTACAAGCACCAGAATTATCTAGCCTGACTCCCAGATAGTCACATTTTCCAGCTGATTGCAACGTCTCCCTTTTCATTAAAAAAGCCCCTTTAAACAATTTGTGGAGACTGATCATCATGATCTTCTAGAGGTGCTTATATCCAGACCATGGGAATCACAAAATTCTATGAATTTGTTTAGCAAGCTTTGGAGCCCTGCTGTGGGACTCGATTGCAATAAAGTGTTGTCTGCAAACAACAATGCTGGAATAGAAGCACCCCTCAATTTGTGTGACTCATGAACACAAGTACCCCAAAGTTCGATCACATCATTTATGTACTGCCAGAACAATGTTGAGGCGAGAACACACCCGTTGTACCCCACTTTCTATGGGTATATGATCTGTGAGCTCACCCCTGGCTCCCATCTGACTTGAGCAAAGTTCTTCTCATGTAATCTCTTCAAGATAGTTGGCAACTCTAGGGTCAGGCCCATAGAGGCCATGGTGGGCCAGATTTGCTCTCTTGGGACCAGATCGAAGGCTGCCCTCAAGTCCATACAAACCATGTACAGATCATCTTTTGAAAACTTTAGATATTTCCATTCAATAAGATTCAGTCTGAAAATCTGGTCTAGTGTTCTTACCCTTTTATGAAACCCTGCTTTTGATGGGGATTGCAGCTTAGCTCCATCCATCCACTCGAAAAGTCTGTCAAGAACCTGGCAACAAAACGCCTTTTGTAGTTGTCGATCCGAATGATCGGATTGTAATTACTAGGGATCGTTCCATCACCTTTTTTTTTATAAGAGGGGATTATTTTGGCACCATGCCAGGACTCTGGTATGCTATCCCCTGCTATAATCATGTTGGATAATATATTTATATATTGTCCCCACACAGTTAATTCTGATAGAAACAGGTCTTCTGGGACCTTTTCTGAGCTTGGTACTTTCCCAAGTTTTAGAGACTTAATGGCACTAATGGTTTCTATTAGGGAGAATCATATGGGGGTGCAGTTACTAGTGACTTCATGACTGTACGTGGCAGTAATAGGTGTTGCATAAGGGCCAGGCTCTGTTCCAATGGGAGCGTACATTTCCCTGAAATGTTCGACCCATTGGTGGGGCTGCACAAAGAATTCAATTGGAGTGCTAGATTTTGGACTGCCATGTGCGAACATATGCCAAAATGATTGGGAGTCTCCGCTTTTGGAGTTCTCTGTAGGAAGCTGGCCTGGTGTGTGGCGAGCAACTATTGTGTTATCACCCTATACCAGGTATCCCCTTATTAGTGAGGTGTAGTCAGTGTCTAGGAAGCTAGGCTCTCTAGAGGTAGCTGTGGATGAGCAGCCAAGATTTATCTAGGAGATATACAAAGCATATGCAGTACCAGTGTAGTCACACAGCACTTACTCACATGAAAGAACCACACAGTGTTACAAAAATGAAGGTACTTTATTTTAATGACACAAATACTAAAATACTATATAGGACATACCCCAACTAGAGGTAAGTAAAACACACTATCATATGTACAGTAGAAGTCAGGAATTAGCATAGAATGCAATAGAAAACAGTGAAAACAATACTGAAGGCTGGGGGCGGGGGAGGGGGTGAAACCATATACTAAGAAAGAGGAATGCGAAAGTCAGGCCCTCACCCAAGGAAGTGGAATCAGTAGAGGGTAGCTGGAGGAACTAGGAAACCCACAAAGTAAGTACCAAAGTGCCCCCAGCAACCAGGAGAAAAGAGGCCAGTATCTGGTTCTCTCCAAACCCTCCAAAAGGACTTCAGAGAAGGATATTGCAAGACCCAGGCAAGACTGCAAGAAAAAAAGGTGTATCCTGGAAGAGGAAGACCTGGAAAAGAAGGGGACCAAGTCCAGTTCACGTTGGAGTGTCCGGTGGTGGCTGGAGCCACTACCCACTCGTCTGTGGATGCAGGACCAGGTCGACAGTGGACGAAGACAGTCTGTAGTGCAGCACTGGAGCATCTGAAGAGTTCCTGGAGTGATGCAGTTGACGTCCCTCGCCGGAAGAAGGTTTCCAGTTGGTGAGTGGTGTGGAAAAACCACCAACAAGCCTTGGCAAAGACAAATGTCATTGGAGAAGAAAAGTGGAGCTGCCGGGGACCAGCAAGGTCCAGGGGAACTCAACCCACAGAGGGAAGTCCCGGGTGACCCTCAGCAGTGAGGAGAGTCACAGGAAGAGGAGGCAGCCCCAATAGGTGACCCACAGGCAGCAAGCACAGGAGTTGAGGTGAGGCCCACACAGCACACCCAGAAAGTAGTCCCACGTCGCAGGAGAAGCACGCAGAGTGCTGTGCATGGCAGGGAAGAGTGCTGGGGGCTGGGGCTACACGGAGCCTGAAGATACATTGAAAGGGAAGTGACTGACTTACATTGGGTATGGGCTTCCCTGATGAATTCCCTTTTTCCCTGTTTAACTGCTTTAATTAAGTTTCCCTTAGGCTCATAGCACTTGAATGTGTACCAAGCTGGTGCCATGGGGGTTGTTCTTTTGCCTTGTTGAATGTCGTTTGTGCAAAGTAAGTATAGAGCTATAAACAATTCATTGTTCAAATCCATAAAAGAGTCAAATAAACTGTATGTATAGAATCAATAATATTAATAAAGCGGGTATACATTTCAAACAAAGTATCACCATCAAGAATCAATTTTGGCCATTTTAAAGTTTTCCTGGTATTCTCTTAGAACAGCTTTGTCTCAGAGTAATCACCCTGCCCCATCTTCTTTGTTAACAGTTCTTCCTTTAGTATTAATTGATGAGCGTTATGCTCACTACCTAATCTGGTCCGAATTTAAAAATCTACAGCAATCTGCCAGAGGTCTACGTCTAAGATGATGTAATCAGCTCAACTCTGGTGGTTGCCCCTTTTAAATGTGTGACCAAGGGATCTATCGGAATTGAATCTTCCATTACAGGCTTGAAGGCCATCGGTCAGGGTAGTATCTGTAAACTACACTGTCGAAGTGGCACAACATTGACTGGGCTTGGCAGCTAGTTTCTGGATACCCCTAGCCTCATCCTCCATTTCAATAACCAACAAAAGACCATCTATTGGTTTGAAGGTAGTATTGAAATTGTCAGTGATCAAAAGAGGGTAATTGTCGTTCCCTTTGGTTAGATATTGGGTGAGCTGTTGTAATATAGGGGATTCCTGGTTTCTTTATACTGTTCAATTATATATTTTGAAAATAGGTAGCTTACATCTATTATTTCCCCCAAAGGCCAGACACAAAATATCTTTGCTGTTTATCTCTACCTTTTTTATGTACGTTTTACGAGTTACTTACCCATATCAATAACCCTCCAGAGGGCTGACCAGCTGTTGTGGCCTCTTTCTATCTTATGCATTCTCCCACTACCTTAATATTCCCTGCTGCTCAGCCAGTGAGTGATGTCATTGTATGGTTGGAATGTTGACAGAGTTTGTGCTTGGATGAGTGGGCAGTTAGAGTGAGAAGGGCTGAGAGGCAGGATGCTGCTCCTGGTGGGGCTTTATCTGTAACCTACAACTAAGCTAATAAACCTACTTCTTTCATAACCTATGAGCATCCATCATTGATTACTACACTGGCGACGATTTAAGGAAGAACCAATGCATGAAAAAAGAAAGAAACTGAACCTACAGAAAATCTAAGGAGGAACCAGATTACAGAAGAAAACTAAGAGAAAAGAGATTGAAAATCTAAGAGAAAAATATGAAGATAAAGAAACTGAAAATTGAAGTGATGAAGAACTCCTGGGAGCCCCACCAGTGTCTTTTCTACCAGACAGCCTGTACTCAACAGAAGTTAGAGGGTGTGTGACCTGTTTAACTTCAAGGCAAGCTGTTAAATCTACTAGGTGCGAAGTAAACAGGAAGTGCAGTGGCCCGCAGATTAAGAAGGTGGTCTGCACAGCAGTGCAAGGAGCCAGACCTGTTTTACCTGCTTGTATGGACTGGGTGTATTGAAGAAATGGTCTGCTGAACTGCGTGTGTACAGAGTTAAAAATGTGTGGCACTAAGCATTTGCCAACCTAGTGGAAAGTCAGTTGGAGGAACAACTGGTGTCAGCATTTAAACACTATCTGAAGAGTGATCAGTGAACTTACTCAGCAGCCACTTGAAGCGCTGTGCTTAAGGGCACACATTGTGAGTAACAGTTACAGTCTTCCTGTTGACTGGGTTGCTGAGTTTCCCCCTCCCCTATTCTACAAGAGGAATCATTGGATACCTGATCTTTTTCCAGGAAGCTTTTTGAGAGGAAGGCTACAGCGCCGACCTGGCACATGGGAACAGCTCATGTACAGTGGAGAACGTGTGTGCCAATTTTTCGTACGAAGATATAGAACTGTTGTGCACTTAATTGGAATAAAATGTACAGTGGCAATGTATTCGGGTGAGAAGTCGCTCGCCGGTGTGGAGTATTTGAATATTTTCCAGGGAATAATTTAACTTTAGATATACTGTCATGTGCATTTTACTCAATACCAGATGTTGCTTGAGTGTATTTTTCAATACTGCTATCCTCTATTTTAAAGATGCATTGGGTTGAATTGAGTAATGTTATGTTTATGCTATTAATGCTTGCTGCTGCTGAAATTAATTTTTAATGCTGCATTGAATTGAGAATGGTTATGCCGTTACTGACGTGTTTTAAAGTTGTTGAGTCGTGGCATGTATGTTAAGCATTGGAGGTGCGCCCTAAGGTTATTGTAATATGAAATGTTGCTTATCTTATTTTTTTGTGTATATTGGGCTGAAGTTTCAAAGCTATGCTTGTTTTTAGAGAAGTATAATTTGAGGTTGAATGCTAGAGTCACATGTGCAAAGTGACATTATAATGTTATGATATTAGTATCTTGGTTCATATTTGGGACCGGGTTTTTGACCATCCTTCCGAGGGGGATAAAGATGTGGGGGGGTCAGCGTGTTAAGCCCAATGTGAAGGGGGATACGTCCCAGTGATATGTGCCAATCCTTCCTATGGGGTTAAGGATGTGGGGGGGTCAGCGTGTTAATTCCAATGTTAAGGGGGATACGCCCCAGTGATGTGTCAATCCTTCCTATCGGGTTAAGGATGTAGGGGCAGTGTGTAAGCCCAGTGATAAGGGAGGTACACCCCAGTGATATGTGTCAATCCTTCCTATGGGGTTAAGGTTGTGGGGCAGTGTTTTAGGCCCAATGTGAAGGGGGTAGGTGGTTACATCCCAATCCAGTAGAGGATAGGTGAAACCCTGGTCCTGTTTGACTATAGGGTAATGGGAGTACGTGATTACACCCCAATGCAGTAGAGGGTAGGTGAAACCCTGGTTCTGTTTAAGTGAACAGTGATGGGGGTACGTGGTTACACCCCAATGCAGTAGAGGTGGAAAAAACTCTAGTCCTGTTGAGTGTTGAGTTGTGAAAGGCAACAGGCTGGTCTTCTTATAGTGTGCATGATGTGGAGGGGAACAGGTAGTTAGTTAGTGTTCTCTGTTGGGTGAGCAGGCAAGTTTTGTGTTATTTGTAAACTTGTATTGATTAACTGTGTTTTACTATCTTACATCCCATTGGAGTATTGAAGTTATGCAGAGTGAGTGTTTGTTAACCTTTTCTGTTTATTGCAGAGAGTGTTGTTAACCTGTTCTGTTTATTTCGATGAGGTGGTACCCAATTTTGGAGGACGGCTGATGGGGGTGTTTTGCCATTTTCCATTCTGTTTAATATTTCATTGTTTTTATAAGGGGGGAGATGTGTTGTGGCCTCTTTCTATCTTATGCATTCTCCCCACTACCTTAATGTTCCCTGCTGCTCAGCCAGTGAGTGATGTCATTGTATGGTTGGAATGTTGACAGAGTTTGTGCTTGGATGAGTGGGCAGTTAGAGTTAGAAGAGCTAAGAGGCAGGATGCTGCTTCTGGTGGGGCTTTATCTGTACCCTACTACTAAGCTATACACCTTCTTCTTTTATAACCTACGAGCATTCATCATTGATTACAACACCAGCTTTAGATGGAAAAGCTTCTATGCTAAAGTTAGAGTAGCTTTGTCTTAAAACTTGTTCTACTGCCCAGTTCTCTAGTAACAAAATAATGTCAATTTGTTTGATGAAACACCCCAATTCTTGTTCAGTTAGTTTTCCGCGGAGGCCAGCTACGTTCCAGGACAATAAAGAAAAAGGGGTTCAACTGTTTTTTAAATCTTGTTTTCCGCCATAAAGACTTGTGCCTCTGCCGATAGAATAAGTTATTTGCAAAGCAGTATCAGTATTTAGGTTACAACTAGGCCAACCAGTTAAATTTTGAGTCTGGAAAAGTGCATGGTGTTGGCCAAGAGAATCATTGCGTGTATTGGGTGGAAATAGAATAGAAGGGCACTGACGTTGTGCTTCCATTGCTATAGATTTTGGCAGCATTGAAGACCATGATGGCGGATCAGGACGGTCTGGAAAGAACGATGATGCACCTCCAGGTTCTGGGCATAGATGCTGGGCAAATGGTCTGTTGGTGAAGTTAGTAGGCTTTGCAATCAGTCATCATCTATAAATGGAGAGAGAATGGACACTCAGCAATTTCAGATTCTACAGCTTTAAATGTAACAGGTCAGTCCTTACCTTTGATGAGTTTGAGGAGGCAAGCAGACTTGGGTTCTGTGGCATTTGCACCCCCGATGAGTTGGTTATATTATTGGTGTATAAGACTGGTTCGCTTTTCAGTTGGATATTGAAGTCCCGGGATGGGAATGTTTTGGCTTCTAAAGTCAGTAAACCATAAACAATGACTCGGTTTTTCAAAGTCAATTTAGCGGTACTGAAAGTGCTAGAAGTGTTAGACAATCATTGTGTAGTAATAATGTCAGAATGTATCAGTGAGAGAAACCTACGCTTATGGATCCAACATGACACCTTGTTGACCAGTGACTTAGTTAAATCCCTTTGGCCTGCCAACAATATGGGGACACCAGTCATAGATACTGTGTGGTCCTTGGATGCCCAAGAAGGTGATGTAATGGTCCTATTCGTTATCCGATCAGGGGATCAGGCCTTGGTTGATATTGTAAGCGGCCATTCGCTACTTGTATAAGAGGGGTGGGCGACTTTTTTATGGGAGGGTGGGGGAAGTGGCGACAGGTAAACTGCTTTGTTATACTGGGATCTTTAAAGTTTGCACTATTCGATTGCAATACAATCTTTATACTGGTGGTGCTTCCCTCGCCTGTATGTCGCATTCCTCACGGAAACCTGGATGAATTCAGCCTCGGAACCAGACGTAGCCACAAAAGAAAACAAGATCACCAGAAGAGACCAAATCAACAGACCAGGAGGAGGAATCGCCATAATCCACAAGAACACCATAAGAGTCTCCACCAATGCCACCGACACCATCAACTCCGCCGAGTACCTCCACTTCAAAATCCACATCAACGCCAACAGCACCCTCCGAGGAACACTGGTCTACAGACCCCCTGGACCCAGACCGCAGTTCTGCGACGACATCGCCGACGCCATCAGCTCCCAAGCCCTCGCCTCAACAGACTACGTCCTCCTCGGTGACCTAAACTTCCACCTAGAAAATAACGATATTAACACCACCAACCTAATCTCCAACCTCTCCAACTTCGGCCTCAAGCAACTCGTCACTTCACCCACCCACTCCGCAGGCCACACAATCGACCCCATCTTCTCAGCCAGCAACCACGTCTCTTTCAGCCACACCACCGAACTCAGCTGGACAGACCACCGCTGCATCCACTTCTCCTACCAGAAACCAGTCACTCACCACCACCGCACACAACCCCCCGACGCAACTGGAGCAAAATATCAACGGATCAACTGATCTCCACTCTCGCCCGGGCCCCACCCCCTGGGACCCTGGGCCCCAACACAGCCACCACCAACCTGCATCGCTGGATAGAAGATTGCGCCAACACCCTCGAACCACTCCAAAAAAACCCAAACACCTCCCACAGAATCAAGTCCAGCTGGTTCACCCCAGAACTACAGGAATCCAAACGTCTATGTCGAAGAATGGAAAAAACCTGCCACCTTGGCCCTACCAACTCCAACCACATCGCTCTCAAGGATGCCCTACGCAAACATCACCAACTGATCCACACCACCAAAAGGACCCACTTCAAAAACCGCATTGACGCCAACGCTCACAACAGTAAAGAGCTCTTCGGCATCATCAATGAGCTCTCCACCCCCAGGACCTGCTCCAACGAACCTCCGCCATCACAGGAGTTCTGCAACTCACTGGCAACCCATTTCTGTCGAAAGATAGAAGAAATCCACAATAGCTTCAAACCCCAGACCCACCAGCTGACTACAAACACCCAAGAACCCAACGCTCCAAGCAACATCCACCTCCTCCACACCTGGACCCCCGTCAACATAGAGGACACCGCCACCACCATGGCCTCCATCCACTCCGGATTACCATCGGACCCCTGCCCACTCCATATCTTCAAAAAGGCAAACATCATCATCGCCCCCCACCTCTGCAAGACCATCAACAGCTCCTTCGAGTCAGCCACCTTCCCAGAAAGATGGAAGCACGCAGAAATCAACGCCCTGCTGAAGAAACCAAAGGCAGACCCAGACGACCCCAAGAACTACCGGACGATCTCCCTCCTTCCCTTCCCAGCCAAGGTTATCGAAAAAATCTTAAGCAACCAACTATACCGGTTCCTGGAAGACAGCAAGGTACTCAACACCTCCCAATCCGGATTCCGCAGAAACCACAGCACCGAGACTGCACTCATTGCTGCCACAGATGACATTAGGACCATGCTCGACGAAGGAGAAACAGCAGCACTCATCCTCCTGGACCTCTCCGCAGCTTTCGACACGGTATGTCATCACACTCTCTGCACACGCCTCCACAACGCTGGAATCCACGACAAGGCACTCGACTGGATCTCGTCATTTCTCTCAGCCAGAACCCAGAGAGTCCGCCTCCCACCGTTCCTGTCAGAAGCCTCCAGAATCATCTGTGGCATCCCCCAAAGATCTTTGCTCAGCCCCACACTCTTCAACATTTACATGGCCCCCCTCGCCAACATCGCACGAACCCACCACATCAACATAGTTTTCTACGCAGATGACACTCAGCTCATCCTCTCCCTCACGAAAGACCCTACAACTGCAAAGAACAACCTCCACAACGGACTTCACGCCATCACCAGCTGGATGGAATCAAGCCACCTCAAGTTAAACACAGACAAGACAGAAATCCTCATCTTTGGCACCAACCCCCACCTTCCTAGGAACCGCGCCCTCACCCACCACCCACGCACGCAACCTAGGCTTCATCTTGGACTCCACACTCAGCATGACTCAGCAGGTCAATGCCATCTCCTCTTCCGGCTACACCACTCTCTGCATGCTCCGCAAAATCTTCAAGTGGATTCCCGCCAAAACCAGGAAAAGTGTCAGCCCTGGTCAGCAGCCGATTGGACTACGGAAACGCCCTATATGCAGGAATAACAACCAAACTCCTAACAAAGCTACAAAGAATCCAGAACGCATCCGCCCGCCTCATTCTGGACATCCCACGCTGCGACCACATTTTCCCCCACCTCAGAGACCTTCACTGGCTACCAGTTTCAAAGAGGATCACCTTCAAACTCCTCATTCACTCACACAAGGCCCTCCACGACACAGGCCCAGCCTACCTCAACGACAGACTCACCTTCCTCACCCTTGTCTCCATCCCCCGCATCCGCTGCACCACCGCCGGAGGAAGATCCTTCTCTCACCTAGTTGCCAAGACCTGTAACTCCCTATCCCTCCACCTTCGCCAGACCCAAGACCTCTTGAGATTCAGGAAATGCCTCAAGACATGGCTCTAGGACCAATAGCTCCCCCCCACCAGCGCCTTGAGACACTAACGGGTGATTAGTGCGCTCTATAAATCCTTGATTGATTGATTGATTGAATGCCAATCTCTCTCATCCTTAGAATTGCCATGAGCCTTGTTCTCTGTGAGGGAGGTGGCAATATCTGAGTTTGTAATGCCCATGCTTACTCTGCGTTCAGTGCTTTGTTTACAAGGGTGGCATCTTGTTTGTTCCTTGTGACATTCAACCAGATGAGCCTTTAATTTATTAGATGAGTTTTTATTACATTCTAAGAGCTCTACCACTTTGCGATTAGTGACTGCACAGTTGATTTCATGGCCTCGAGCTTGCTCCTAAGATGGGCGATCACTAAGCTCATACCCTCTGGAGCAGTCTTTGAGATATCAACCCTAGGGGTTTCTTCCGACAGGTCAAGTCAGAAAGTAAATGCATGTAGAAGGGACAGAAGAGGACCCAGGTTTAACGGAGATAGCAAAATCATACTCCTTATAGAGGTTGAATTGCACTTTCAGTTTTAGAGTACATTGGAGAAAAGCCCTGTGCTGTAATGGTACAGAAGACAAATTAGCCACTACATTTTTAGAAGCAACATCTCACATTTTAGCTGACGGTGACCAATAACTTATTACGGCCTGACAAGGACCATGACAGAACTAGAAAGACAAAGACATTGTATGAGTTTATCAATGTATCTAAGGATTATACCTCTTCGCCTAAGAAATACCATATATACAGTATAATCTGGAGAGGTAATCAGATTGAAAGGTAACAGCTTTCATGATCAACAAAGGACACTTGCAATGGGGGAGAAATTTCACGTATTGGACCAAAAGTCAAACGCGATCCATCAACTGCTTCAATCATCTTTTTTAACTTCCTTGGAGTGTCATACCTTTGGGATTAATCCAGGTCAATAAACTTTCTACAAGTCCAACTATCTAGCAAGATAGAGGCATTAACAATTTCCCCCTTTTTCAGTTCTTATTGCAATTGGCAAAATGAACAGACGTTTATCAGTATTATTCATGGAGGACCCAACGTAAGGGAGGCAACACACTCTTAACTTCATCATAGGTGAGATTTTAATTCTCTGGGCTCTTCCAAAGACTTTTTTGGGGGCAGGCTGCTCACAAATGTCCTGCATCACCATTTCGTTTTCAGACAAGGATACCTGAACAAAAGGCAATTCTGAGTCAATTTTAGCCAACTATTTATTACATACGATTAAATAAATAATTACTTTCCTTAAGTGGACCAGTGCTGTCCCCCACACAATGCCAATTCAAATCCCTCCTTCAACACTGTTCCAATGCTCAATTTGAGAATTGTTTCCGGGTAATAGAAATTCTCTAATGACGCACCCCCATTATCTTCAAAAATAAATGTTTTCATGTCTTCGGATCCTAACTGTACCCCTTTATCAGTAACAGTTTACAAACACCGAGGTCACCTACTAGTCCAAAGGGCTTACGGTCCTCATGCCCACCTCTGGGAAAATATACTATTTACCTTAAAGGACACTCACCCACATTAGTGTTGAATATAGTGAAATCAAAAGACAACAAGTTTTGAAGCATTTATAGTCTTCAGCCCATAGTGGTAATTTATGATGCATTGCACACATGGCTATTCATGCGTAGGTGTGCCACACACTGGTTGTGTAAGTGTCACTTCAGTCTAGAAAAATAGTTATGAATGCACAAAAGTATGTCTTAGTCTGATCATAAAAGGTGATTACGTCAGGAAGAGCAAGCCAGTTTAGTAGAACCGACTAGCGACCTTGATGGTCCTGAAGAAAGCCAGGTGACCCCCAGGGAAAGTAAAGACTGAATGTAGAAGTTAAGTGGATATTGGAGAAATAATTGTCTCTATGAACAGCTAGCCTTGTTTTTAACCTGCAATAGGTCCCCTTGAAATAAAGAAGCAGATACGAGAATAACTGTTACTCAATTCTAATCTCTTTCCAGGATCCCTGAATATAAGTATCAAAGTCCTCCCTTCAAGAGTGAGTTGAGCGTGCCAGAGGGTATTAGACGTCCCCGGCGAGCACTCAGTCACGAAGGATGCCAGATGATTAATGTGGGTGAGAGTCCTTTATGCCCTCTCTACTAGTAGGTAACCTTAATATTTGTAAACTGTTTATGATTCTTGGGAAGATGAGTTAATCTACTCAATTACCTTCTCCTTCCCTCATACTTGATTTACCCCATTATCAATAACTATGAACAGTTTCTCCATGAACCCTATGGCCTCTATGTGCATCACATATTTAACTTCTGGCCAAAGTGAAAAATAATCAGTTAGAAATAATGCATGCATTGCTTCTGCCTATACGATGTGGGAAGGCCCTATAACATCCAGGAGTTTGTTTTCCAAGGACCACTGCTTAGAAAGATAGGTTGTGTTGGTTTGAGACTTGTCACTTCAATTAGATAGAATTCACGGTGTCAACATCTTTGCATAGGTATGGCCACCAAATGTCAGCCCTAATCCTGACCATTTCCCTTATTCCTCTGTGGCTCTCATGCACCATGTCCAGGATTCTTTTGTTCAGCCCTTTTGGCACCACCAGATCTCTGCCCTGCAAAATGTTGTCTTGCCATGACAGCTCAATCCCAACATTTAAGTACCTTCTATTTTCCTCACTAAGTGCTTACTTCCTTGGCCGTCCTGTCTCTAAATATTCAACAACCTTACCCAGCATCTCAACCAAAATATGTTCTACCTGCTGCCCTCAGGACACCACATCATGGTTGCTTCACTCACATATGCAACCACTCATTCCTCCACTGATTTATCCCAGAAATTCTCAATGGAGGTTAAACAAGACAAGAGTTGTAATATTTTTGCCCCCAGGCATATACTCCATATCAAAGTTACACTCCTGCTGGAAGCAACTTAGCGATGCTGGACATTGCTTCCCCCACCCTTCTGGTGGTAAAAATGTCAACTAGGCAGGAAACTATTCAGGGCTGGCTTTAGGACTGGTGGCGCCCTGTGCGACAGTTTATTGTGGCGCCCCCCTCCAGGACCTCCTCCTCAGTTTCACTCACCACCACAGGCAAGTGTGCCCCTCATCTTGCCACCGCTTCCCTTTTACATACATTCATCTGTTTTTAAGGCACTTATAAAGATTGGCTTTACTAATGCACTCAGCTCGCCACATAAAATATAGAGGTATATTTAAGAGTCCCTAGCGCCATTCTAACACCACATTAACGTCATTTTTTGTACTCTACTGTGGAGTTATTAGGTCAAAAGCGCTGTGCCATATTTTCAAAGTGGCGCAATGCATGCATTGCGTCACTTTGTATCCCTTTGCGCTACATCATGCCTGCACCAGGCATAATGTGTGGAAAGGTGGCATTCCCTCATTAGGGGGGGCAAAGAAAATGGTGCAAAGAAATCTGACAGATTTCTTTTTGTCATTTCTTTCTGGCACTTTTAACGCCTGCTCACAGCAGGCGTTAAAAGGAGGTGTCTGTTGGTTATAATGGGCCTCTGGGTGCTTTGCAGGATTAGCATAATTTTTTTTTACGCTAATACTACAAAGCGCCAGCATAAAAAATTCTGCCACTAGTCCCCTAACTACCGCCATGATGCGTCGTATTTTAAATATGACGCACACATGGTGGTGTTAGGGGGTCACTAAGGGGCGCAAGAAAAGTGGCGGAGCACTGTGTGCAGCACCACTTTTTTCCAATATGCCCCTTAGTGCGGTGCTTAATTTGTAAATAAAAAGGTGCCGGTGCCCAAAGCCCTCCTACTAAACACGCGGCTGCTGCTATTAAATGTGTGAACACGTCATACAGAGGCAGCATAATTCTGAAACCATCTTGGGTCTCTTCATTCCATTTACAGGCACTCCCTGCCCCTTCAGCTCACTCTTGCGGATTTCTGCTTTTTCCCCATTGTGACGCTTTTTCATTTTTCTCTTCTTCCGTCTTTCCTATATGTGTTGTTTTCTCACAGTAAATGCTTGAGGCAGAAAAATAAGCGCAGGCCCTCAAAAATAAGTGCTGGTGCTCCACACCGGAAACAACAAGCACAAATTAAGCACTGCCATAGGGGACTATTTAAGAGCACCTAGTGCTATTCTAACGCCACATTATTGTCATTTTATTTTTACACTAATGTGGCATTAGAAGGCCAAAAACTCTGCACCATATTTACAAAGAGGCGCAATGCGTGCATTGCGCCACTTTGTAACCCTTTAAGCTATATTATGCCTGCGCCAGGCATAATGTATGCAAAGGGGGCATCCCCCCGTTAGGGGGGCTCAAAAAAATGACGCAAAGAAATCTGTCAGATTTCTTTGCGTCATTTGTTTCCGGCACTTTTAACGCCTGCTTAGAACAGGCATTAAAAGGAGGCTTCCATTGGTTAAAATGGGCCTCTGCCTGCTTTGCAAGATTAGCGTCAACATTTTTTACGCTAATCCTGCAAAGTGCCAGACTAGCGTAAAAAAGTCTGACACTAGTCCTCTAACTACCGCCATGGTGCGCCATATTTTAAATATGCCGCACACGTGGTGGCGTTAGGGGGCACTAAGAGGTGCAAGAAAAGTGGCGCTGCACTGTATGCAACACCACCTTTCTTAAGTATGCCCCATAGTTCTGTTTTTTTGCAGCAGGCATATTAACCCTCTATGCTACTGTATGTTGAGTCGCAGCAGCCACTAGGCAAAACTCCGATCTCTCTCTTTAGCAGGAACATTTTAATTGTTTCTTGAAGGATAAACGCACCAGGAACTTTTCAGCAGGTGTTTTTAAATCACAAGTTTCGTAAGTAATTGCTAAACACAGTGCCCCCTGAGGTCAGCACCCGGTGCGGTCGCACCGCCCAAAAGCCGGCCCTGAAACTATTTGTACTTGCCAAAAAGCTGGCCCACTATATATCTTGTCTAAAGTACATAATGCTCCACCACCACACCAATACTTCTATCTCTTTTACTGAGTGTTTGGTATTTTCTGGTCTTAGTGCTCTGGATGCAGAAGCAACAGTGACCTGCCTGCCGTCCCTATTCTGCACGAGTGCAGCAGCCAGTCCATAATTACTTGCATCCATCACAATTACTGAACTTGTATCAAAATGGTGCCGGTATGTTGATTTGCATACTTCTTCTTTCAACTCACTAAACTCAGTTTCAAACATTCCACATAATACATGCTTCACATTGTTTTTCAATCATTTTCTCATATATCGATTTTTGTTGGGAAAATTCACAATGACCTTGGCTTACAACTCTGCTAGTTTTTTGGAATGAACAAACACAACTTTTCCTTGTATTTCTTCAACCAAACACAGCTTCCATTTTATAACTATGCAATCAATATGATGACCTAAGTAGTCCCCTCCAGTTGCACCCAACTTGGACTTCTCTTCCTTCAATACATCCAAGATCTGTTCTAAAGTATGATCGGGCTCTTGGGAGTTCTTCCCCGAGGTCAAGATGCCATTCTGGAAGTATGTCACATTCCTGATACCATTAAATAGTTTCATGCATGTCCCTCTTGAACACCTCAGAAGCTGATGCTATGCCAAAGGGCATGCAGGATAATCTGGAGGCTTCTTCGGGTGTGATAAAGGATGTCACGGCCTTAGAGCTCTCCCCAAGAGGTATCTGACCGTAACTTTAGGAAAGGCTGAGATTTGATAAAACAGTCACTACTTTGTCCACTCACAACATCTCACTAATAATTGTTAATGGGTGTCGAGCCACTCAAAAGCCCCTATTCAAGTCTCTCACATCTACACACATCCTGATTGTTCCCTCTTTCTTCCTTGCTAAAACTATGATGCCTTAATTGCTTCTGTTATTCCCCCTTTAGATAGCCTTCCCAACTATTGTTTCAACTTGGCTATTAATGCTAAGGTGGCCTCACCTTATGCATTCTCTGCACGACTACTTTCCACAAAATAATCCTGTGTTTAAAAACCTTTTTAGCAACTTCAGCTTGTCACTAAATGCCTCCTGATATTTCATTTTCTAATCCTCATACATAAAAAGCTCTTTGGCCTGCCTCATACACAGAACATGGTCAAGAATTAATCCTACCTCCTGTTGCTCTCGCCAACCCAATAAGCATCCTTAGTCTACATAGACATACAATATACATATACCATGGAGGAAAAACACCCCCCTTTGAATTAGGTTTGAGTATCAAAATACCTCACCAGCCAATGCCTTTCTTGCTACATGCCATTAATATTATATATCAAATCTTTAAAATTCTTCTCCTCGATTCACATGTACCTTGTCATCCCAAATCAGTGTGTACCATGTGCTACAAAATCGCAGTGGCCTTCACTGCTTTGCCCTGCCAAATGATCTTGTGAAAAACAGTCATCATGCTCTTCTCCAGCCTTGCAAATCTGTAGCATAAACTTCTCATCAGAACATTTATCTCTACCACCTTCATCTTCTATAGCTTCAGCCTTTATAGTCATATTGTAATTGTACTTACTCACTCTGCACTATGAACATAGTGACCTTTCAAACTATATTATTTGTAAACTTGATTTGTCGCTGGACAAAACTTGTCCACAGCTACATGTCCCTTTATTTCATATCAGATTCACAAGATATCCGTACTGTTACATTCCCTTTCCTTTGTTGCATAGTCTGCTGTAGGTCTGCCTTCATTTCTCTTACATTGTTACTCCTACATGTTTTCCCTTTAATTTACTGTGAATTGAGCATTCTTAGACATTTATTTGTTCTGCACCACTTGTTTCATGTCTTGCAACATATGACCAAAGGCGTTTTCCTATACCCACAGCCTTTTTAATGCTAAATCATTTGCTATCAGTGGTGTGTCTTGTGTCATTCTACTCACAGATCCTGGCACATCTCATCTTGGAATTACTTATAATTACAGGACACAGCTAATGCTCTTCATGCTGCTGCTATGTAGTCATCTACAGACTCTCCTGGCAATTGAACCCTACCAAAAAAAGGTTTCTTTTTACCACCTCATTTTCTTCCTTCTCTATTCAAAATTCAAGTTCCTTACTGATGCCTAGTATTCATCTATGTCACCTTCTTCCTCTACTTCTTCAATTAATTTAGGAGGGAGATGTCATAGAAGCTCCTGCTCTAAACCATCAGACAGTGTTTGAGCATGGACAGTTTCCTCCTAGCTGTAAATATGACCCCATAGCTTTAACATAAGCTTCCAATTTGCTCCATTCGAAAATCAATTGTCCAGGTGATCGCAGAAATGTTGGGAGAGCTCCCTTACTCTCCAGTCAATATTACGCAACCAAAACTTTGGCAAACATATCATTCCATTCATGTTTCATTCAGTTCTTCTCAGTAGTCATTGTCTTGGTTGTGCTTATTCTACAGCTGTTGTGAAAGGAAAAGAAGAAGGAAAACATGTTTAAATGTTCAAATGCATGCTATAGGTAGTGCATCTACTGGTTAACATATAGGGCCATATTTATACTTTTTGACGCACAACTGCGCCAACGCAGTTGTGCGTCAAAAATATCACCGCCGGCTAACGCCAGTCCAACGCACCATGCAGGCGCCTTATTTATGGAATGGCGTTAGAAGGCGCTGTGGACTGGTCTGAGTAAAAAAAAAAGACTCACACCAGGCAGCTCAGGCGTATGGGAAAATGGGGGTTGTGAGTCAAAAAATGGTGCAAGTCAGGTCTGAGGCTAAAATCAGGCCTTAAACCGGACTTGCGCCATTTATTTTGACGCACAATCCCCATTGACATGACTCCTGTCTTAGCAAAGACAGGAGTCATGCCACCTTGCCCAATGGCCATGCCCAGGGGACTTATGTCCCCTGGGCATGGCCATTGGGCATAGTGGCATGTAAGGGGGCCCAAATTAGGCCCCCCCTATGCCACCTTAAAAAAAAATTAAAAAATCCTTAACTCAACTTACTTGTACTTACCTGGGATGGGTCCTCCCATCCATGGGTGTCCTCCAGGGGTGGGTGAGGGTGGCAGGGGGTGTCCCTGGGGGCAGGGGAGGGCACCTCTGGACTCCTTCCGAGTCCACAGATACCTTAACGCCTGCCCTGACCCAGGCGTTAAAAAACGGCGCACATCAGGCTGTGCGCCGTTTTTTAAGGCCCACCCCCTCCTGTGTGTCAAAATGACGCTGGGGGACAAATAAGGCGCACAGGCCTTAAAGTCATTTTTTGGAAGGGAACCCCTACCTTGCATATCATTAACGCAAGGCAGTTTCCCGCTTCCAAAAAATGACACACATGATGGAATTTTGACGTCCACGGGGTCGGGCGCCAAAGTATAAATATGGGGCACCATCTAAATTTGTGACCCACATTCGGCGCAAACAGAGTATAAATATGCCCCATAGTTTTTCCTTCTTTTTAAGGTATGCTCATCACAGCTCTGAAAGGCGCGCTGCCTGCTACCTCTGTATGATGCGCACTTCAATGTTGGCGAATATGCAGCTGTTCTCCTTTATTCTTCTTTCCATTCTGCAACGTGTTGACAGCTCTGGGACTTTCTGGTGGTCCGCAATACTGCGACATTGCTACATGTAGCTGCCTTTTTCCATTTATTTTGTCAAGGTGTCTGCCATCCTTGTGCTTTCCTCCGGCTCTCAGCATGAGTTTTCTGCATTCCAGTTGACAAGTTGTCTCCTGCCCTGCTGTAGCCTGGCTCACTCTTCTCACCGTGCATAGACTCCACTGATGACCCATGCCTGTGGCAATGTACTACAGTAAGTGAAGTTTTACATTCCTAATTCCACCTTTTGGTTTGTCGTGTTCTACCATAATCTTGGTGAGGCCTTTTGACCACAAGACCACTTCTGGTTTGGCTCTTGTTAGCTCAGTTGTACCTTCAATGTCTTCTAGCACATTGAGGGCCTGATTCACAAAGGTAAACTTACACTTTCATGTAAGTTTACAATTGTTTGCTATTCACAAAATGATTTACGAGTAAAGTAGTATCTTTACGAGTGTGGAGTCCTTTTATGTGCAGAAATGCAGCACTCATAAATATACTACTCGAAATTCCCTTCGTGAATAGCAAACAATCGTAAACTTGCATGAAGATGTAAGTTTACCTTTGTGAATGAGTCCCTATATGTCCATTAGTGTAATCGCACATCACTCATTGCCACTGGAGAAATACCACACAGGGTTAAAATGTAGCCAACTGTTTATTACATTACATGAAATAGATAGATGCTTTCATTACGAGGACCAGCCTGCAACTGCAACTGCCAGGCTAGATGCTATATGCCAAAACCCACTGTAGAATGCAAAGTAGATCAAAAGTCTTAAGCACTAATAGTTTGGCCTGGCTAACTGATGGCACAATGCTGCAGCCTCCCTCCTCACGAGACAGTACCTTTGAGAAGTTTTTAGCTTTTCCAGATGACAAAGCTTGGAAATTCAAGTAAGCCACTCATAACATCCTCTTTTCCATTCTCCTTTCTTATATTTCATGTTTAATCATGAATCGTATTCAATAAGTTCTCAATATGACGCTGTGATCAACCTAGTTCTCCTTTTGTTACTTCTCTTAACCCATGATGAATCAAAGTAATGTATTGCAATCAACAGAGCATGAAATGTAATAATACTACAGTCGTTTTTACAAAAGGCCTTCACATAATGGTGAAATGTCCCAACTGTGGTCATAGAACAAAAAGAAACGAAAGGAACAACCACCCGTCCCCCAGGCGACAGGGATACATTATGAACCAGTCCAGTGTCCCAGGTAACAGTGAGATGCCTCATCACTGTTAATCCCTATTTACCTCCATCTCCACTAGGGTAGAGGTATCAATGAATAAACAATCAGAAAATTGTCACATTCATCAAATCTTTGACAGCAAACTCCTAAGAGATAGCAACAAATGAACCTAACTTGGGTAGCATATTCATTTTCATGATGTAGACTCTACACCAAAAAGATAAGTTCAGTTGTGTCCATTTCAGAAAATCCTATTTCATTTTATCATGACTGGGGAGATGATTACTGGTATTCTGTTTTGTAGTTCCTGATTTTTATTGATGTGTAAATACCTCACTTTACTACATAGCCATTTGAAGGGTAAGTGACCCAAGGATGCCTTCATAAACAAACCAAAAGATGTGGCAGAAACCTTCTTGGCATGATGAGCCATAGTAAGCTGAGGGTCCAACCATACTCCAAAACTCTTAATAAAATCCTCTGGTGGAGGGAGATTTCCCAAGGGATTCAGAGTAGAAGGATTATAGTCCAGAAAGGAATGGTGTCCTAATATCATTACCTCAGTCTTATCATCATTAAGCTTAAGCCTACATTGAGACATCCATCCGGCCACCGCTGGAAGGCAAGAAGTAAGTGACGATGAGTTTGTGCTGATGTTTGTAGATAGTGAGACTTCCAACTGTGTGTCATCTGCATACGACACCAGCAAAAGACGATAAGGCTTGACAATCTCTGCTAAAGGAGACATATAGGTGTTAAATAACGTAGGACTAAGTGAGGAGCCCTGTGGCACTCTGCAACTGCTCTTGTAAGAACCAGAGAAAAAAGATCTTTGAGGACCTGAAACGATCTCCCCTCCAAAAAGGAGGAGAGCCATTTCAGGGCACCGCCCACGATTTCGACCTCTCTCATTCTTAGAAGTAATATGTCATAATCAACGGTGTCAAAGGCGGCACTTAGGTCCAACAGGATAATAGCTGTCACCATGCCCTGATCAAGCCACCTTCTAGCCTCTTCTGTGACTGCAACCAGAGCTGATTCTGTGCTATGAAGAGGTCTGAACCCCATCTGAGTGGGATGCAGGATGTTCTTATCTTCCAGAAAGCGTGAAAGTTGGACATTAACATGCATTTCAATTATTTTAGATAGATCAGGCAATAGAGAAATGGGCCTATAATTGCTAAGCAAGCTGGTGTCTAGATTATGATTTTTCAAGAAAAGTCTAACAATGGCATATTTCACTGATCCGGAACAAAGCTCCTAGAAAGTGAGGAGTTCAGTAGATTAGTAATAATAGGTGCGATAACAGGGGCACCTAGACACAGCACATGAGGAGGAGTTGGGTCAAGGGGAGAACCTGACTTAAGCATGGCAAGTGAATTCACTACCATATCCTCAAAGAGAGGGGAAAATTGCAAAAGGGAAATAGGATGTGGTTTCTGCTGACCTATCAACTCAGAAACCTGAGGAGTGGTTATCTGAAAGGTTGAATAGCTATTTAATCTTCTTTGTTGAAAAAATAATGCAAGTTGATTGCTGTGTTCTAGGGAAGCCTTCATAAGGTCCATATGCAAATGTGGCTGTACAATTTTTTTAAGTACATGAAAGATCTCCTTAGGGGAGTTAGATGACTGTTCAAATCTAGTGGCATAATAAATGGATTGGGCTGATTTAATTTCCAGGTGGAAGAATCTAACGGATTTCCTATAGTCCTGTTTTAAAGAGTCATCATAGGTTTTTCAACATCTCCTTTCCAGCCGCCTACATTCTCTTTTAAGATGATGAAGATGGGAAGAAAATAAAGGAGCACCTTTTGTGCGACCACCTCCAGTTTTAGTTGAGTAAGGAAGAAGTAAATCTAAGCTATTAGTAATCCAGTTATTAAACATATCCAGTGGGCCACTCTTATTGTCCCTAAAGGAAGGTTTCAACCTTTACAAGGCATTAATCCATTAATTCGCCTTAAGTTTATGCCAGCATCAAAAAGATTGAATTACAGTCTGTGGGGATCTTCCAGTGGTGGGTATAGCTAGGTTCAGCTCTATTAAAAAATGGCCAGACCAAGATAGAGGTAGGGGGGGGCATCAAAGTCAGACCATTGATATTTGTGAAAACTAAATCAATAGTGTGACCCTTCACAGAAATATGTTCTGGGAGCGAGTGTAGAAAAGTTTCAGAAGGGCTGGGGGGACGATAATCCAAGGTTCCTGAAAAGGAGTACTAAGGGTTTCAAATCATAGAAAAGTACATACTTTTGCAGCCGGGTAGACCCAGAGTAAATGAGGAAAGTTTTACTGTGTCTCTATAGAAGATAGCAATGCCCCCACCTCTGGAGGTCTCGCTATCAAGCCTGCTTATCAAATAACCCTGGGGTAGTGCCAGATCCACATCCAGGGATGACCCCTCAAGGAGCCAGGTCTCGATGAGAAACATGGCAATAGGTGCAAGATCACTCAGAAGTACATGTATTTCTAAATTATGAGGTGCCAAAGATCAAGAGTTAGCTAAAAGAAAGGCACCAGTTGGGGTTTCCTGAGTTATTGGTCTAACCACTGGCTCAGGCCGGGGAGACCAACCACATGTAATACAGGGGCTCATACTGCTAGCGGGGTCTAGCCCATGTAGACATATTCCCATCGGGAAGGGTCTAAGAAACCGCAGAAAATCCGGGGAATACTTAAATCCATTATTCCTAGTAGGACCAGGGGTCCTGGGCCTTGGGCGCATCCAGGTGTGGATGGGTGTGGATGGGTGCAGATGGCTTGCCTTAGGCGCGCCAGTGGCGCCCTTGCTGTGCACGTCCGCTGCAAGTCCTCTGCATCGCGCCCTTTAAATGGGGTCGAGAGGCAACAGCGCAACAACTGAACCGCTAACCTTACAAGATGGCGGCTAAAAAATGTGCCTAAGGAGAGAGCGGAAAATGGCTGCCGCCGTAACCAACGCAGCCAATTAATTATCCAAACAATGAGAAAGGGAAGACTGAGGAACAAATCTCTATCCCCTGAAGCCTCTGAACACGGGCCGGGGGGTGGGAGAGAGAGGGGAGCAATTAAAATTTGACTAGAGCCAGCAGAGAAACTTTGAACTACTTAAAAAAGCTCAAAAGGCTCAAAAAGCGTAAAACAATATATAAAATACAATATCAGCAACACCTAAAACTTACTCACAGCGCGTCCGCGTCCAGATGAAGGTGTAATCCCTTTCAGGGTAGGTAGAACAATCTCCAGGGTTCTTGTAGTGCCTTAACTTGGATAACATCTAGTAGGGCATACCTGTAGAGATGTAGATCATGTTTGCCCGATATGCAGAGAATGGAGTCAATGGTTAAATTCCCATCCCCTCCAACTATAACTCTTATGTTACAGAAGGCAGTGAGAAATCTACTGATATTAGAAAGGAATTTGGATTTGTCCCCTACTGGGAAACCATTACCAGCATTTTAGAATGACAAACTTTCACATCCCACCTATTTTTATTGGCCAAGAGGTGAGTGAGTTTTAAAAGTGACTAAAGTATTGTGTGGCAGCACACTGTCATTTATAGACAGTACATTTTCTTTCGAAATGGCCTCTAAGTGCCCACAGATGCATAGTTCTAGTTATAAAACTATATTGCATACAAATGATAGTGTTCAAATCAGGTTTCAGTGTATATTTAACATTGTGTATCACCAAAATGTCTTGATTTGTTTTGATCCTATTATTAAAATCTTTGGTTCCATCACACTTCAGGATTACAAAAATGCACTTTTTTCTTTCCTAACTGCTGAATCTGTACAGTTGATTCACAGGTATTGACATTTTGTTGTGTGTTACAAAAATGACATCCTACAGCCTTTCCATTCACACACTCTGTATCCCAGAATGATTTACAGGTAGTAGCCTGACACTGGACCTCTGTCTTTGAAGCACTGCAAATATAATAAATTAAATAATGAGTTTAAAGGCATCCTAATTTATTTCTTAGATTTACATCACCAACCAAAAATCAACTTCTGACACAGTTTGGGAAACACTAATATACGGGAAAGGTGAACTTTTGAGGATCCACAACAGGAGGAAAACCCCACAAGGTAACACATCTCCTTTGACAATCTTTGTAGATCTTGATTGTTTTGGTGATAATCAGCAAGGCACAAAACTTCGACTGACATCAGGAAAGTAAAAAGAAACAAGCAAGATAATAAATTCAGAGTCGGTTGATCCACAAAGAAATTAATCCAAAACGTCTTAGAAGGACATAACAGAAAAAATAGCCAAGCTACAGTAATCTCATGCCTCATGCAGTAATCTGAAGGCCCACTGCAGTTGTCTGCTGCTGTGCAGGCACAGAGGTGCCAGAGCGACTGAGGCAAGCAGAAGCACCTGCTCTGAACATGCAATGTGCAGAACAGGAGCGTGTCCAAAACTTCTTCTCCACTGAAAGATGCACACACTTGAGTAAGTTTGATTTTGACAATGTCATAGAGAAGCAGGAGATATTACTTCCTGAACTACTCAATCACTGCACAATAGTATAGTCAGAGAAGAAACTTTTTACAACCTCTTGGCAAGGTACTCACTGATCTACACATCTACACCTGACTTTTCTAGGCAAGATCTTGTGAAGATTCAGAGTAATAGCTTTAACATTTGGAAGCTTATGACCTTCTAAAAATTGGGAAGGATTCTGGAAGCGCTCATCATCCTTGACGTCTTGGAAGCCTATGATAGGTTAGACCTTAAGAATCAACTTAATTGCTTGAATGAATATTCAGCGACATCAGGAACTTCCCTGGATTGGAACGACTTTCCTTGCAAATTACAGCTAGATGTTAGTGTTAGTATCAGCCCACTTTTTGATGAGGAGAATACTTCTGTAGGTTTAAATGCCACTTCCATTATAATCAATATCTCTGTATGTCGCCCAACGTAGATTATTAAACATCCCCATCCACACTTCCAAATGTTTGGAAACAATACATCTAAATGCACTCCCCAAAGTACTGTTGGCTTGAGAATCAAAGCAATTCAAACATCACACGCAGCCAAAGTCATGTAAATAATTGGAAAGTTTCTTCCTTCTTGGAATGGTCTCGTAACAGCGGCACTTGTCCTCAGAAAAGCAAGTAGAGGAATTGAAGGTTTAAATAGGTATTATTGTCAAACAAAACCATGTCATACAGTCACAGTTCTTTTGCATGCACAACCTTAGATCAAATGAATATCAGAGTGTTTGAATCAGTTAACTGACTTCCCCCTTGTCAACCTAATCTCAGGCTCCTCAGGCAAAGAGGGGAATCTATAAAGGAAAGTAGCTACTAATTTAGTAAAACCAATTGAAGCCGAGTGGATCCTACATATCCCTGTGCATGCAGTGATTATGTTCAATAATGCAAAGCTCAGTATTGATGAAAACCTGCACCACATGTACAAATGAACGGAATCTTACAGCTAACTTAGATAAATAAATAGTAATTTAGAAAGTGACAGTATGGGTTGAGGCCTAACGTATTTTACTTGGGCTCTGGTGCATAGTATTCATTTTGAAAACATATAAATCCAAATCTAGAGAAAGCTTTTATGAGTAAACCCAATTTAATATGGTGTTTATTTTAGCAACATACACATACACATTTTATATACCACATATATAAGTGCAGATTTGTTTTGGTCAAGAGTATAGAAATATTTTATGTTGCTAGATGCTATTATTATATGCAGCTATTGTGAAATTCTACATAAGGAGTGGAATCAGATAGTAGGGCTATTGTACTTGTGCAGAACATGCATAAAAATCAGCTTGTTCCAGCAGGGTCATCCTGTTTTGTGAAAGAAGAAGAAGGTCATTACAGTTTGGGAAACACTGATTTACGAGAAAGGTGACTTTTTGAGGATCCACAACAGGATGAAAAACCCACAGGGGAATAAACCTCCTTTGACAATCTATGTAGATCTTGGTTGGTGATGTTGATTGCGTTGGTGATAATCAGCAAGGCACAAAACTTCGACTGACATAAGGAAAATAAAAAGAAACAAGGAAGATGGTAAGTTCAGAGTCAGTTGATCCACAAACAAATTGATCCAAACATCTTAGAAAGACATAACAGCAAAAATAGCAAAGTTACACTAATCAAAATAAAAAGTTAAATCCACAAGCAATGGTCAAATCTGCAAAAACATATAGCAAGGATGCATTGAACAATCTGAACAAAATACAGACACTCAGCAAGAGACTCTGGGCCTGACTTAGAGTTTGGAGGAGTAAACTAGAAGTTGAAAACTCAAAGAGAGCAGGTAGCCTACCACCAGCTTCAAACGTTTAGTGAGGATGCTGAGAATACCCGAAATGTACAGCTGTGTAATGATAGGACAATTCCTGGATCTTGGCCATTGAACTCTGAAGCTGCTGGAGTGAAGTGTTAGAGTTTGCTGACCAGAGGAAGGAATTACTCTGTGTGCCCTGTACTCAAAGCACAACTAGAACTCAATTTACAATAATAAGCAAAGATGGTTACACAAGAGTGAGTTAGGCAGAGGATAGTGTGTTTAAAAATTGGTTTATAAGTTATTTTGTTCTCCTTAAAGATAATGTTACCACTCACAGAAACCAAATCAGTGTGTGCTTTCTCTCAAGAAGTGAAATATGTCACCAGTCTCTGCCCCCAGATAAAACGAATGTGTATAAATCAAACACGTGGCAGCACTAGGCAGTGACTGGGGGCATCTGAAAGAATAGATACTAGATCATGTGTCTGATACTTGACTGGACGGCAAGAATTCCTCAAAAGAAGGAGCTGAGGATGGGAGACTGCTTGTATTCATCAACAAAAGATACTGGGTTCCATTATGTGTATACGTCAAAGTGCATAGCTATTTCCAAATTCAGACATTTATGTATTCACAATGGTTGCTCGTGTCCCGGGAGAAACCATCACCTTCTTGTGGACTCTTGTATAGTAAAGTTTATGTTTTTTGGCAAGAAGGACAATGATTGGCTGTTCAACTCCTTGAATATTTAGAGGTTAAATAAATCCTTTCCATTCCTATGTGGATTAAGCCTAAGGAAGGCCCATGCAAGCGGTAGGTCTTCACTCCTATATTGGGTGGAACCTCATGAATTCCTCCACTGAGAAGGAAGTGAAAAACCTTGTTAATGCCAAATCTTAGATGTCAATAAATATCACCGATGGGAGGTGGGGAGGCGAATGCTGGACATTAAGCAATGGTATCCCTGGCCTCCTGAAATTAGATTGCCTTATAGGGACTGGAGGAACACCAGACCAGCATCCTCATCTTTAAAATATTTGGACTATTTTAATACGCATAAAATACTCATACGAACATTTCTAGCATTGAACCAGCAGTGTTGGGACTCCAAAAATAAGTTAAGGATTTCACAATGACTTTGTGACACAAGGCCCGCCTCCACTTGCAGAAGCAGTGAGCTGCCTGGATCTGCAATGCATATTGTTATTGTGGTGCACTGTGACTGTGCTTGGGATCTGCGCTTAATAAGTGCAAACAAAAAGATGTCCAGTTCAGGAACATGTTTTTCTTTATTATTATTTTTTTATCCACTCTCATTTTATACTTCATTAAAAAGATATTGTGCTATAGTGCATAGTCCAGTTGGTAAAAATAGTATCATGACTGGTTATGAAAATGATAATAAAAACTTAAATTGAAGGAGAGATTAACGAAGGTAGCACGAGACAATGGATAGGGCATTTGGGTATTTCATTATCTTTAACTGTGTTGCAATATTCTCAGGTGCTAAATTGTTACAATCGCAAGTACTTTTTTTGTTTTTGATTTTTTTCATATTGCAACCTGACTGATAAAATATTGATTGATTCTGAAATGCATTCGAGACAAAGTTGATTGTTTGTTAATTAATATTTTCGAATGTATGATTAAGAAACTGAAGCGATGTTAAAAGTATGTACTCTTATCCAGGCAATGATAATGAATCAAACATGCACTTTTTGTCCATTTAGAGGTTTGTCACAGACTCTAGAAAACGTTGAGCCACGGGCAATATCAGCACACATGGTATTTTTGGCATTTAAACTATGTTTTTCCTTAGGCTAGCACCATGAAGCTTCACGCAGTATGTGTGCTTTGGCAATTGAAGTTATCATTGTATAACAACATAAGGAGAATGTAAATACAATAACATTAAATCTGGGGTTAAATAATTGCTATGGAATTTGGAGAGCTGCTGCATCTACCTGTATTGATGCACCTGTAAGATAAGTTTGTTCTTTGGTGTGCAGTCAGCCTCTGACTGGAAGGATTGCTTCTACGTTTGGCTGCTGTGCAGCATCTCTAGTGGTCCTTTTTGTCAATTACTCATGGAGCCTTTATTTCACGGGAATCGTTTTCTTATGGGAAAAACTGAATGGACAGCTACAACTGTACTCAGTCTACAATCTGGGGTTCACATCAGTTACCGGTGGTTGAGTGCCTTGTGATCTTTTTGGAAATCTATATAACACTTACATGGCAGAAATACCATGTTTGTAGACAAATAGGGAGACCATATGGTTGCATGTGACTTGTATATCTTTCTCAGGCCTGAGCTGTTCCTTCACTATGCATTATCAGTGCCCCGGTGTGGCCTAATAGTGCCTTACGAAGCACTACAGAAAACAAATAATCTGATGGTTTAATTACATGGGGTAGAATGAAGTAGTTGTATGATGGATTCACGCATGCCTGAACTACGCATGCCTTAGGAACGCGGTTACAACAACACCCACATCTTTACCTTGCATGCCTTTACAACGCATTTTGTTGCAAAACCATGTTTGGGAAAGAAACATGTGTAGTAAATTGTCCCTCGCCGTGTCCCCTTACACTTGATACCATACTCTGCAATCAACCCCATCCCAGACCTTAAAACTGCCCCTTCCACTCCTCTGAGCCCTACGCCCCCCTCCTTGAGCCCTTAAAGTAACCCTACCCTGCCCTTAAAACTACACTGATCCCCACCCTAAATCCTAAAACCTACCCTACCCTGTCCTAAAAACTACCCTGGCCCCTCACCCTGAACCCTAAAATCTACCCCGCCCTGTCCTAAAAACTACCCCGACCCCAGCCCTGAACCCTAAAACCTACCTGCCCTTTCCTAAAAAACTACCCGAGCGCCATCCCTAAACCCTAAAACGTACCCTTCCCTGCCCTAAAAACTACCCTGAACCCTAAAATCTACCCCATCCTGTTCTAAAAACTACCCCAACACCGCAACTCCGCCCTCAACCCCCAAAACCTACCCTGCCCTGTGTGCCTGAACCAAGTATATATATGGTGCCTTAACCATGCATTGGTGTGGCTCAGGCACATGCGTGGTTCAGGCAAACGTGGTAACGCTTGCGTAGTTACAACCCGTGTGGTTACGGCCGCGTAGTAAAGGCCGTTTCCCAAATTATGCAAATCAGTATTGCACACCTAAAGTGTATTAAGGCCCTCATTATGATCTAGGCGGTCCAAACAGTGGACCGCCGAGTTCACAACCACGGCATGACCGTTAGGGCTGGCGGTCCCATGGCCGCCAAATAATGACATTGATGGTGGTGTGAACCGCCAGACACCATACTGGTGGTCAGTGGCGGAGGTGGATGCTGCTCCACCCTCACCGCCACATCAGCCAGACAACGCCACACCTATTATGATGCAATAATAGGCGTGGGGGTGTATGGTCCGAAGCGCTGCTGGCGGAGCAGCATCCAAGGAGCCCGTTACCTCCTGGAGCAACGTCATGGAAAAGGTAAGTGCTGTGCAAGAGGGAAGGGGGGGTCCTGAACAGAGGTGGGGGGCTGGGGATGCTGAGGGGGGGTTGGGGAGGGTCTACAGGGAGATCAGGGAGAGTAGGGGTGGGGGTTCGATTTTCAAGGTTCGGGGTGGTGGGATCTAGGGGTTTGAGGGCATGGGTGGGGGTTGTGGCTGTAGGGGGGGGGGCTGGCATGTCACACACTGGTGACAGGAATGAGAATTCCTGTCACCAATTTGCTTTCCATCAGGGATTACCTGGCGGTGTATCCTGCCAGGAAATCCCTGGTAGAAATGGGATCATAATCCCATCGGCGGTCTATAGTCGACCGCTGGGTCGAAGGTGGCTACCTTCAGCCTGGCAGTCGACTCAGCCCTAGCGGTGGGTGGTTCACTACTTGCATCATTATATGGCGGTCGAGGACCGCCATGCCGTCGGCGGTCATGCCGCCACCGCCGGAGTGGCGCTTGACGGTCAAGATCATAATGAGGGCCTAAGTTTTGAAACAAAAGCCCAGAACTTGAAATGACATGAAATCAAATTTTCACCCTCCATGCTTATTTTAACTTGTGTTGCATGTGTCTCAGTTATCTCTTCACTTATCTTCAATGTTTTTTAAAGCATGAGAGAAATTTCTCTCTGATAAATGGAATTCTTTTGATTCACTCTTCCAGTTGTACACATTTGTATACACATTTATAGGTCAAACCTTCTAAAAATGTCCCATTTCACTCTTAAAATCTTCAATCTTCAATTATATTTTATTAGTTGGCCAAGCATGCAGCTAATAAAAACTGAGCGCACATTAATTCATGTCCTTTTGACACTGGGAAGGATTTCTACACATATATGTGCTGTAAAATCACACATTGATCAAGGACTATTTGTTGAGTATAATGATTGAGGTGAATTAGAGGTCACATTTGATATGAATGTGTAATTGCAATAGTTGCTCCATGTAGGAAGCTGGCTATTTATGCAGTGTACCGGTGTAGGGGTACACTATGCAAATAGTCCTGGCGACCCTTACTGGTTTTCACATGCTTACTCTAATAATCTCAAGTGCTGTATTTGTGGTAGTGTTGTCGAACAGCTTAGACTTATTAGAGGGCAGTGTTGAGCATTTGTTGTACACCAGAGTCAATAAATGAGACACATACTCAATGATAGATCCAAGACCAGTTTAGAAAAATATCACAGGTTTTTATATATATATATTTACCTAAAGCTCAACGTTACAAGTTAATTACTTTGAGCCTTATTACATTTTCAAGTACATGCCAAGAAAATACAGAACATTCAGATTTGAGACATGGGCCTCGAACGTGGTAATGTTAGCCTACGGGAGAAACATTTACTGCATAGGTACACTTACCCACTTACAGCACTGTTCTTGTGGACTTAAGGCGAGTAGGGGCCAAGGTCCAAGAAAGCACCAACAGTTCCAGTGTACCTTTCTTGGGGTGTCCGGGTGCAGATGTGTTCTAAGAGATGATAGCCTTGTCTCTACATGCTAAAGGCAATGGAAAAGGTACCCGTAGGAAAAAGGGCTGCAATGGTGGGCTGGGGAACCAGTCTGTCAGAACCCAAGGGAGGGGGGCTTGGCTGTGGGGGGGTTCAGGACCACAAAGACACTGTTACTTTACTTGAGCCTGGGCTAGGAGCTCGGGTTCAGAGGTGTTTTGTCTTGGGGGGAGAGGTAAGTTAGAGGCCCTCACAGTTCTTGGGGGTACTTCCAGCAGTGGGGAAAAGAAACACAGCACAGTCACTCTTGATGTGGAGCTGTCCTTTCTCGAAGTTCCTTGATGTGCAATAAGTGCTGGCGGGAGTGGTATTCCCGCTGAACACAAACAGGCCTTGGTGCTTGCAACTAGCTGTGCTAACCCGGTGCAGAGAGACTGCAGGCAGGTTCAGTGTCTTGAAGACAGAATGGGTCAACCAGGCGGACCTCCTGGACACTCAATATTCTCTACTCAGTGAGTTGTTCTCCTAGTGGGCCTGAAGGTTAACAAAACGGGAGACGGAGCAGTTGTGAGTGGTGTCTCCTGGTGCCGGGAAGTGGCTCCTCCACTCCAAAGGAGATGTTGCTGGATCAATGAAGTGCTGGACAGACCTCCCAGGGTTTGGGGAGGCCGGTCTGCTTCTGGACGAGTCACTATTTGTGTTTGTCAGGACAGGAGCAGCCAAGCAGGCTTTTGCACCAAGTTTGATGCTGGTGCACAGTCCTCACACCTTTGGCTATTCTTTGTTCTTCTTCTTTCAGGCAGACAAATCTGAGTTTCTGGTGTCAGGTGTCCACCTAAATACAAAGAGGCTTATTTACAAGCCCCTAGCGCCATCAGAGTGTCAGTTTCAGTGATGCTCCGGTGGCACTGTGCTCTTTTCCATATTTACAAGGCGCTGCTAAGCCACTTTGCATGCCTTAACGCCACCTTGTAAATGTGGACCCCCAGTGCAGTTTTCTGCAGGTGAGGGGTATGCAATGGGTGTTGCTGTGCGAGTTTCCATGCAACACTCATTGCTTTTGACACTGCCCTAGATTTATGAGAAATCGTAAACCCGAGGCAGCACCAAAAACGAATGCCACCCCAGGGGTAGCGTTAGAGTGGTGCAACAAGGAGAAATACTTTTATTTCTCCTTGTTTTTACTTTTTCTATGTGTGCTGCATTCTGCAGCACATACAGAAAGAGCAAAACACCATTAATCTTTGTTTATATGCATTTTATGTGCAGGGAAGTAAGTCTAGATTTTCCATAGTTAACTTCACATTTATGTACCAACTCTGTACATATATCTTCATGGTACATAGATGTGGAGCAAGGAATAGTAAATCTGTACTTCCTTATATGCAGTTACCTTTTGATATTTTGTCCCATGACATTTTTTGTACCACAATATTCTAGAGCCAAAACTTTCTACTACTTCTCTATTTATTTGTAGTATGAGAACTCTGTTGAGAATGAAGTTCTGGATATGTCTGTCATGAAATTATTAGTCCAAGGCAAAAAACTCCGCTCTGCTGGCAGAGTTTGCAGAATTCTGCAACTCTGCGTTCCACAACGTAGCAGAGTTTTTTCGTTTTCCCCCCTGTTGGCATGCGCTTTCTGTCATTTGGCATGCGCGAGAAGTGAGACGAGAGACGTCCAGTCTCTGACAAGCACAATTGAGTTTCTTTACCTGCTTGCAGGAGTTAGCCCTGCGCCAGAGACTTCCGGCACATCTTTTTTGATGTAGGTGAGCGCGAGTGGGCATGATCGACCGCTGCTGCAACCAGGCGAAGCACAGGAGCTACAATCTACATCTTTGAGTGAAAAATCTTCTCAAATTCACCATTCACATTGATGTTGTTGTGCAGGGAGTACTTTTTTATTATTTTGTTTTCCAGCAACAGGATGTTGCCCAGAGACTCCAACTTCTTGTTCCTGTCCAGCATGCTCCTCCCACTGCATTCTCCATCTCCTGGTCACTTTTCCACTTGGATTTCAAGCTGGAAGGATCACTTTTTTGTCTCCTGGATATATCATTGGATTTAAGGACGTTGTTGTATTTGATATTTCACAAGTTAAAAAACATTTGTATAAGGATGTTGTACAACTTGTTTGATAGGGGGCATGCTCCAGGACATATCTGTACTTTTATTCATTTTTTTTAATTTATTGTGGTGGGTGGCCTGCATTACGGGCCTAGTTATAGTTTTACTTGTAATTTTTGTTCTACAAAGAAAAATGTTTTACAGTTCACCACAATTTCTCCAGGTTTTGTTTTGTAAATTTGCAATATTCATTAAATTGAATGTTAATGTTAAGTGACCAACCCTGCTAATGGAATAAGCCTTCCAGCTGTAGGTCCAGTACTAGTCAATGGGTGCAGGGTGAAATAACAACTGTTTGTGGTGTCTGTGGAACTGAAACACCATGGATGGCATTGGATTAAAGATAACAAAATGTTGCTTGGCAGTATTTCACATTTTTTTCTGCAAACGGTGTATGCTGGGGTTATAGTACTTGATGCCTTTGTATGATGTGTGTTGTTGTTGTAAAATGTTTAGCTCCTTTAATTTTACTGTTTGGAATTACTAATACAGACAATGCTGTTTTTTCTCCTGTACCAATGCCTTCTTTGTCTGGCCAGTGCGAGAGAGTGTTTGTCATAGGCCACCATTTGTCTTTGTTCCCCATGCTATGTGACCAGGGGACCTTTTTGTATAGTCAATTATAGTCCTATACCTATATGTGTTTTTTGTTTTCTATTCATCCTACTTATTGTTTGACCATGTTGCTGGTGGCCATTTTGTTTAGGCAGATAGTAGTCCTGCATGTGTTCTTCTTTGTTGTGGTAGCCATGCCTCCTTGCTGGTTGTTGTTTGACCATGTGGCTGGCGGCCATTATGTGTAGGCAGCTAGTGTGCTTTAGGGCTGCATGTGCTCTCCTTTGTTGTGGTGGCCATGCCTCCTTGTTGGTTGTTTGACCATGTGGCTGGCGGCCATTATGGGTAGGAAGCCAGTGTACTTTATGCCTGCATGTAATCTCCGTTGTTGTGGTGGCCCTGCCTCCTTGCTGGTTGTTTGACCACGTGGCTGGCGGCCATTATGTGCAGGCAGTCAGTGTGCTTTAGTCCTGCATGTGTTCTTCTTTGTTTTGGTGGCCATGCCTCCTTGCTGGTTGTTGTCTGGCCATGTGGCTGGCGGTCATTTTGTGTAGGCAGCTAGTGGTCCTTATTCCTGCATGTGTTGGTAGCCATGCCTCCTTGCTGGTTGTTTTTGACTGTGTGGCTGGTGGCTATTTTGTATGGGCAGCCAGTGTGCTTTAGGGCTGCATATGTTCTTCTTTGTTGTGGTGGCCATGCCTCCTTTCTGGTTGTTGTTTGACAGTGTGGCTGACGGCCATTTTGTGTACGCAGCCAGTGTGTTTTAGGGCTGCGTATGTTCTTCTTTGTTGTGGTGGCCATGCCTCCTTGCTGGTTTTGGTTTGACCATGTGGCAGGTGGCCATTTTGTGTAGGCAGACATTGTGCTTTAGGGCTGCATGTTTTCTTCTTTGTTGTGGCGGTCATGACTCCTTGCTAGTTGTTGTTTGACCATGTGGCTGACAGCCATTTTGTGTGTTATTCAGGCCTAGTATGTCAATGCTTATTACTAAATGTACTGTATGAGCGTTTTTTAAATTTAATTATATGTTTATTTTTTCTTTTTTTATCTCAACCAGTCTTTGCCTCCCAAATCTTTGTGGATTTGCATGCTACTCCCCTTCCTATAGTACATCAGCAATTGAAATCTATTTTTAAAAATGTATCCTTTTTTAATTTAAATGTTTAATATCAGACTAATAATAACAAAAACATACATATATTTTTTGTAAAACAAATTAAAATTCTTGTTTTTCAATTTTTTTAACTAACCTACATTTAAAAAAAATGTTTTTCCTATTGTCCCCATTAGCCCCATGTCTGCTATAGGCATACAGTTGCACTACATTACATAAAATTACATTATTCAAGGATTATTATTCCATTTGCAACCAGCACCTCCCTGAGTGCCACATGCCAACTTGATGCAGACAGATAAAGCTAACAGTTACATTCTGTATGTTTTCTTTATGGTGTATTTGTTGCTCTTTCTTATCCTTCATGAATGTACATAATAATGAGAGTCAATGTTGGTGTTTGTTTTTATGAATGGATACACTGTATTTCATAATTATTTATAAGTTTATTTAAGTAACCATTAAATGATATTGTTTGTTCTTACCAATAATGCAGTTGCAACAACAATGCCACGTTCACTAATCATTCTTGCATGTTTAATTTTAGGTGCACGAAGAGAATGAGACATCACCCACAGTACTGCCAGACAGAATGCCTGTGCATGACCACAGGGACATCTCTTCAGCTTGTGAAGCTAAGTACTACTGGCAAATGACAGCTTCAAGATGGCCCCAAAGAAAGCTGATACCAAGAAAGTGGCCAGTGATAAGAAGGAGCTCCAGACTTTTTTATTGGGTAAAGGAGTGACCCTGAGGCACCAGCCCTTGGGACGCAAGCTGGGAGCACCACTCCTGCATCAGCAGCCCCATTCCAAACTAGGCCCAAGCCCATGTCTGGCACAGAGGCAGCCTCGCTAATCACAGGAACATCAACGAGCAGTGACGTTGATTTGGACTTATCTGTTTCTCAAAGTAGTACCCAGTTGTTGCCAGAAACTCAGGCCAGTAAACAACAACAGCCTCAGCCAGCAATAGCAGTTTCACCTGAAGTAGGGGCACATCAGGATGTTGAGCTTCATGCAGAGGAAGCCAAAGAAGCCCCTCTTTCACAAGATCCATTGTCTTCCAGATCTCTTCCATCTTCTTCCTCAAGCCCCCCTTCTGATGATCAAGGCTCCACTTGGATTCCACCTCAGTCTCAAATACGCCAGGAGAGTCAAGGAGTGAAAGAGAAGGTTCCTGAAAGCCTTAGAGTTATGGATGAAGAAGAGGAGGATGATGAGGATAAAGTCATCTTGGATGTGCAGTAAAACATTACTCCATCTTCTCAACCTGCTCCGAGAGATGTGGCACCAATACCACCACCTCCACCAGCTTCCATACTTACAAGGCCCAGGGTGCGACCCACATCCACAGCCACCTCAGTAGAAGAAGGCCCTTCAGAGAGGTAAACATCATCAAAACAACATACACCTACTGCAACTTCTTCAGACATTGGCAGTGGCACCAGTGTTAGAAAGTTGACCTCCCCAGTTTGGAACTTCTTTACGGTTAGTGAAAAGGAGCCAAACATTGCCATATGCTCAATTTGCAGAGCAAGCATTAGTGGGGGTAAGCTTGGTACAAACTATGGAACCGGAGGCCAAACAACCCATTTGAGAAAACACCACACAATCCGCTGGGAGGCACACCTTAGAGGCCAAAAGGAAAATCCTGCAAGTGGTGTTAGTGAAGGTGTTGAAATCAGGGAATCTGATCCGATCATGGTAAAATGTGAAGGTGAAGAAGAGGGTAACATTTTTGTTACACAAATCAGCCATGTCCCTAGCACTGCAAAAGTATTGTTGCCCGCATCAGCAACATCGCAATGGCAAAGGAAGACTCAGAGTCAGGGCAAAACACCAAGGCAAGAAACTACAGGTGCTCCCCCCCCCGAGACACACATTGAGCCTACCACCATCTTTTTAGTTGCCTTAGTTCACCAGCAAAAAAAAAATCCAGACTACTACTACTGCCATGTTTAGGCAGGAGGAGCAGTACAAACGCAAACACCCAACAGCACGTTTTCATAGATCACTGGAATTACTACTAAAGCTCAGACTTTCCAAGGAATACACGGACCACATTTATAAATTACGTGTTAAATTTGGCATTTCCATTGGAAAGAATATAAAATAGGCAATGCATTTTCACTACATTACATACTGCACCAAAAAAAAACATTGGGAGTGTCCTTCAAATCCATATCCCTGGCTTACCTACATGAGTAACACAGAAAGTAATTAGAGTTAACTTGCGTAACCAGGTGCTGCTGTTGTGGAATGTTAACTAGACTACATCATGGCTGCGACTCAGAGAACGGATGTGGTATTAACTATGGCTTATGAAGATAATGAGAAAAGAAGCAAAGGCAGAACTGTGCTAACAAAAAAAAATTTAAAACCACATTAGCTTCAATTCCGTGCTGGGGTAAATGATAAATGCCATAGATTCAAAACTCTTCTCTTCTTCCTTCATTGTAAGTTTGAAGTACTCAAAATAGGAGCTTCTTGGCCTAAAAAAATTGACTTCCTGTCCTAACTTACTACTCCCTTTAAAGGCAGATACTACCTCTGTCTGCACACTATGAGCGCTATTTTGAGTTTGGCAGACGAGAAAGCCCATCCGCCAATCTCCCAACAGGTTGGCCGATACCTACGCGGTGACCTCCCTGCAGGAGTTATTAAGAGATTCTTGCTAGGTTGGCAGACAAAAACCTGAATTTCCGTCCACTGGCCTAGCGGGAAACAGGCTACAGCATTGTCTTCAGTCAATGCTATCGCCTGCAAGGTGTACCAGCACTGTGCTGGCTGGGGTAGCTCTGCACTGCCCATGTCAAGTGCATGGGCAGTGCAGGCGGCCCCCTTGGGCCCCCTGCACCTGTTTCCTGCCAGCCTTTTCATAGCAGTGCTACTGCCATGAAACCACTCGGAGAGAAAGGGGTTGCAGTGTTGCCCTGGCGGATTAGGACCGCCACCCTCCTGCAGAACGCAGGAATCTGAGATCTTAGTGGAGCTGGCTGTTCCCACCGTCTATAGACCACCACACTCGTAATCAGGCCCTATGTGTTTGGGAGCTTAAGTTACTCCCTTCAAGAGTTATATGCTGCAGTCCCACTACTAATCATAATAGACTTCCCATCAAAGTTCTTCTTGTCAATGCACGGTCCCTGCCAAAAACACACACTTTGTGTTCGTGACCTTCTCTGTGACGATCAGCCTAACGTCCTTTTTATCATTGAAACCTGGCTGTCAGCTTCCTTCAAATCTTTCCTGGAAGCTGCCATTCCCGTCGGATACAAGATTCAGATTCTTGCGTCAATGAGAGCTGAGGAGGTATAGCCATCATTTTCATGGACAATTATTTGTTAACGAGTTTCATGTGCAATGACTTAGTAGAGGCTTAAGCCCTTGGTTTCTGCCTAGCCCTGAATGCCCAACATTTGGTCGGGCTTTCTGATTTATCGACCTACAGGTCCAGCCGAGTCTTTTCTCAATTCCCACACTGAAGCTGTTTCACAGGTCTTACTATGTTTCTCACATTGCCTCAGACTTGGCGATTTTAATATCCACTTGAGGTTCTCACTCTGACAAAGAAACTCTCAGTCTTATAGATGTCATGGCTCCTTTAGATCTCTCTCAATTGGTCTTCAACCCCATGCATACCAGGAAACATATCATTGAAATTATTTTTTCAAACAAGAACCTAAGAATGTCTGACCCCCTCCCTCTTCCATTGATTTATCACTATCTAATCCTCTTTATTTGGCAGGTAATGTCACATGGAAGTCTGAAAACCTCCTCCATTACAGATAAACTACCTCCTTTTTCCAGTATTTCTAAGGACAGTTTGCTAAACACCTTGGATACCAAGGCACCAACCTTCTCTGAGCCACTTGGGTCAAACATTTAGATATTTAATAATTGGGTTCCGTCCTCAGTGCCCCACTCCCTAGATGCCCAATTGGTCGTGTCAACCCCTCTTGCCTGTAGTTTAAGGTACCTCTTAGGCAGGCAAAACTAACTTGTAAGAAGACCAAAAGAGCTTACTGTAGCCATTTTTCTTTTGTGGAGTGGGTTTTGTAGAATTTGTGACGGCTATCTACCCGAAATGGAAGGTTCCCAGCCAGACCTATTTCACCAGAGTTGCTATTCCAGTGCTACATCACAATGTGCTGGAATTGATTGCACAAGCTTTGTAGCAGAGTGCTGTCCACACAATCCAGTTGACGACAGACATGTGGGCCAGTTGCCCAGCCACTCACTACATGTGCATCACTACACACTGGATCTCTTTTGTGGGGGTTAGAGAAATCATATCTGCAGGTGTTGACACAGCTGAAATTTTTAATGGTGCTCTGAAGCATGCAACAGTAGCTATGTTCGCCTAGGAGAGATCCCATACAGCTGCAAACATCTTGGATGAGTTTAACAACAAGGTCTTTGAATGACTGTGCCCCAGAGGGCTTAACATTGGATTTGTTGCCATGGACCATGGCAGTAATACAGTGAAGGCCATGTCAGAAAGTGGCTATATCAGGGCACTGCATAAAAATCATTGTACAGGACTTCCTCCAAAAATAACCCAGAGTCAGTAACTTACTGTCCACATGCAGAAGAACCTGCCCTAATTTTAGCCATTCTTTTAAAGCCCGCAAGCTGTTGAGGATTATCCAGCGTGATAATAGAATGCCACTTAAGGCCCTCACACAGGAGGTGCCAACACATTGGAATTCTACTTATTACATGATACAACGTCCATTTGAGCAGTACAGCCGATCAATGAATATTGTCATGCAAAGACGGGATGCAACTGTGAAAGGCAAGATCATTGAGATAGATCAATGGGGCCTGGTCAAATGCCTGTCAGAGATGCTGCTTCCTTTTGAAATTTTCACATGGGAAGTCAGCAAGGAGAACTGTACCATGGGCCAAGCTATCCCATTGGTGCATATCCTGCAGAAACAGCTGAAGGAGGTGTCTGAAAGATATGCAGATGTGGATGAAAAAACAGATGTGCAGGAGCTGGTGAAGAGCTTAATCCTTCGATTATCCATTAATACAAGATTTCAAAGAGACTTTTTGACACCAAAACATTACACCTGTGCCACAGTTCTTGACCCACCGTACAAACAATTACTGGCCACTTTCATACCTTTTTCAGATGGGGATGTTTCAACCTACAAGACATGAATTGCTGAGCAAGCCAGAGACCTAGAAAAAGAATGACTGGAAATTAGAGGCCCACTCATGGGCAGAAGTTCTGGGGTGTAGCTTACAACTTCTATAGTGCCTGCGTACAGTGCTGTTGGCTCACAGCAGCCACAATCAACACCAGCAACAGCAACAGGAACAGGAGCAGCAGTTCCAAAATCTGCATTTGATTGTTTTTTAAAGGCAGGGCTTAAGTCCACTGCAGAGGCAAATGCAAAAGAGCTCGACCAAGGTGGAGCACCAATGAGTATTGAGAGAATGGTCCAGACCTACCTGAATGATCCAACAGAGGTCTATCTAGATCAAAACCCATTGGTATATTGGTATGGGAAGAGGTACCAAACACCAGTGCTCAGCAGGCTGGCAATAAAGTATCTGACTTGCCCTGTAACCAGTGTGGCTGCTGAGCATGTGTTCAGCACAGCCGGTGCAGTTGTGACAGTGAGAAGGACCAGTCTCTCGCACCAAAAGAGAGATTGAACATGATCAAAATGAATCCGCACTTTATATCACAAAATTACAGTATACCTGAAGTACAACAGGAGGTGGATGAGGGTGAGGATTGGTCGGACTCAGATCATGGTAGTGCGTTAACTGACCAACTTCTGGGTGAACCATCTGAGTTTGAGGACACACTCTACTTCCCTGACTAGACCTGGGGCACCATACAACTTTCTACTTTCTACAATGAACTGCTTTGAGAAAAAAAAGCTAGCTGGTGGGAACCTTATTATTTTATAGTGTTTGTTTCTGTCTAAATTACTAATTGACTGCAACTGTTTTAGGCACATGTATGGCCGAATTGTAGTTGGACCAGTGTGCATTGAAGAAACCCTTAAGCCCCCTAAAACCACTTCAAGGAGATTTGAGAGACAATGCCTGCCTCCATTCTGTGCCTATCCTTTCTTTTGTCCCCTAGCAGGACTGTCCCAGATATTTGATTTACAACTTACTGGCCAATGTATGTTTCATTTCCTGGATTAAAAAGGATCAGCAATGTGCCACTATGCTTGATTGGAACAGGTAAGTTGGCAGATAGTGAGAGTGGGTGTTTAATTTATATTGCTTATCTTTATTATTACACTGGATTGTGTTTGTGTCGAGATCGATGTACCATGTTGGTGGCATAATAATAATGTGTGATAATTTCCTGAAAGTGTTTTTTCCCTTCCCCTTTGAGACTTAGCGAAATTTGCTTGCCAGCGTTTTCATACTCCTTTGTTTTCTGGTTCACATTTGTCAAAAAGACCTGATTAGTCCATTTAGAAAACAAACAAATTATAGTCCAGAAATGAATTACCCAATGTTTCTCTTGTTGTTAAAAACAGCTATGCACTACAGGTCACTGTATCTCAATTGGGTCAGGAGACTGTGACTCTCGGGAGCAGTTGGTATAGAGTTGGACATAGTAAACTTTAATCAGAGTCTGGAGGATGATGGATGTAATCAGAGTGTGATTTGACAACTTAAACAACTGCCAGAAGAAGGAAGTTAGGAACTTCCTGGAAATCAACATGCCATGGAGGATGTGAGGATGAGTCTGAGATCGTACTCCAATCTGTGGACTGGTGGTGAGAGGTGCGTTGATTACTTGATTTGGGAAATGCAATGCTGCTGTGTGTGTCTGCTGGCTGGGTCAAACTTGAAACTATGTGGTTGTTGGGTGGGGGCCTCTTACAGGAAACTGTTGAGACAGACATGTGATGGATAATAATGTCACATTATGCACATGCTCTAGGCTAAATGGTATTTATGATGATCATGACAGTTGCGAGTTTGATCATCCCGACATATGCTGCCACTTGTCAGTGATTGTTGGTTGTTGTAATTGCTCTCACTTAATTGATCGCACATCAGTCATAAAATGAATGATTGCAAAGTTCTTTGCTCTTGCTCTGCCACCTCTGAGTCTTCTTGGTACACTACTCCTCATGAAGCTTACCTTCCATTTGAATCCTTCTTGAATCTACAATACCATCATAATCATTTCTGTTTTACAATCTGCAAGGCCTTCCTTTCTCCTGCACCATAACACTGATGCTTACCTTATCGGACTGCTTCAAGCAGGCACCCAAGAAGATTGACAGGCCAATCCAAGAAGATTGCAGATGCACCACCCAATATGGCAAGTCAAATTGGTATAATTTTTCTTTCCATATTCTTTTTTTTTAGAATTGTGTGTGTTAGCTTCACCCCAAGATTAATTATACGTACTATGTCCCATATTTATACTTTTTGACGCTAAACTGCGCTAACGCAGTTTAGCGTCAAAAAGTTTTGCGCCGTCTAACGCCATTCTGAAGCGCCATGCGGGCGCCGTATTTATGGAATGGCGTTAGACGGCGCAATCAGACCGGCGCTGCCTGGTTTGCGTGGGAAAAAACCACGTAGACCAGACAGCGCCGGCGTAGGGGGAAAATGGCGCATGGGCGTCTTAAAATGGGGCAAGTCAGGTTACGTCGAAAAAATCGTCTTAACCCGACTTGCGCCATTTTTTAACGACGCCCATCCCCCATCAACATGACTCCTATCATTGTAAAGATAGGAGTCATGCCCCCTTGCCCAATGGCCATGCCCAGGGGACTTCTGTCCCCTGGGCATGGTCATTGGGCATAGTGGCATGTAGGGGGGCACAAATCAGGCCCCCCTATGCCACAAAATATTATTAAAAAAAAATAAAAAAATACTTACCTGAACTTACCTGAATGTCCCTGGGGTGGGTCCCTCCAGCCTTGGGTGTCCTCCTGGGGTGGGCAAGGGTGGCAGGGGGGGTCCCTGGGGGCAGGGGAGGGCACTCTGGGCTCATTTTGAGCCCACTTGTCCCTTAACGCCATCCCTGACCCAGGCGTTAAAAAGCGGCGCAAATGCGCCGTTTTTAGCCACGCCAACTCCCGGGCGTCTCTTTTGCCCGGGAGTATAAATACCACGTAAAGGCCTGGGAGTCATTTTTTAGACGGGAACGCCTCCCTTGCATATCATTAACGCAAGGAAGGGGTTCACGCTAAAAAATGACGCACATTCCGGGAACTTTGGCGCTATTCGCCTCTAACGCCATAGTATAAATATGGCGTTAGTTGGCGTTAGTTTTGCGTCGAAATTGCGTCAAAAAAAACGACGCAATTTCGGCGCAAACGGAGTATAAATATGGCCCTATGTTGCAAACGTAGGTGCCCGAATATTTTTAGATATATACAGAGTGGGTCTCACTGGGGCTGACAGAATGTAAAAGATATTTCTGTGTCATACATATTCAAATTTCCCAGATAAATATTGTGTTTGTGTATTGTTTGTCTTTTTGTCCACCTTCCCCAAAATCCCTTTCCTGTCCATTCATGAAATCCCTAACCCTCTTCCCCCAGGCTGTGTGATTTAATGAGGTGTTAATTAATCATTTACACCATTGTTTAATCACACACTTGGTGAGGCGGATGTGGTAGAAGCAACCTCAACTCAGTGTGGAGGATCTTCATTTGAGTTCACCTATGTGGAGTGTGACCTCGCTTCCTGTGCCTTCACTGTTAGTACGCTAGCATGCTATTACTACACAACCATGGTACCTTAAGAAACCATGCAGCCCTTGCTTCATCCATTTTGGTAAGCGAATAATGGAGCATTGTTGTACTTTTAGTTTAGGCAATATAATTGGCAATGGCAAATTTCTCCACCCCAATCCTATGGGTCAAGTTCTGCAGAATGCACTGCAGAGACTAGAGGAGTATTAAGTCAAGGTTATCCATACCTAACTGGTTAAATAATTGTTATACACTCTCAGCAGATTTGTAAAACATGCTGCGCTAAAAGGAATACACTATCAGCAGATTTGGAAAACATGCTGCGTAAAGGCTGCAGTGAGAAGTTAAACACCCCCAAAAAAGATTTTAGGCATAAAGAACTGTAAATAACAATTTATTTTCCCCTGTCCCTTACAAAATGAATATATATACCCACCCCTTTCACCCACAACTCGTCCACCCCTCCCCCAAACAAATGTCCTTTCCCTAACCAATATTCCAAAAAAAGAAAACTGTCCACTTGCTCATGGTGAATAAAAAAAAAAGGTCAGGCAAAAACCCATTCCCACCCTCTCCACACACAAGTCCCACGCACCAAAATAAAAGGTTAAAAAAGAGGCAGAGGAGGGTACTTGGCTAATGGTGAGAATCCCTCCATACGTGCCGGAGGGGCCTTGATCAGTGCCAGCCTCCAAAGTACATGGCATTAGAACACAGTGTCCGAGGGGTGCTGCATGGATGATGTGACGGTGGACAGCTGCCCTGGCACTGCGGCATAGCTGTTGATGGGCTGGAGGCACCAGGGCCTGCTGGGACCCTGAGTACTGCCAGCAACTGCTGCCACCTCCTTCTCCTCTTCCTCAAGGATCACGAGCCACTGGTACTCAGCCAGTATGGCCTTCAGCTTCATCCGCTGCAGCCGGGCTAATATTTACTGCGGTGATTGTGGACCAGCAGGAATAGCTATATCAAGAAAGAAAAAAGAAAAATTGGAAGCAATGCACTTACCAAAACACTTGTTTAAAATCATGTAATATAGTGGCACAGCAGCAGTACATTTGGTGGTCACCTCAGGCCATTCAGTTTTAAGGTGATAACTGTCACAGCCGTAATATGCACTATGGAGTACAAGCAGCATTCTTCTCTCTCCTGTTCTGCTAAATTAGTGGTGGCATTGCTAGCTCAGCTGGCACCTTAGTCATACTCGTACCTGTCTGCAGCTGGGGCAGCCAATAAATACTAAGAATGAAACATGCCATGTAGTATAATATAATTAATCATCCAGACATCTTGTATGCCTTAAGCAGGCAGTAGGAAGGCGATGTACTGCAGTACAGGGAGAGAACTAAGGGATGGGATATAGATTATATTTGGTGCATTCGCATGGTCACAGATTATTCCATTCCGGAAAATCATGGCACTTACTTATGGAACACTTTACACACTGTCTTCATGCCCCTCCTCCACCACACTTTCAAATAACTACTTTTTTCCAAAACAACACACTTGCTTTGCAGTAAGGAAAGGAATCTTCTTAACATAGTCAACTGCGGGGTAAGGTAGATGGGATTAGGATGGGTGGGTAGAGTACACACTTTACTGCTCAATCAATTCCTCATCATCATGTTCTTAAGTTTGGCTAGTAGTGTCACTCACTCTGGTTGGCAAATGTTGAAAGTGAAAAGCTAGATTAGAAGTAAGTCCGTTATGAAAGCCATACTGAATTATATTTATCACTTGGCTTGGAAAATGTGCCACAAGCAAAGATTTGATTTTTCAAATTATTCAGAAGTCTGGGACAGAATTTAAGAAAGATTAAAGGAGTGAAGTACTAGGAAATGACTGACACAGTGGGTAGTGGGAGGAAAGGGAAACACACCTTGTTTTTTGTATTGCCATGCATTGAAACGTGTTTGACACAGTAACGTAACTTAAACTGACAGACACACATTTCACTGCCAACATTGCAGTGACAATTCTGCTGAATTGAACTATGCAGCTGTTACCATGGGTGGCACTGGTGAAAGGCCATAGCGAGGGAGGAGATGGTAAATGGATGCCGTCCTGTGATATATATTACCTGCTTCGCTTGAAAAATACTGTGAGTCAAGGGAATATTCTGAAATATCATCCAAATCTTTGCATCAAACCTTTGATAAACCCATTCCAACCAAGTAAAGTAGGTGAGAACGCCCCTATCCAGAAGAGCTCCCTTGTTTCTTCATTTGAAGCATTTATCTATTCATCATTGCAAATTTTTTCTTCTAGTACTCTTAGCTTGGCTTTGATACACACCATTTAAGCTAAGCTTTACATTCTCTAATCCAGTTCTTCGCCATTGAAAACCATCCAGGTTCCAAACATGGCTCTCTACTAACTTTTCACTAACATCCATTTACCCAATAACCACCCATGCATCCTTTCACCCATTCACCCATCCAGGAGACCTAACCTACCGAGTAGTCTGTTCATCCATCCACGCATGGAATCCTATCACCCTTACCCTTTCATCCACCTGGGCTGGCATCCTTTCACCCATATACCCGTGCATCTATCCTTCACCCACCCATGTATCCTATCATCCTGCTCATCACCCACCTACATGATTATTATGCACACTTTCATCTACATACACATCCTTTCATTCATATTATATTTCACCCATCCATACTACTTCCATCCTTCTTTTGATTTTCCAAAACACATCATAGTTCAAGTTTATTTAATGAACTTTAGTCTGCAGAGTTGCTGCATCTGCTAAAGCAGAGTGTTGACGAGTGACTCAACAACAACACTAGTAACCCCTTGTAGTGACTATGGGCCATATGTACGAACACTTTTTCCCATAGACACAGAATGGGGAAAAACCTTTGCTACATCTGGCCCTATATTACTAATTGTCAATCAGCAAGCAATACGACTTACTACCGCCCGCCACTGCTGCTGCAGAGACTCACCCCTCATCCGCTCCTGCAGCTGTGTTTGCGCTGGCGCTGCTGGGCCTGGCACTAGTGGTCGGTGTGGCTTGAAAAAAAACATGACATATTTTAGACTCCACACATGCCTCCCCCTATTGTTTTCTTGTAATAGCAAAATACAACCGCAATACATCCCTATATTTCAGTTATAGACTTCTCTTGTGTGAATTTATCAGGTGGGCATTTTGTTGGTTGGCAACTTTTTAAAAGCCAGGTAGTCAAGTAAAAAAACAAAATTGGCATTGGAGGGGCAGAACTAGCTATTGATGAATTTGACTTTTTCAAGAAATAAAAGGGTGCACAACTTGGCCAATGAAGGACATGTGGTCTTGGTTGGCTAATGCAAACAGGCTATCCTCCTCACACTTCCAACCATGTTGCACGGTCATCAACTGCTCTGTCACTTCGACTTGGGATTTAAAACCTCTTGCCAAGCCCTAAAATCTTCTTTTCTTACATATAAGTCACCTCTAAGGTAACCCTTAAGTAGCCCATAGGGCAGGGTATAAAGTAAATCAAAGGCAGGGCATGTACTTGTAAATTTTACATGCTCTGGTAATGAAAGAATCCCAAAGGCGTTTTTTATTACTGTGAGGCCTCCTCCTCTCAAAGGCCCACAATGGCCATTCCTTAATATACTTTTAAGTTGTAATTCCTGATCAGGAAGGAGTAGCTGCATCATGTTTTATATCATTTGAATAGTAATGAAAAATCCTCTTTAATGGTGAACTCGGATTTATTATTACTATTTTAGAAATGCCACTTTTGGAAAGTGGACATTTCTCTGCTCTCGCCGCCCTCTGTGCCTAACATCCTGTCTCCAATGTACTTCTGATTTGGGCTGGGTGACAGCTACAGTTATGCATTCTCTCCAGACACACAACACTCAACTGCATCTGCATTCATCTGCAGACTGATGGGTCTTCCTAGGCTGGAAGGGTGGAGGGGAGCTGACACATACACTTCAATAGAGATGTTTATGTCCCCACAAAGGTCTGATTATCCCCTACTGGTAGCCTGCAGCCTGGGCTGGGATGACAGGGGGACCTGTGCACATCAGAGAGATCCTTTGAAGTCATCCTCCACATAAAATACACTTTTTGGTCACTTTTAGTCCCTGACCCCCTAAAATTCAGTACGCTTCTGGACCTGAAAGAAACCCTCCTGGGGTAAAGGCTGCTGGGCTGAAAGGATTGCCACCTTGCTGTGCCTGACTGTTCCCAGGAACTGCTGCCCTGCTTTGCTGAGCTGCCCTGAGGCCTGCTGACCTCTCCCCTGCCAAAAGGAACTAAGGACTACCCCAGAGTGACTCCAAGGGCTTGTTGGCTTGCCCCCTGTTCTTTCCCGAGGTCTCAAGGACATCAAAGACCTCGTGAGTGGCTTAACCCCAACTTGCAATACTGTTTAACAAATACCCGCTCTCTGCTTCAAGAGAGTATTCCTGTAGCAATGTGACTGTAATATGTGGTATGACTGGTCTTACCATGTAATATGTTACCCAGAAGTGGACCTCAGATTCACACTAGTACACCTTAGTTCTGTCCTGGTAGAGTGGCAAAGAGCAGTCAGGCTACTTAGAGGAACATGTGTTAAGCATTTCACAATCAATCAATCAATCAAGCACACCATTTGTAAAGTGCAGCACTATCACCCCTAAGGGTTTCTCGGTGCTGACGGTGCTGTGTCTCCTTCCAAACACCACGTCTTTAGCCTCCTTCTGAAGTCCGCCAGGGAGAGAGGGAGCTGTTCAGAGGTAGAGGGTCAGGCTGTTCTAGGACTTGGCCGCAGTGTAAGAGAATGAGTGGCCTTTACAGCAACTGTGATGGAGAGGGCTTTGGCCAGAGTTCTGCTGTCCACCAGCTGTGGTCCCATACAGAAGTGTTCTCAAAGATCAGGACTTCCATTTTGACGGTGTTTAGTTTGATGCAGCTGTTTTTCATCCATGTTGCTATGTTGGTCATGACGTTGCAGAAGTTGGCTTTGGCATTGTGGGGATCTTCGGTGGGTGTCAGGACTGGTTGAGTGTCATTGGCGTAGGAGACTATATTGAGTCATTAGGATCTGGTCATGTAGATGTTGAACAGGATTGGGCTGAAGAAGGATCCTTGGGGTACGCTGCATGTGATGTTTGGTTTAGAAGTAAAGGCAAGAAGGTGGATGCTCTGCATGCAGCCTAAGAGGAAAAAGGTGACCAACTTAAGGGTGCCTATGTTGTAGAGTCTGTTGAGGAGAGTGTGGTGGGAGAGTGTATCGAACACTGCGGACAGGTCCAGAAGGATCAGAGCAGCCAACTCACCTCGGTCGAGAATGGTTCTGATGATGTCCGTGGCAACGATCAGTGCAGTCTCTGTCCTCTGGGTGCCTGGAATCCTGATTGTGAGGTGTCAAGAAGGTGGTTTCATTCGAGGTAGTCGGTGAGCTGTTGGTTGATGGTTTTCTAAAACACTTTGGCTGGGAAGGGGAGCGGGGCAATCAGTCTGTAGTTTTTGAGGTCACTGGGGTAGGTGGAGGGTTTCTTTAGGAGGGGTGTGACATCTGTATGCTTCCATTCGTCTGGGAAGGTTGCCGTGGAGATGGAGGTGTTGAGGAGGCGGATAAGTTCTGTGTTAATAGTGTTGGCTCTGAGGTTGAAAAGCCATTGGGGGCAGGGGTCAATAGGTGCCCCGGAGTGGATGAATAACATGATGGTTGCAGAGGTCTGTGTGGTAATCGGTGGCCAGGAGGTTACTGTGCGGCTGGTGTTCGGTGCTTCAGAAATTTTGTCTTGGCTGGAAGTAGAGGGTTGGGGGTCAAAATTGTTGTATATGGTGGTGATCTCGCTATGGAGGTAGTCTGAGAGGGTGTTGCAGAGTTCCTGATATGAGTGGATGGTGGTCTCTGTGGCTATCGGGTTAGAGAATTCCTTGATGATTCTGAAGAGGTATTTCACGTGGTTGGCTGTGGTGTCTATTCTTGCAGTGACTGCTGCTATTTTTGCTTGATATTGTGGTGGTAGATGTTGAGGGCTGCCTTGTAGGTGGCTCTGTCAGAGGGAGCTTTGGTCATGTGTGATTGTTTCTCGAGTGGGTGGCAGTCGACTTTGGAGTTTCTGAGCTCTGGAATGCACGATATTGCTGGCTTAGAGATGTTAGTTTTAGCTAGTTTCAGCGGGGTGACTCTGTCAGCCGATTTGGTGATCCAGGTGGTGAAGTTTTGGGTGGCCTGGTTGACGTTGAGGTCTGTTGTGGGCTAGGGTTGTGCGGTGCCTAGGGACTGTGCCCAAATGGTCTTGTTCACTTTGCCCCAGCTTCAGTGGCAGGTGCTAAGGTGCTTGGAGGTGGTGTGCTAGGAATTGGAGATGGTAAAGTAGATGAGGACATGGTCGGTCCAGGTGAGCTCAGTCATGTGGGTGAAATTGATTTGCTAGAAGTGAAGATGGCATCCAGTGTGTGTCTGGCTTTGTGCGTGGGTTTGGTGACCAGTTGGGTGAGCTTGAAGTTGCTGAGGTTCTCAATGAGGGAAGTGGATTTGGCATTGTTGGGGTTATTAAGGTGGAAGTTGTGATCGCCGAGTAGGATGTAGTGGAGGGAGTCGATGGACGGTGTGGGACGATGAGGTTGGCGAGGGCATCGCAGAAGGCTGGGCGTGGCCCAGGGTGCCTCGCATTGTGGTGTTGGCATCAGTCTGGAGTCGGAAGTTGAGGTGCTCCATGAGGGTCCTTGGGTTGTCAGTGATGGTGCATTGGATGGCTTCCTTGAAGATGATGGCGATGCCCCCGCCATGTTTGTTGGTGCGATCTTAGTGTATCATCTTGTAGTCATCAGGGGTGGCTGTGACTAAGCTGGGGTTTGAGGAGGGTGTTAGCCATGTTGCTGTGATGAAGGAGATGTCCGTGTCATGGGTGGTGATGGTGTCCCAGATTTCCGCGGCGTGTTTGCATAAGGAGCGGGCGTTCAGCAGGATGCACTAGAGTGGTACTTGGTTGCTCGTAGTCTTCTGTGTGGGTGCACTGCAGGCATGAGTGTGCGCAGGTGAACCCGTGTTGCAGGAGAAACTGCAGTGTAGGCAGGTGCAGGGTCCTTTAGTTGAACATGGGGAGGCTGTAAAGCAGCTGTTGATGGAGTGTCTGACGTTCAGGGCCTGGAGCTCCTTGGTGGTGCAGTGGTGGGGGGTGGGAAGACCAGGGCACCTGGCGATCTGGGTGCAGCCTAGGCACTGACGGGCTTGTCTTTGGCACTCTTGCAGACTTTGTCTTGGGGGAAAACGGCTCGGGGGAGCCTTCCTACTCAGAAGAAAGCTGTCAACTCAGTGGGCATCCTCTAAGGACACCACCTGGATACATGCTATGTAAACCTGGGCATGAGACTCATGTTCAGGGTTAAAAAGCACGGTATTTGACACCAAACATGGGGAAATTCACACGGGTCCATCATGGAGCTGGACATCTGGGGTTTGCCTGGTTGCCAACCCTTGTTATCCTATAGATCGCTGGTCACTTGCAGTAGCATTAAGCTTTAAATGTTATCACACGGCCATATATGCTTACACATATATGTACTCACATAACACAATGCACCCTGCCTCCTGTGCTATGGGAGGGCTGTCTTAGGAGTGACTGACCTGTTCTATGGGCAGTGAAGGGACTCTGCATGCTCCAGGTGTGGGGAGGGTCGAACTCGAGCAGGCAAGCTGCTCTTGCAGGCTGACATGGCAGCTCTGCAGGCTTTGCTTTATCATCCTTGCTCTGGATACCACTCATACCGTTTAGTAGGGCTTTACAGGGGTGGTGAAGTCCTTGTTAATTTGGTTTACCAACCACAGTACAATTTAAGGAAATGAGACCTGGGGTCTGATTATCAGTCTTCAGTGCACTTTCAGATAAAAAAATGACAGCATCAAGCAGCAAAAGGTGGGGGGTGACCAACCAAAAAGGGCACTTTACAACAATTCCTTACTCTTCGTCCAGAACCGGAATGTGGCGCATAATCATGCTTTCCCCTTCACTTTGGGAGAAGTGGACCATTCTTATCGTTGTGATTCTCTTGTGAGTGTGATGCTTCACTGCAACCTGCACCCAATGTGACTGCTCGTTCACTGGGAGCTCGTCAAATGCACTGGGCGCTCCTTCACTGATCTGCACAGACACTGCTGCCATAGGTGCCTGGCCCAGTTGCTCAGGCAACTTTGATGCGCTGTATGCCCCTGCACGTCACCTGCCATGCCTCATCCTGACTCGCAGCAGCAATGCTGATTTAACCAGGTAATTCATTTGTCCCAGCCCACGGCCATCTAATTCATTATTTTAACTTGGACCCAAGACGTCCCAACGTTGTGACACGGTGCACCTTGCCACGGGGGATACTTACACATTACTCACATCTGCAAGACGGTCTTGGGAGGGCTAGAATTGACTTCCTTGCATCAATTTCCACTGTGGCTATATTTAACCCTTAAGCCAAATTACCGTATAGAATCTAAAACAAGTTCCAGCAAAAACATTGCTCTTAATATCTTGAAAAATGAATAACTCTTAGTGTACAGATTGGATTTTTGTCATTTTTGGTCACATTTAATTCAAATAAATATCCTCTATTTTTTCAATCCTGTTGGTGTTCTCATTGGCTTGCTGTGTGGGTGTGTGCACAAATACTTGACATTTTGCCTCTTAAATTAAGCCTGCCTGCTCTGAGCCAAGTTACCAGGGGATGAGCACAGGTTAATTTACAGTGTTTCTGACTTACCCTGACTAGGACTGTGGTCCCTATTTGGACGGGCACATGCCCCAGCCAACTAGAGACCCAATTTCTAACAGTCTCGAATCAGGGTGTATCATAATCTGAAGATATGCTGCCTTCATATCAAGCTTAGTATACCATTAAGATTGTCTGCCTAGGTTTAATCAATCTTTAATGCAATGTAGGGGTAAACACTCCACCCAAATGGCCTAATAAAGGTTCCTGAGGTCTGGACAAACTCTCAGGTCACCTGCTGTATGGGGGACAAGTCCAAAAGGGAAAGCCATCAAGTAGCGTCAACGGGTTCAATCACTTCGTGCTTCAACATTTAGTTAATATGTTTTTGTAAATCATAGCTGATACTAAAAAAAATGCATTACTAAGGTTGTGCTACACTAGTGGGTGAGCTGTCCTAATTTTGATTATATGTTAATATCTTTTGATACCTAGCTTGTCTGAAAAAACCCTTTCAAATCTATTCAAGATAGACCAAGGAAACCTGAATTTGTTCACCTCTTCTTAGAATCATTTTAAAATCTGTTTGATGCCACCAGCCAAGGACATTAAGCTCTTTCTAAGCTTCGCCTTTTCTAATTGGTATCTTGCGATCTTTAAATGATAATCTGCCTAGATCAATCCCAACAGATCAATTCTGCTTTCTTCAAACACCACAGTTGTGACATCAGGAGGGAGCAGAATAATTTTGTAGTTCCAGGACTTCTTATAGTTTTCCATGAACATTATGCTAATTCTTCCCCCAGAATCCAATAGAAGATCAATGGGTTTGTTCTCTACTATTTGTTTGTGGGGATCTTCACATCCATTTACTGCTCCAATCAAGCTCTAGATTGCTACCTCAACAACTAAAACAATGTCATCAGATTTCTGAACAACATTGAATGAATTGTTATCAGAATAATTGTCTACAACATAAAGTACTTCAACTCTTCTCCCCCCACAACCTTTACTAAAGTGATCATATTTACTATGCTTGTGATACGTCTGGCTATTTGCTGTACAATTTCAGAAGTTTGCACTGTGCCACGATGATCCACATTTGAAGAAGGTGAATTGGTTAGTGGGATACTGTTTGCAGGTTTGTTTGAATTTTGTTAAATCCCTTCATTATAGTGGATCCTAATGAATTATGGCAGTGTGGCAATAGTTTCTCCGAGCTGTTTGCTGCATAAATGTCTTATTGCTTGCAATAATTCCTAAAGAAGCTAGTTAGTGAAAGAGGTCTTGAGTAATTTAACATCTATGTGTGATTTTTCTATACCCTGAGAAATATCTAATTCCTTAGTAAGTGTAGCATTTTTACAAATTAGTGATCATTCTTGCATCTTCAAATTACATTTTTAGCTACTAATTGGTATTGGATGAGTTGTGATCTGAGATTCTTAAATTCACAGTCTTTGGCTAAACCTTTAAATGCAGTAGTAAATGACTCAATTATTCATCAGGTACCAGTAAAACATTGAAATAATGAACAACTAGGTTTTTCTGTGCTGCACAATACTTTTCCAGTTGCGGAGTGGCCATTTCAACTATGTCTAAATCTTCCTTTCCTTATGGAATGAAAGGGGGAATTATAGTACACATTTTGACCTTCAATATCCAAAAATCAATATGTATTGTTTTTTTCCTTTCTGCGCTGTGTCTGTGTTCATTTATTGCCCCGATAAGGCTTTGAAAGTAAAGTTCTTAACTAAGTATGCCATTTGATGAGGGGTTTGCTAGGTTCTTGTAGGAAAAATGGTGATAGTATTACACCGTTCAACGTAACTGTGTCAAAAACAGGTTTATTGAGTTAAAAAAATAATTGCATATATCAGTTATATCGTGTATGTAAAGTGTATTCCTCCTCCAGTTCTTCAAAGGTGTTTATTAGGTCATCACCCCAAATATTACCAACGTTGGAGATTCCTATTGTATCTCACACATAAAAAGCTGTAGATGTTTACTGCTCAAATAAAAGACTAATGTCCTGTCAAATGATGATGAATTTGTGCCAAGAGTGTATGGATCACTGTTGCTAGATGACCCACATTAGTTTAAAACACTGTGCTAATAATATGCACGATGCAGCATTTTAAATTGTACTTGGTGAAATCTGGCTTTGATAGTTACTTTCTCGGGGGCCAACTTACCCACCTCCTATTCCTGATCTTCCATCTGACCAAAATGCTTTTCACATCAGACTTTTATGTATATGTGATCTGGCTTTTTGCATTAATGGATCTGTCAGAACCATGTATTCCCCCTGGGAGATGTCTTGTAACTACTTAAGCTAGGTGGTGTACCTCCTGATGGCAGACCTCAATTGCATAGATGATTGTGGTGAGATGGGTAGGCTGTATCTCTTCTTCAGTTCTTCAAAGGATTTCATTATGTCAGCACCCCATATAATACCAACTTTAGAGATTCTTATTGTATCTCACTCCTTAAAGCCAGGGAGTGATCCCACCTCTTTTAACTCATAACAATCCCATGAGGAAATGGTAAAGATGGAGATGGTAAAGTAGATGAGGACATGGTCGGTCCAGGTGAGCTCAGTCATGTGGGTGAAATTGATTTGCTAGAAGTGAAGATGGCATCCAGTGTGTGTCTGGCTTTGTGCGTGGGTTTGGTGACCAGTTGGGTAAGCTTGAAGTTGCTGAGGTTCTCAATGAGGGAAGTGGATTTGGCATTGTTGGGGTTATTAAGGTGGAAGTTGTGATCGCCGAGTAGGATGTAGTGGAGGGAGTCGATGGACGGTGTGGGACGATGAGGTTGGCGAGGGCATCGCAGAAGGCTGGGCGTGGCCCAGGGTGCCTCGCATTGTGGTGTTGGCATCAGTCTGGAGTCGGAAGTTGAGGTGCTCCATGAGGGTCCTTGGGTTGTCAGTGATGGTGCATTGGATGGCTTCCTTGAAGATGATGGCGATGCCCCCGCCATGTTTGTTGGTGCGATCTTAGTGTATCATCTTGTAGTCATCAGGGGTGGCTGTGACTAAGCTGGGGTTTGAGGAGGGTGTTAGCCATGTTGCTGTGATGAAGGAGATGTCCGTGTCATGGGTGGTGATGGTGTCCCAGATTTCCGCGGCGTGTTTGCATAAGGAGCGGGCGTTCAGCAGGATGCACTAGAGTGGTACTTGGTTGCTCGTAGTCTTCTGTGTGGGTGCACTGGGACAGTTCCTTGCTAATCACCTTTCACCATCCTACCAAATGTGTGCCTGCTTTTAATGCCAACCTGTGGCTAAGAATGGGTTCCAGTCATGTCGTATTGGTGGGGAGGGTGTGGGGTAGACTGAAGGGGTTCTGTATACCAATGGTAGGTATTCCATTACATTACCCAGGCCAAACGTGGTGTGGTCTAAAGTGGTGTGAAGATCTACTCATTCAGTGTTGCAAGCTGTGTAACCCAATAATATTTGCACATGACTGTGAGTCCCAAACTTCTGCTTTAGCATTTTCATCCTTCGCAGGAATCCCGTGCTCACTGAGGTCGGCAGACCTTTTTGACCCTCCAATAGAGTGTGGTTTAACCTTCAAACAAATCAAATTTAAAGGCAAATACGTTTAAACAGCATGACCCCTTTAGCCATACAAGGAAAATTCAGCTAAAATACAAAACGCAAATAGCATCAAAGATAACAAAGTCAATAGTCGTTGCTCAGCTTGGGCATACATCAATCAAATTTAACAGAAGCTCAAGATGGATTTCGGGACAAGGAGCAACCCTATAATGACTGAAGCTGGGGTTAGCATGTGTGGGGATGAACATATGCAGGCAAAAACTAATCAAAAAGGAGAAAATGAGGTATATGGAAAAAGGGAAACTCTGAGTCATTAGATTCTAACTACGAGGGGCAAAAAGTGAAAAGTGTTGGCATGTCAGGAAACCAATTGAGAGTCTTCAGAAGGGCTCAAGGAAATTGTAAATCTCAAGGGGATGTCCTAAAGGGCAAGGGTAAGTAAAGAGGAATTCCTCTCCAAGGGTACAGCTTACAATGATTCTTCTTCAGCAAAGGTTCAAGTCAAAAGGAATCAATGCCCTGATTTATACTTTTTGACGCTAAACTGCGCTAACTCAGTTTAGGGTCAAAAAGTATACCGCCCGCTACCGCCATCCCAAAGACGTCGGCCGGGCGTCGTATTTAAGGGATGACGTTAGCCGGTGGTAAAGCTCGGTTAACGTCAAAATAGTTGAGGCTAACCGGGTGGGGAGGCGTAGGAAAAACTGGAGGTTGTGCAACAAAGAATGGTGCTAGTCAGGTAAGAGTCAAGAAAATTACTCTATCCTGATTAGGGCAATATTTCTGCGCACAACACCCATGGACATGACTCCTGTTCAAGTAAATACAGGAGTCATGCCTCCCAGCCCAATGGCCATGCCCAGGGGACTTATGTCTGGACCCAGTGCCATGTAGGGGGCCCAAATTAGCCTCCCCTATGGCACTACCAAAAATAAAACAAAATACTCACCTCTACTTACCTGGGATGGGGTCCCTTAGGTGTCTTCCTGGTGTGGGTGGGGGTGGGTGGGTTGACCCAGGAGCCAGGGAAGGGCACCTGTGGGCTCTTTCCATGGTCTGTGACCATGAAAATAGGCCCATATGTCCCCTAATCCCTGCCCCTAATGTCCCTAATAACCCAGGTGTTAAATAATGGCGCTAAGCAAGCTGAGCCAATTATTTAAGGCCCCCATCCCCCCATGCATGAATTCAGCGCAGGAGGATAAATATGGCGCAAGGGCCATAACGTTGTTTTCTGCATGGGGGGGCATTGTCCAATGATACTTTAACACACAATTCCAAACTGCAGCTTTTACATTCTTTCCCAGGTCCAACATGAGAATATCTTCCTTCCGTGTGAATCCAAGCAGGTTTGAAACAAATTAATACAAAATCAGTCCATGTTCCTGCAATGTCCTACGTTCAACGACAAATGAATGCACCTTTCCATGTTTAAACAATGGGGTCTATTACAAGAGGCTTATCTTCTCATGGGAACAAAATCTGAAAGACTTTACGTTATGAAAAAATAATAATTCAACACTTTCATGTGACTGCAAAATACAAACTCTGCAGGCCTTACTTATGCTATCAAAAAATCATAATGTTATATTCAGCTAATTCATTTTAGCAATCACAGTTAATATACGAACATTATAACTTCAACATTATTAATATATGAAATAATATGTATTTTATATTTAATCTAAATGAAACAGTCAGTTAATATGTCAATAGGTATGTCAGAGTACTACATTTTTCCTCTATTTTGCACTCATATTTAAAACAATAATCACTTAATATTCAATATTGTTTCAAAAGTTTCTGTTAGTCGAAAATCTACATGACATATTTTTACCACTTTAATCCTGGGAGCATTCAATTTAATTCAAATACCAAACGAGACAGACTCTGAAATACAGGCAAGTGCATATTTAAAATGCATATCAGTGGTACTTCTACATTTAGCTTTTAATACTTTGATTACATAAACTGTCACATTCTTATGAATTTTGTGACATGAGGTACATCTCTAAAGTTTAAGCTCTATAACCTCCATCACCCACGTGTATAGTTTAACATGTGGGATTTGGGGCATTTCCCATCCCATAGAAGCATCTGCAAAAGTCCCTTGTTTAGTGTGAAGAATTCACTTAACAGTACATGTGGAATGTTCAGGAGTGCGTAAAGGAACTGTAGCAAGTTCATCATTTTACTGAAAATAGGAATATGGTTGAGCCCATATAAAGGGGAACAGGAGCTAGGCCACAACAATCATAATACAAGGAACAGTACTACTTGCAATAAGAAATAACTGTAATGTAGAGGTTCCAACAAGAGTGGTCACAGTGCAGTTTTTGGGGATACACATCTTGCATTTACTGTATTTTTGACTATTGTGCAATGTGCTCAGGTTTTATTGCTAAAAGAGATTTATTAATTTTTTGTTAAAAGTAAAAAAAATAGCTTTACAATTTGGTTGCAGGATACAGTTGATTGATTTGAGCCATATATTAACTGATTTGAATTGCAGCAGAATGGCGCCAGTTTATACATTGCGGCTTGCACCAGCAACAAAAGATGGAGTCCTTGCCATTGTGCCCACGTTTGCTTTAAATCACCTGTAGATTTTTTTCTGAAGCAGATTTTTTTAAAATTCATTTGCCTTATACACCTGCAAGCTGTACTCCAAGTTCTTCCTCTACTACGTTACCCATGACCAGAGGAGATCAATGAAATCACAGCTGGGAAAGAAAGGGGGGGGGGCGACTTTATAGTACCATTTGCCTGTCACCTTGTCATGCTCCCAAGCGGCTCTAATCATTGGACCTTGTTGGAATTGTCCCACCTTTCCTTTCTGACCAACTTGTATGGGAGCCCATAATTTCTCCGCTTTTTTAGTACGTGATCGCCTTAAATCCATCTTTCGCATGTAAATCACTGAATTAAGCCAGGCCGCCTTTTAAGGACTAACCAATGTTAACCACTGTTCGCATATTTCTCTTCTAGCCAATAAAGCCAGGTAAAACAGCAAGTTCTTATGGCTCTCATGACAGACTCCCACCTCTGGAGACCTCCCAAAAATAATTAATTCTGGGCCTACCTCTATATGAGTATGTAAATCATCATTTAACACTTTCCCAACCTCTCCCCAGAACTCCTGTATACTGGGGCAGAGCACGAACATATGGAGGTTGTCTGCCTTCGGTAAGCCATATTTCTTGCAGTTTATGTCCTCTGCTCCCCAGAATATCGTCAGCTTCTTTGGTGACCAAAAAGCCATGTGAAGGGAAAAAAAGGTGATTCCTCCCAAGATATGTCGGTTTTACCACACTGTACAGGTCCAAAAAGATACTTGCAATATTTGCCCTATCTTCGTGTTTGAAATGGTGTCTCCCCATAAACCCACCGGGAGGTTGAAACCTCCATCTACAATATCCAAAATTAGCCCATACCAGACTGCCACTTCCTTCCTCCGGTGGGGTCCATTGATCAACTACTCTTCCAGCTCGTTTGTTTCGGTTTCTTTACCCCCCCACGGGTGGACCCAGCTTTGTAGCTGATAAAATTTAAATTTAAGGTACCTCACCTAATATTCTCCATTGAAAATCTTCCCAAAAATACAGTTTCCCCTTCTCGAGAATCTGTTCCCATTCTGTAGTGTCCACCTCTCAGAGAGGTATCACCAATCTATCCTTGAGACATTCAGGCATGCCGGGAGAATCCCACACCGGGGCATATTAGCCTCGTCTCTCGCCTAATCTGTGCCCATGACTGAGCCGCTGCCTTTAGGGCCTTCAATCTCACTGTTTTAAAGAATTTTGTGTCACCAAACTTGTACATAAATTTCAGACCCCCACCTTCCTCCTCCTTTAACATGGCCTCCCAAACCTAGGACAGCCCAGTGTCTACCCTGTCAGCCAATAGAGCCTTTGCATTTTTTAGTTGGCAAGCCGAAGCATATAGTTGAAAATCCAGGAGTGCTATACCCCTCTTATCACGTTTCCTCCTCAGCTTCTTCCTTGCTATTCTAATCCCCTTAGATGCCCAAATGAACAAATCCAATTTACCATGCAATTTTTGAAACCAGGTCTTCATGAAATGCAGCGGGATCATATTAAATAAAAAAGTGAATTTCGGGAAGATAGACATTTGATCAGGTTAGCTCTTCCAAACAAAGTTAAAGGTAAATGGGACCAACTTGAGAACAGACGATTTGTCTCTTTCATGGCCCTACTAAAATTGAATTAATGAATTCTCCCTAAGGAACTGCAGATCTTAATACCCACGTATTTAAAGTCCCCTTTTATCAGGTCATGTCCTTCCTCCATATTCCATGCCATGATTTCCGTCTTAGACATATTCACCTCATAACCTGACACCAGCCCAAATGCTGTTATTACTTAGTCCAAGCTTTCTAAGGTACAAATTACATCACTTTTATAAACCATCAGATCATCAGCATACAATGCAATATTCTTCACCCAGCTCGCACAAACAAAAGGTTTGTTCATTTGTTCTTTCCTAATCTTTTCTGCCAATGGTTCTTTGTACAAATTGAATAGTAGCGGGGAGAGGGGGAACACCTGCCTGGTCCCTCTTGCTATCTTAAAGCTTGCCGTTACGTTTCCATTCAGCAGGATTCTAGCTGATGGAGAATTGTATATTTACTGTATTACCCTACAAAATTTGACTCTCAGATTAAAATAAGCTATGAAGGCCTCCAAATATTGCCAGTTCACCCTATCAAATGCCTTAGTAGCATCTAGGGTTATTACAGCCACAGGGGCCTTGTTTGCAACTGCCAAGTCTATAGTTCCAATTAACGCATATGTTAATTTATGCATAAAGCTCCCTTTCAGGAACCCTTTTCCCCCATTTCCTCCAATCTTTTCCCAGTAGTCTTATATCTAACCTCTCTCTCACCTCATTCCTTACTAATTCTGTCTTAATCTTCCAGGCTAGTAACTACCCAGCACTTTCGCCATACTCAAAATGTGCCAGCTTGCTTTCCTCCCATCTAACCCTTACCCCAGCTCTCACTACCGCTGCAATAACAGTCTCCCGCTCCTGGACCTCCTTTAACAAAACCTTGTTACTATCTCCATGGACCTGTTGTTTCCCAAGTCTTCTTTCTAAGAGTACCAATTCTTGCTCTGCCTCCATAACTGTCCTCATTCTTTCTCTATTTTTCTGAGCTGCAGTACTAATCAATTTCCCTCTTATAAAGGCCTTGAAGGAGTCCCCCACTATATGTAGATTTGTAGAGTTGATGTTGTTCTCAAAAACTCTGCTGCCCTAACTGACTGTTCATCTTCGGGGACTTTTTGTAGTTTTAACCCTCAACTCTAAGACCACTGCTGCATAGTCCAACAGGTGGGCAGCAAGATGTTGAACCTTCTGCATATCAGCCATTAAGGTTTGATCCACCATAAAAAGGTCAATCCTTGACACATGACAATATTTCTTATTGTGAAATGTATATCCCCACTCCCCACCCCACCTCTCACTCCAAATACCGACCAGCCTCAGCTGTCTCATTAAGGATCTAATATATACCTGATATTTGGGGGCGTGACATGATCTATTGCATGTTCTGTCTAATAGATTATTCAATACTACGTTAAAATCGACTGACATTATTATTGGATGAGGTGCATCTAACAACTCAAGGCATAGTTTCTACGAGGGATTGATATAATCTATATTAGGGCCATAGTAGCCAAGTAGACTATTAAAGATTTGAGCCTTGGCAACAACTCATCTTCCTTTTCTGTCAGCCTTGTAGTCTAATATAGACACTTCAACTTTCTTTTTAATGAGAATGGCCACTCCTTTTGTAGGGCCTGCCTGGTCTGTACAAACAAATTGCTGCACCCATCCCTGTGTCTTAAAGATATTTAAAATTTCCTTTCTTGTGAGATATGACTCCCGTAGAATAATTATTTGGTCTGGTGCGTCCCTTAAATATTGAAAAATCTTTTCTCCCCTAGACCTCACTCAGAGGCCGTTAACATTCCATGATAAAACTTGTACCTTCTTGGTGTTCATCCCCATTACTAAATATGCCTCTAATTCTCACACAGCCTATTACACCCAGTGGGAGCTCCCTGTACCCAGAAGACATTTTTTCCCCTCAATGTTCTCCACCTTGTGCAACCCACCATCACAGACCCAACCTCCCTCCCTGGATAACCCTCCCCATCTTCTGGCTGGTTGCTACAGCCATTTGGTGCCTGCCAGATCTACCAGGGTGCTATCAAAGGGCTAAGGTAAAGCGAGAAATCTAAAAAGGAATAGTGCTATCCTAAAAGATAGAACATGCCTTAACCAGGCACACACAGGGAAAAAAGCAGAAGAGCAAAGAGAACATTTAGTGTGTGAGGGGTCCCCACTGCTCAATCTCCATTTTGCTAAACCCTTAATTTTTCCAACAGATTATCCGCTTCCTCATAGTCCTTCAAATTATACATCTTGTTGTTATACATTACTTTTAGGGTTGCCAGGAATTTCATTTGGGCTGACCCCCTCAATATCCTGAATTCCTCCATCTTGTTCCCCAACTCCCACTGTCTATTAGAAGTGGCCTGAGAGATATCTGATCTGATCTCTTGGGAGAGGTCTTTCCATTTCAGAGAACCCATTTATAGAGACTTATTTAGGATTTTCTCCTTGATGGCGTATGTAAGAAAATTCACCAGGATCTTACAAGGCTTGCTTTTATTTGCGATTTTCTGAAAAGAGTCTTGGTGTACCCTTAGAATGTCCTTGGCGAGGGCCTTTCTTGGGCCCCTCCAAACTCCACAACTGACTGATCAGTTCTGGCATTGCTTGATCACAACACAGGAAGAATTGATGGATCTAGCCTGACTAGCAGAATTCTGCCTTAATAACTCAATCCACTCAGCCACTGGCTTCTTGCCCTTTTACAGGCTATACAGATTTCATCCCAGTTTTATGCCAGTGGACAACCCTATCCTTTCCAAGAATCTGTCTGCCAATGAACAACACAATCAACTCTATGCCACTTTAGCTATGGTGCATGCACATTTGTCCCAAGCCCAGGCTACTTACAAATGTTTTGACTATGTCAAACAGTAGCCTTCGCCTGCTTCTGGTGTGGGCCAGAAAGTCTGGCTCTCCACATGCAACATGCACCTACAGGGTCCCCCCAAACTATTGTCATATTTCATCAGCCCTTTTCCCATCACTAAAATATATGGTCAAACTGCTGTTCATCTCGCCTTTCCTGAAAAAATGAAGATCCAACCTACATTTCATTTCCCTTCTAAAACTCACCCACCCGGCCACACGGTTCATGGCTTCACCAGCTCCACTCCTGGTTCGTGGGGAATTGGAACACAAAGTACGTGCTATCATTGATTCCCACAGGATAGGCAGAAAGTTATTCTACCTTACTGACTGAAAAGGGTATGGCCCCCATGAACATACCTGGGAGTCAGTTGTGCACATTCATGCCCCCTGGTTACTCCGTTTGTTCCAAGCCCAACATCCCCATAAACTAGGTCCAGAGCCCAGACTTTATGGGGGAGGGTACTGGCAGGAAACAGACACATGGCCGCACAGTGAATTTTATCACCCATTCCCCCACACTTTCTAAAGCTCAGATACACTAGTCCAATGCATGGTGTTATCACATCCACTATTCTACAGCACACACACTATGCTGGGGGACATGGGGCTGATGCATGTGTTCAGTGGGTGGTGCATGAAGTGACATGGGGTAGCAGCACTATTGTTACCCCTCACTCACTTGTCCCCCAGATGCATGCTAGGGCCCCTCTATCTGCAGAATATGCTCCTTAAAAGAGGACCACTATGCAGCAGAACTCGGTGCATAGCACTGAACAGCTCCCTACTGCTGTACTCATTAGCCATTTAATTTCTACCAGCCCTTCGCTGCTGGAACAGCGGAGTTCAGTGGGCCATTAGCACCCCCCAAGGCAAGGTTTGAAGCATCTGCTTCCACATAAAAAGGTTGGGTGATGTCTGGGTGTTGTCTGATAGGGGCAGATGTGAAAAGGTGTTTGAGAGAGAGAAAGGCGCTCTCGGCCTCAAGGGTCCAAAGGAAGACTTTCCCTTTACGCAAAAGACAGGCAACGGGGTGACCATTTGTGAAAAGCCAAGGATGAACCTCTGGTAAAAATTTGCGAAGTTGAGGAATCTTTGAACTGCTCGGACACAGGTGGTGGTAGGCCACTGTAGTACAGCTTGCACCTTTGTGGGGTCCATACTCAAGCCATTTGGGGACACCACGAACCGAAGGAATTGCACCGTTGTTCTTTGAAACTTGCATTTTTCAAGTCTGGCAAATAGCCTGTTGGCTGTCCTCTGACACGGAGGTGAAGAAAATCGAAATGTTGTTGATGTAAACCAGGATGAAAACATCAATCTGTTCCCTAAGGATACTATTAACAAAGTGTTGGAAGGCGGCCAGGGAATTACAAAGCCCAAAGGGCATTACTTGATACTCATAGAGCCCAAATTACCAAACGGTGGGCTCCACAGAGGTCTAGTTTAGTCAAAATGGTGGCAGATCCTGTAGGAAACTGGCTCTGTATATACTATACCAGAATGAGGTATAGTGTGCACAGGGGTTACCCAGAGGCTTAAAAGAGGCTAAAGTAGATAATATTAATGCTCTCTTTTGTGATAGTGTGGTCGAGCAGTTAGGCTTATCAGAGGGTAGTGCCAAGCATTTGTTGTACACACACAGTCAAGAAATGAGCCACACACACAATGACTAAATCAAGGCCAATTGTTTTTATATAGCAAAAATCTATTTTGTTACTTTAATACTAGAACCAGAAGATCTTTGTTGTAGGTGAGTACAGTTGTAAATAGGTACCAAGCATATGTATCAAATGTACTTTGTTTGTTTTTTGCAGATGAAGCAGTTTACAAGTAAGTAACAAGTAAGTAACACTTTTCTATTTCAAAAGTTGACACATTGCAATTTTTTATAGAAGTCAATAGCGTCCTAAGGAGGAAAAGTGTTAGCACATTTAACAGGTAAGTGCACGACTTACGATTCCAGTCTTCAGGGGTTAGGATGTCCACAGGTCAAAGTTTATGTTGATCTCAAAAGTGCACCACCAGCAACACGGGGCTGGCTGTGTGCAGAGGTCAAAGTTGGCGTCTGGTGGTTAATAGAATCCTTTGAGGATTGGTGGTGCTCAGTAGAATAGAGATTGCAGGTAAGTACCGATGAGTCCAGGACACAGGCCTGGAGGGTTTAGGTCATCACTGGGGGGGGGGGCACACACACCCTCAGCGGCACAGGGTGCAAACACAGATGCTTTTTAATGGGGGAACCCCGGGGTCACAAAAGATGCTGCAGGCTGGGTCCAGGGAGTCGGTTCCGTGAAACCAAGGACTGAACAGGCAAGAGAGGTGCCTGCTGGATGTTGCTGGACCCTCAGTCAGATTCTCCAAAGCCAGGCGGCTGTGGGTGGAGGGGGCTCCTTGGGCATTGGGAATCTACTTCGGATCCAGTCGCGATCAGGGAGATCCTCTGGATTCAGGGTGCAGGCATTGTTGTGTTGGCCGAAAGGTGTCAACCCAGGGTGGACTTGAGGTTGGAATCTGCTGGGAACCTTCTCTGGACAAGTGGGCCACCTGGACTTGACCGTGGCTGTTGGGGGCAGAGTGGGCAGGGCTTGAGGATCTGGTGCAGATATGGAGTCCTTTTAAGAAATTTCTTCAGGACAGGGCCACTGTCCTCAGGAATTCTTGGTCCTCTGCTGGGCACCCAGTCTTCTGTGGATTTGTAGTCATTGCTGGACCTTCAGGATGAGTTGCCTGTTTGGAGCAGGAGTCTTGAAGCTGCAGACAGGCCGGTAGGGTTGGGACCAAGTCAGTTCACTGCTGGCGTCAGCTTTGCAGTTCTTCTTTCTTCCTGAGGATACCAGGAATCTGGTGAGCAAGGTTCAGGGGTGCCCATAAATACTAGATTTAGGGGCTTTACAGGAGTTAAGGGGTAGTAACCAATGTGTGCCCACTCCCTTTGAGGGGGCACATTCCTATCCCTATTGGTCCCTCTCCTTCAAAACAAGGATTCTGCAAGGAGAAGGGCACTTCAGTTCTGGACAGCTTAGGTGTGGTCCTAGCTGTAGTGGTCACTCCTTGTTTTACCTAATCTTCCCTGCCGGACCTGCTGCCAAAAGTGGGGCTTGATCCGGGGACGGGCATCTCCACTAGTCAGAGTGCCCTGGTGCACTGTAACAGGAGGCATGAGCCCTTGAGGCTCACCGCCAAGTGTTGCAGTTCCTGCGGGGAGGAGGTGTGAAGCACCTCCATCAACAGCAGGCTTTATTCCTGACTCCGGAGAGCACAAAGGCTTTCACATATGGGGTCAGAAACTAGTTTGTTAGTGGCAGGCTGGCACAGACTGGTCAGCCCTGCACTAAGGAGTTGGGTAAAATACTGGGGTTATCTCTAAGATGTCCTCTGTGTGCATGTTATGATAAATCCAACACTGGCATCAGTGTGGGTTTATTGTACTGAGACGCTTGTTACCAAACTTCCCAGCCTTCAGAGAAGCCATCATGGAGCTGTGGAGTTCGTAATGACAAACTCTCAGCCCATGTACTTAATATGGGCACACTGCACTAAGTCTAATCTTATGTCTAAGATTGGTCTTAGACACATGCAGCTATGCCCTAACCTGTGGTATAGTGCACCCGGCCTTAGGGCCATAAGGCCTGCTAGAGGGGTGATATAGCTATGCCACAGGTAGTGGTTTGTGGGCATGGCACCCTGAGAGCTTTGCCAGGCCGACATTAACTTCCTCTCCCCACCAACATACCAATGGCAGTGTGCATGTGTTTGTTGGGGCGTCCCTTAGGGTGGTACAATATATGCTGCAGCCCTTAGGGACTCTCTCTGGCCGCAGGGCCCCTGGTACCACTGGTACAATTTACAAGAAACTTATCTGTGTGCCACAGGTGATCCCATTGGGGAAATAATGGTATAGTTTTAGGGAAAGAACAGAGGTGCTGGTTAGCAGGATCCCAGCACACACTCAGTCAAGTTAGCATCAGATATCAGGCAAAAAGTTGGGGGGGCAGTACTGAAAACAACGGGCAGTATTCTACAGACCCCAATCGGTTTAACATGGTGGAGATCAATGGAAGAGGACAATGGTTCTTGATGGCGACCTGATTCAGTGCCCTATAGTCGATGTATGCTCTCAACTCACCTGACTTTTTAGGCACAAAAACAAGGGAGATGAGGCTGGTGACCTAAAGTGCCTAATGAAACCATTAGCTAAGAATTTATCTAAATACTCCTTAAGGTGTTGGTTTTCGGTCTTCATCAGGGTGTAAATGCGGCTGCATGGGATTTTAGCTATCGGTTCCAGGCCGATCTGAAAATCAATATCCCTTTGAGGAGGCAGTGTTTCGGCCATTTGTCTGCAGAAACGTCCGAAAATCCTTGTATTGCTGGGGAAGATGGTGTAAGTACTGGTGGCTACATTGTACCCTGGTTATTCTGTGGGAGCACTGCTAACCCTTAGGGGATGTTCAAAAGGTCTGACAATACTCAGAGGAAAATATTACTGTCCTGTGGTGCCAGTCTGTCACGGGGTTATGTTCAATTTACTAACGGAGACCCAGGATTACCCCATACTCTGGAGCATCTATTAAGTCAAACTGACAAACGAGTGTTTGTTGAGTCCAGTCATGAGCAGGGTAGTGGTTAGTGGATGATAGCCCTTGAGGTGAGTGGAGACTTATCTATGGCCCAAACCTGTTCGATACATGCTTTTTGAATGGTGGGTATGTGGTGTAAGCATGCAAAAGACCACAGAAGTTACCCATGGCCCCTGAATCTAACATCTCAGAGCTATTTGTACCATAAGAGTGGGACTGCAAAAGGATACATCCATGGTGATATGGGCTTAAGAGTTAGACCTTTATTGAATATTTGCTGCTTCTTGGAACCGTACCGAACAAAATGCTTACCTTAAACACAATACAGGCACAGATTATCTCACTGCCTCTTTTCTTTTTCGGCTTGGTAAGGGGTGAATGAATGGTGCCAATCTGCATGGGCTCTGGAAGGTCTTTAGTTGTCTTGATCTCAGTATGTGGTGTTTGAAAAGGGAAGCGTACCTCAGATTGTTTTCGTTCTCTTCATCTTTCAGATAGTCTGCTGTCCAGTTGCAGAAACCAATGTGATGAGCACATCACAATCCGTGGGACAATCAACCAACTGGGCCAACATATCCCTCAAGTCATCCCATAGTCCACAACAAAACAAAATGGCCCTTTTCACCTCTGGCTAGTTTGTCTCAACCACAAGACGATTGAAATGGGCAAAATAGCCTATCATATTGCGGTTTCTCTTAATTTGAGCAGTTTGTTATCCATAGTTTGAGTGGTGGATCAACTGTCAAAGATCCGATGTAGTCCCCCCTCGAAGTGATCCAAGGAATAAAACATGGGGTCATTGTTGGCTACAAGTGTAGTGGACCAAGCTGCTGTATCCCTTGTCAGATATGATAGGACTAAGGCTACCCAGGATTGAGGGGAAGAAAGTATTATGGGTCGGCAGAGGAAATGTGGTTTGCACTGGGTCAATAATACATGGAGTTTCTGGGGATCGCCCCCAAACCACTTGGAGGAGCCAAAGGTAACGCCTGATGGTTTGCATGGTGGATAAACCTACACTGGAGATTGCTGCAGTGAGGGTGGGGCCCCCTTAATTGTGTTTGTACATGCATGGTAGGCATGCCCCAACATTCCAAACATTGGAACATGCCAACCATGTGTGACCTAAGGGACCCGTGTCAGTTCTACCTTTCTTTGAAGGTCCCATATGGTGGTAGTGAGAGTGGATACATAAAAGGGTCCTCACGCTATGCTGCCTGGTCGATAGTACTAACATTGTCTTTGCACTCTGTCCGAACCAGTTTATGTGGAATACGTTATTCTTCCTGTATTCTGTCGCAGAGGCAGCATGGTCCCACAATCCCCTGACAGCATCAAATGGCCAGCGGATAGGATAAACCGGGTGTCAAACGTTACTCTCAAGGGAATGAGGGTTTGGGAACAAACAATAAACTATCAAAACAAACTACAATAACAACCTGATTTATAGGTTCACCATATGATACCAGGAGAGTAATTTGCCTTGGAGCAATATATATAGGATGCCTCTGGTGGTGAGGGGGTGGGGGTATAATGCATAGCAGTATGGGCATCTCACTTATCAACACAGCAACCTTAATGGAAAGACACAGCCCGGTTACCTGACCTTACCTGTAGTGTCAGGAATGCCCTACTGTTGTGCCTGAATTCCTCTGTTACCTGTTCCAGGACGAGGGCACCTGGTAACCCAAGGCACAGAGTCCTCACCTGATAGGAACCAGCCTTTAGATGAGAAAGTCCCTGTTAGGAGTCACAGTTAATATTAGTCATATAGGGTTAGCAATAATCTGCTGAAGTCACTCCAAAGAGATTAAGCACTGTAATAAAAGAACTCACACAAGCACTCACACACTCTTGTCACAACTCACTAATGGAGGTGTTCACGAAGTCAGAATGGTTCATCATAGGCTTTTCACCATGACACTCTTAAACATTGCGCTTTAAGATCGTAGTGCTAAACTGTCATAAGATCAAGGTCTCGCAATAGGGAATGTACCAAATATTAAATAAGCATCTGAAAAGTCTTGCAACAGGGGATGTGCTAAATGTTTTAGTCTTGCAATAGCGGATGTGCTAAATGTTTTTAGTGAGCACAAGCCAAGTCTTGCAATCTGGAACGTACTATGTTCAAATAACCTGTAATAGAAAGGCTGGTATCACTGTAAACATGCACAATTCTTAAAAAGTTTGTGCACTTGCTGTCAGCTACGACTGTTCTGAAATATGACGGAGCGCCCTGTGGACTATACTCATGATACTGCAATGCCAGGTCACCTCCCAATGAAGTCTGCAAGCAAGGAGCAGCCATTAGAAACCTGAAATTCCAAGCACCACTTGCTTTTCGTTGTAATGCATATCAACATACTGAAAATGACATACAATGGACTATTTTGGAAGAAAATGTATCCCTTTAAGAACGTTGATTCAGATAGATATAGAAAAAAATTAGAGTTTTTTTGGATTTTCCATTTGAATACAGTGGAAAAAGGTTTGAATGACAGAAATCCATAGGAGAATGCATTTTAGTCTATCGGACTATTATGTTATGTTTTGAATTCTCCTTACTTGTTACTCCCTGAAAAGTCTTTGCTTATTGACATAGTTTGTGTCTTTTTTATGCCATCTGGTAGATCTTGGCTTTAAAATATGATTTTGCCTATATATACAGGAGGAGGACAATGATAGTTTTTTTTACCCCAGAATTTTGATGAAGTAATATTAATTCCAACTATATTTTCTTCCAGCCTTCATTGTTGTTCCCACTTTTTCATATTTAGTGTTAGTATATTTCTGAGTGCTTTATAGTTGGTGTATACTCTGTATTTGTATTGTGCACTGTTTCTTTATATATATATATATATATATATATTTTAGTTCTTTAGGGTTTATATATCTGCCTATTGTGCTTTATTTTCCTGAGTTTGTATTATTTATCTTCAAGTGGTGTGTGGCACCACTGTATTTTGCTTTCTCTATATTCATTTCATATATATAATTTTTGAGAGTCCCTCTCTAAGATGGCGGCCGCATTGAACATCTTTAGTGGAAAGAACGCATTAGTCAGTTTTTTATGCTTCCTACTGGAGTTTACGTATTTAGCGTCTCCTTAAAGAACAATCAGGTGTTTGATTGTTCCTGCTTGGCGGGTTTCAAATACAATGAAGCGCACATTTGCTTAAAGGATTCACTGGACTCGTGATATTTAGCCGAGTCGGTGGCCTTTGTTGCATCTTTACTATGCTCCAGATTGGTGAGAAAACGTTTCGAATTCTGTCAGTGCATTTTGGACTTAGGCCAGAGGACTTAGGCAGTGAGAATTTTTGGGTTTATGTGTTTCTAATGTTTTTGCCATCATACAAGTTTTTGCTACTACCTGGTCTGTGTGAGCAATCATTATTCTTCTACATTTAGGCTACAGATGAGATCTAAATGTATATGCCTTCTGGTGACATATTTGGTGGATTATTTGTCAGGTTTTTTAAGTACCTTCTTTTCTAATTACTTTATTTCAGACTTTATTGCTTTAATCAATCAATCAATCAATCAAATAATTTCTTAAGCGCACTACTCACCCGGTAGGGTCTCAAGGTGCTGGGGGGGTGGTGGTGGGGGAGGCAGGGGAGGTGGGGCCGGTTACTGCTCGAAAAGCAACTTTTTTAGGTGCTTTCTGAAGGTTAGGAGGTCCTGGGTCTTGCGTAGGTTGGTGGGGAGGGAGTTTCAGGTCTTTGGTGGCGAGGTGGGAGAAGGATCTGACGCCGGACGTGGTGCGTTGGATGGGGGGGACTGTAGCGAAAGCGAGGCCGGTGGAGCGAAGCTGCTGAGTTGGTATGTGGAAGTTGAGGTAGGCCGGTCCAGTGTCGTGTAGGGCTTTGTGAGCGTGGACAAGGATTTTGAAAATGACCCTTTTGTTGATGGGCAGCCAGTGTAGGGATCTGAGGTGGATAGATATGTGTTTGTGGCGAGAGAGGTTTAGGATGAGACGTGCGGCTGCGTTCTGGATTCACTGGAGTTTTATTTGAAGCTTGGTTGTGGTCCCTGCATAGAGGGCGTTGCTGTAGTCCAGCCTGCTGCTTATGAGGGCATGGGTGACTGTTTTTCTTGTTTCTAAAGGGATCCATTTGAAAGTCTTGCGTAGCATGGGAAGAGTGTTGAAGCAGGAGGATGATAAGGCATTGATTTGCCGGGTCATGGAGAGAGACGAGTCCAGTATGATGCCAAGGTTGCGTGCATGGGTGGTGGGTGTTGGGGGTGGTCCGAGGGTTGTCCGAGGGTGGTGGGCCACCAGGAGTCATTCCATGCTGTCTTGTTGGGGCCCATGATGATGATCTCTGTTTTGTCTGAGTTCAATTTGAGGTGGCTTGCTGCTATTCATTTGGCGATGTCGAGGAGTCCGGCGTGCAGGTTATTCTTGGCGGTGGCTGGGTTCCTAGTGAGGGAGATGATGAGCAGGCTGTTGTCAGCATATGAAATGATGGTGATGCTGTGGGGGTGGAGGATGTTGGCGAGAGGAGCCATGTAGATGTTGATGAGGGTGAGGCTGAGGGAGGATCCTTGGGGGACCTCACAGATGATCTTGGTGGCTGTAGACCAGAAAGGAGGGAGACAAACTCTTTAGGTTCTTTCGGAGAAGAAGGAAGTGAGCCAGTCCAGGGCTTTGGGGCGAATCCTGGCATCGAAAAGACGTGCGCGGAGGGTTTGGTGGCATACAGTGTCAAAAGCTGAAGAGAGGTTTAGGAGGCTGAGGGCGACGGTCTCGCCCTTATCCACTCTGGTCCTGATGCCGTCTGTGCAGGCGATGAGGGCGGTCTCAGTGCTGTGGTTCTTGCGGAATCTAGACTGGGAGACGTTGAGTATGTTGTTCTCTTCTAGGAAATGACACAGTTGTATGTTTACTATCTTCTCAATGGCCTTTGCTTTATTAAAGCTTTTTATAATTACATTACAAATATGTACTATTGTCATAAATTATTTAATTAATTTATATTAATTTATTGGTTTTACTATTTAAAAAAATTGTTTAACATTATTTCCTATGGGGGTTTATTTTAATTCCCCAACACAATATTTTTCTATGGGAAGAGATTGCAATACCAGTGGTTGGTGGTGTGTGGTGCTGGAGCTAGACTTACTTCAATTCTCAGGTGGAGTGTTTTGCTATTATTTTGGGTCCATATTTGGCTGTAATAACGATAGAAATGCGGTTTGAGAAGAGCTATTGGTCTACTCTTTTGTGGGTGGGGTGAAGTCCTTCCGTAAACCCATACCTTACACTCTTTCACCTTCCCTAAACCCCTCTTTATATCTCTCTAATATTCATAAGCGTTCCCCATTTTCCAGCCTCTTCCCTGTGCCCCTCCCACATATGGTACTAAAGCGTAGTAGGTGCAGAGACCTCCAAACATACAGGTATAGGAGAGGCAGGGGAGTAAACTCCACATGTAGGTCTGTAAATAGCATTTTGTTGTATGTTTGTTGTACACAATGCACATCTGGAGTTTATATAGGATGGAAATGAAGAGCAGAATAGAAACGTATGACTCATTTCAGAAATCTGACTATTGTATTTAAACGCCAATTGCACAAAAGAACCCACAGAACCCACTGGCATCACACTTTCAAGAAATCAAGACAGCATCAAAGGCCTAAAGTAGGCAGCGTGTTGCCCTTCAAGACTAGCATATAAACACTCTATACAGCAAAAAATATTGTGCTTCAATTCCACAACAAACCAACCAAAGTTACCCAAACCACAATGTAGCCCAAACAATGAAGTACAAAACAAGGGGGCATATTTACAAGCCCCGTGCAACTCCGTGTGGTGCCCTAGCGGCGTGTGTTTTTTACGCTAAGGAGGCATTAAGGAGGCCCCCAACATGTGCCATATTTACAATGTGGTGCAATGCTTGCATTGTGCCACTTTGTAACTCCTTACGCCACATTATACCTGCACCAGGTATAATGTATGCAAGGGAGGTGTTCCCACGCAGAGAGGCCCAAAAAATGGTGCAGTGAAATTAACAAGATTCGTTTTTTCCATCATTTTTAACGCCTGCTCAGGGTAGGCGTTAAAAATACGCTCCCATAACCACCTATGGGCATCCCTGTGCTTTGGTGGACTAGCGCCATAATTTACGGCAATAATCCAGCAAATCGCCACAATAGCGTCATAAATTATGATGCAGTTGTGCTAACGTGTGCTATGGTGCGCTGTATTGCAAATACAGCTCTACCATGTTGACATTAGGTGGGCACAGGGCAACACAAGAAAAGTGGCGCATCAGAGCTGATGCTCCACTTTCTTCTAAATACGCCCCAAAATATTTTTCAAACGGTTAAAGTTTCTCTCATTTTTAATGTTATAATTGTTAAGCCAGTCGACAGAGTTTCTCCCTTTTCCTCTTTCCTACTGTTTCACATTTTGTATAATGGGCAATGAGCAATTAAGAAGGTAAAAACAAACTGAAATGCTTTATTGTACTGCTCAGTTTGTCCCCTGAAACAATTGTCCCAAATTAGAAGTCACAATATCCACCCAGAAATCATACTCTAGTTGCCACATTATCTGAGAGCTGTGCAGAAATGCACCTTCGAGACAGTGCCCAGCTCTATGCTGTCCACAGCAATGGCTGATGTGCTCTACACAAACACCAGGTAACATAACATAAACCTGAGTATGCTACAGGGTCCACGTACATATTGAAGTTTGAGCTGGAAAATATATTTCTGCTTATGGCATAAGGCGAGGAGTTGCAACACCCTATTAATTGGAAAGATGATATCCGATTCAGAGAATAAGGGACCCTGAATCACCAACAGGTGCTAGATGTACTGAACTTTATTATAGTTGTAAACACTATAAATCAGAGTTTGCGTCTGCAAAAAGCGATATTCTTGTGTAGCAACCCCATGTTGAATCAGTAAAGTTTTACCGACTCCGAAAATAGAATTGCAAGTTGATACCAATTTGGTATTTGGAAGTGGCACCATTTTGGGCATCTTTTCGAAATACAGAATCTGTACCCTATGTGTCAATGGTGTGCAACAATAATTCTGGTCGCAAACCATTGAACAAGTTAGCGCCCCAAAGTTGGGGTGGTAGCTCATTTGCAAAAAAGGAGGGACTCCCTTTTGAACCCCTTTATGAATTGAGGGAAAGGTTTCTCAGGGAGTAGCCAGTCATGTATGGAACCACTGCCAGCTCCAAGAGAAAACTTTAAAAAAAACTTGTTGTTTTCAAAAGTTGCCTCGTTTCCTCTAGGAAAATCGGGCCACTTAAAAAAATTATTTATCTAATTTAAATGCTTTGACTAGCCACTCTGATAGAGTTCTAATTTGCAAACACTGAATAGGTAGGTGTAATTGCAACCTACTCTGATTCAGCATTTTATGAACCGACCTAGTTCTACATAAACCGGTTTGCGACTACGACCAGCACAATGACATCTCCGGCCCTAGGATTTTCCTTACAAGTTCTAGCTTCCAAAAGGCCTTAGCTCAGGAGAATAGCTTCTAATTTACAGAAACTATTTTTACAGTCAGTTACATGGAAACCATAAAATAGACAATACTTTCCTTCCATTTCTACCCAAGCCTGCACCTCTATAGAAATGGAAGCACTTGGCAAGGAGTGGAAAGTTGTTACTTTACTTTCCAAGTATTTTCTACGAAGGACCAGTGCTGGGCTTGTGCTCACACAGGAAAGTCCCTGTCTAGATTTCTTCCCTGAGCCTGCACAGTCTCAGCATGGCATACAGCAAGCAGATAGCTGTCAAGGTTTGTTACAAAACGCTTTGAAACTAGTCATGATAATATATGGTGTCATCTGCACAGGCCTTTTAATACCATAAATATTTTTTTCCAGAAGAATGTATGTTATGCTTCTTGTTAACGTGGTTGGTTGGCTAGCACAGGAGGGGAGTATAGGCGCTGTTCCTTTCCAAGGGATGGTGTAACACCTCGTTTGTGTTTCACCCTGACCTCGTAGGGCTCTGAAGAATCTCGTGCCACCTAAGGGCGACAAGTGCCATTATCGCCAGCTCTGTAAGCCAGGCATTTTTGTGGAACCCAGCCAAATATTTCTCATTTTTTTAAAACTCCAGGCCTTCCATAATCCTTCAAGTCAAAGTAATCACTCCGAAAAGCACTCTCCTTAGCAGCAGTGTGAGAGCGAACTTATAGAGCCTAGCTTTATTCAAAGATTGTTAATGCAAAAGTTGGGGGAAATGATTACATATTTTTTTGAATCACAGAGCAAAACCATGAATCACCCAAAGGGGGGGCTGCCATGGCCAAGTTTAAATGAACGACGGCATCTAAATTAGTTTCACATCATGGTGAAAAAACTGAAAGGTGCTGATGTACTAAAATGTCTTGTAGCCACAAATTGTGCGATTCTCAAAATCTCAGGCTTTACTGCTGCAAAACAGTGTGTTGCAATATACTAAAGACACTGCTAGTCGGAAAAAACTTTTAGACTTGCAGGGTGCATTTTGCAACCAAGGCCGATTTGCAAAAGAAAGGGCATGTGTAATGGGCACCCCCTCTCCTATGCTCTTCACTCAGAAATGCATTAAAAGTGTTCGACTACAACTGTGGTTGCAAACACTGAAGCGTTACTGAAGCCGAAAGGAAGGGCACATATTTACAAGCGACTTGCACCACCGTGCATCACTTGTTGTGATGCACCGGCGGCGCAGCCTGCAAACCTATATCTACAAAGCCACGCAAAACCACTTTGTGTGGCTTTTCATAGTCATGTAGATATGGCGTAAGGCAACGCAGTGCAAGTTAAAGAGACGTTCTATGGGCATTGCAGTACACGCCACACCCATGGATTTTGACGCATTCCTATATTAACAAGGAAGGCGTAATGAAAAAGAATAACTTTATTTCTCCTCATTTTTCCTCTTTCTATGTACACACATAGGAGGATAACGCCTCCATTGATTGTTTTTGTGGAGGAAGATGTTCCTTCCTGCACAAAAACAATAATTCTTCCAATGCAGTCATCCTTGCACCACAGTGCAAAGGTGACTGTGTTGGCGCAAGGCAGCTAGTTGTGCACCAGCGTAGTGGAAGAGGACAGGAATACGCCATATCTCATAGATACAGCGTATTCCTGCCCGTTTCTTTTGACGCAGGGCAGTGCTGCAAGAAGCCTTGCTCCGAAATGTTGTAAATAAAGCCCCTAAGTTTCAACACATTTGCAAAGTGAAAGATGTCACCAAGGGCCATCTTCCATCTTGTGAATGATGGCTATCCCCATCCTAAGGAAGGAGACAATGGTCCACTGGACCACTGCCTGCTGTTTCCGATGTCATTCGCTGCTTTTAACGTTTTATTTAATAAGCAGCCCCTATCAGAGGATGCTTTCAAAAAAGGTCTGCTGTTCATCACAGGTCTCAATCTTTGGATCTGCAGTCATTCACACGGAATTTCAAAAGGACCACTTGCCTCATAAATATTTAAGAGGTAAGGGTTTCTGCGACTCTCCGCGAATAGACATTTTGAGATGCAAATGATTTTTATATCAGTTGCATGTCAAGATAAAGTGGGGTCGCAATCCACTGGGTGCGCAAAAGCACTGATTGTTTTGCGATCCCACCTTCTTATATCGGGGCTATGATTATCACGTTAACTATTTTAAAATAGAACTTGAGGTTGATGATTGAGTGAGGGAATTAGTGAGAACCTTACACATGTACATGTTCAATATTACAAAAGAAAGTGTTGTGCTTTGTGTTGCCTCATGCTGCATATATGTGATGTGGTTTGTGCAAGCATGCAGGTCTCCCTGCTCCAGTGTCAAGTGCATTATGCTTGTCATGTTCTTAGAAGTTGTACCCTGAGTGACTTCAGCTGTGCTCTGCTGCTATCGTGGAATTGTGGACTGGCTTGTGAAGTTGTGCCTCTTGTGAGTGGTGAATTGTACCCATTGTGGGTGGTAGTGTTGTATGGGTATAATTGTATCCTATGTATATGTAGTTCTGCCACTTGAGTGCAGGTTTGCGCTATATGTGTGAATTGCGCGTTGAGTGGTGGGAGTTTCACCCCTTTTCCAGTGCAATGTGCAAGAAACACATCCTGTGTGGGGGAATAGTTATATGTTTGATCCACTGTGTGTGCATCGAGGATGTCCAGTTTATTTTTCTGTGATGCATAATATTTTCTGAATAGTAGGTACTGTGCCAGTGGTTCCTTCCGGGGTTCTTGAGAAGAGTGTTCAGCTTGTGGTGCATGCATTATTTGCTTGGTCATATTTACTATTTATGCAGCTTTCTGTAGGCACTGATTAGCTACTTATAGTCTCTTGGTGTAGCAACAACTGAGGTATGGGGTAAGGGGTTGCATTTCAGTTCTAGTTTATGTGGCCTCTGCTCTATATGAAATGACATCATGCCAGCCATGCGATTATGTTGCGAAGTTTGTTCTATTAAAATGTTTTTCCTACTAAGGGGGGGTATTGTGTCCTGTACAGCATTTTTGTTGCATGTTTGTGTGTGTAGTTTGTATAGGCCTGTGAGTATCCCTGCTCCAACAAAAAATGTGTGTACTACTGTGAAGCCGTAATGGCTTGTAATGGTAGTTAGAATAGGTATTCGGAATAGTAGAGATATAGGGGTTGGCCTCAGAGGTCAGCCTGCTCCTGGTGCGAAATATATATTTATGTATGTGAGAGTAGATGGATTAGAGCAAATTCTGGCATCCCTGTGCAACTTCTGTTATCAGCCAGAGGCCTATGGAGGAGCCTCTCCGAAATGTTCTACAATCACTTTAGAAATAGCTTTTCACATAAACAATATGTGAGAAAGTTTTCTATAAAAGTGAGTGCTGGATTGCAATCTGATTTCCACCTCTGGCTACTTACTAGGTTATTGAAAACATGTGAAGAAGGGGCAGGTTTTGCTGCATGGATGCTCTTGTATTATGCCACGTGTACATGGATGCATGAGGAGTGGGCATAGGAAAAGAACCAGCTCAAATTATCACAGAATTGAAGAACAGCGAAATCAATGGATCCTTTAAGACAATCTTAGTGCACCAAAATTTGTATTCTGGACCAAGGAACTGGAGCAACAGCACAAAGGAGGGCACCACTATCCATTCACAAGAACCTTGGAACAGAAGGAATGCGAGTGATGTGCACCAAGCCGCAGCCATTAGGAGATGCTTGTGCAGTCATTTATCGAAAATCCCTGGAGAAAAGCAAAATAACCATGCCCTGTTCAAGGTGAGGTGTGGGCACCTACTTAAGCTCCCCGTTTGGAAAAGCTGATATACTAATTAGTCTTCTGTTCCAGGTGGGAAAACAGTGGCATCATATACTTCTTAGGAGGTGCTCACTGAGGATTATTGCTTAAGGCATGATAGTCAACAAACATAAGGCTGAAAACACTTTCTTCTTTAACTCAGGAGAGTGTCCACGAGTTATTAATATAGAAACACAAGATATAGCAACTATGAGTATTAGTACTTTGGTATTGCGAACCAACAATATAAATGAATAAATCCATTTCACTTTAGGTAACTACACAGCACTTGGGAGTGTGAGTAGGCTGGTTGGCAAGAAGAAGTTACCAAAGGAAGAAAATTAATCTAATTGGTTCAGGCAGCATCACCAAAGATCACATATTTGGTCAGAAAAGAAAGAAGGAGAAAGGTTATAGGTATTATGAATAGTAAGGGGAGGAAATTGGAGCTAACATCAGCAACTCAGATGAGAGACTACAGTAACGGTATCCGGGTGTAGGCAAGAGTTGACATAAGCATAATAAAACACGTACAGCTTGCTGCACATCTGGGTGATCTACTAAAAACAGACAAGAAAGGGAGAAAACAGATGAGTCAAAAATTTAGAGACTTACCTGCAAAGGTCACATCTGTAAACGTAGCACTTGATAATCAGCGCCAGGGTTCCTTCACAAGTGATAGTGCGCTTCACAAATAAACATACCTTAATGTAATGAGACAGGGTCTCAAACAGTAAGCGCATGGAGAAGGAAACAAATTTGATAGATTAGGGGAGCATCAAAAAATCATATACCCGGTAGCAGAAAAAAGGAGTAAAAAGCAAGAGATGAGATGGACCACGAGGGCAAGAAGGTGCATGACATAATTAAGAGATGGCATGGATAAACACATATTATCAATGTACGGTTTAGCCATGAATGCTGTGCTGAGATAATGTATGGAGAGTCTGTTAGGGTTGGGTAAATAGATCAAGGGTTGGGAGCACGAAAGGAGAAAGGCAATAACAGTTCTGAGGTCCAGACAATAAGTAGGCGGTATAAAACGGTGAGAGTAAGAGATGAGAGTCAAGAAACAGCTGAGGAGTTAGACAACAGAGGGCCAGATTCAAGAAGCCCTTACTGCCACCTTGCGCTACATTAGCATATTTGTTTACGCTAATGTGGCATTTGGTTGGCAAAAACACTGCACTGTATTTACAAAGTGGTGCAATGCACGCATTATGCCCATTGTACAACTTTGTAAACCCTTGCGCCACATTATGCCTCTGCCAGGCATATTGTATGCAAGGGGGGGCGTTTCGGTGGTAGGCGGCCCAGAAAAATGACGCAGTGGAGTTTATACGATTCCACTGTGCCATTTACAGCGTCATTTTTAACATCTGCCTAAGGAAGGTGTTAAAATGAGGCTCCCATTTTTTTCAGTGGGCCTCCTGTCACTTTGCAGGATTAGCATCAATGTGTTTGGCTCTAATCCTGCCAAGTGATAAACTAGTATAAAAATTTATGACACAGGTTCCCTAACGTACACCATGATGCACTGTATCATAAATACGGTGCACATATGGTGCCGTTCGGGGGGTGGGGGGGTTGTGATGGGGCACTAGAAAAGTGGCATATCATGACATGATGTGCCACTTTTCTAAAATTTCCCCCAGGGCGCATTCAGTAATTGCACCAGTTGTAGCATTACACTGTCAGGTGCATGTTCTTAAAAAGAGATCTGACACTCTGGTAAGTGAGGATACCTTTAATATGGAGAAGGCAGGTGTTCCAGATTCTGGGGGCATTGGGGAGAAGAATCATGAAATGTGACTCACAGTGCACAGCATTCTACACACATGCATGTGTTGCTCAGTCTATAATTCATTTCCTCAAGAGATTCATCAATGAACATGGACTCAAAAGTTCAAGTTGTTTTGATTTTAATAACCTATATTGCTAAAATACTTTCTTGTAGGGGATTTCAGCCAGGACCATTTATCTGTTGTTCTGTTACTATGTAATTCATATTTTTCTTTCACCCACCACAGCATAAAGCATGGGGTAAAGGTGGGCCCACTTCAGCCATTGGCTAACTTCGATTTGAGTCAGAGCATTAGGCCCTTCCAAAAGGAGCATATACACCCACAAGGTAGTGCCCCTGAGTACTGAAGACTACCATGGCAATGCGTGTTGAGATCAAAAAAATAATTTTGATTTTAGTCACTGCTTTTTAAGATTGATGAGAGCCCAGGAGCTTCTCCAATAATAATGTTTTTAAAAAACCATGACAAAAAACAAGCACTGGCAAAGCCAAAAGGCTGGCAGTCAACTCCTGACCTCTGGGCTTTGCCAATGCTTCCTTTAAAAAAACAGTTAACCCTCTCTCATTCTGTCCTTCATTTTAGCCCAGTGTGACAGACTCAGAAGCACTCCTTACATGGAAATCGGCTAATAAAAGTGGATGACCTCACATTACTAAAACATAGTCATCATGGTTTCAGTTGCAAAGTTGCTTTAACAGGCAAATATTTTACAGGCTATGCTGAATAAGTATGATTAGTCTAAAATAATCGCTAATTGGAATCCCTAAAAAATGTTATCTGTAGTCAAATGGCAAGGTTGGGTCCATGACATTGTAAATTGTGAGGATATTGTATTGGACACTAAAGATATTATATTCTCCTCAAACTCAATGTGGGAAAAATACCAGCAATCAATTAAAGAAGAGGACATTCCAAGAGCAAAAATAAAATTCATAGAGATGCCCATTGCCAGAATTTACACAAATAATTTACTATACATTCATATAAATATCTACACTCTTGAGCTTTCGGTTCAAAGACGCCTTGATGCTTATGTCCCAATACCACTTCTTCTCCTTCCTTTTTTAAATTTCACTTCTAACAGACATAAGAAGTGCCTTCTAATAAAGTCTCCTATAAATCTTCATTCATTCTACAATAACTGCCTTCTTCAGCAGAGCATTTTCCAAGAAACCACATGAAGTAATGCTTTACAACTATCACTGTAGTATAAAATCACAGCAATTCTATTTTTGATGGTTTGATATTACTACATTTTACCTTTGCTTTTGCTTTATTTTCTTTATAAATCCTGTGAAATTAAATAAAACTTCTGAACTTAATAAACTAACCTGGAAATGGTCCATGGAATTACACTATAATGAACAGAGTAGCTTTATTCAGATCTATGAGTGAAAAAGATCAACTCTTTAATCTGCCTGGCAAGTCACAATTTTAGAAAGGAAGCTGGCTGGCAAATATTATTGAACAGCTGGGTCTGAAGGATGGACTCCCTCTCCTAAAGATATGGTTGGTGTCTATTTCACTCATACCTTTACCCTTATGTCTAATGTTGGGAGCAGTGATCTGCCTATGCTGTGAAGATGTCCAAGTCAAATTTTTATTATTCTGAATATACATTCTATTATCTGTTTTGTTCAGGTATATTATGTACTGCATCTCATCTACTGGTATGTGTGCAGGAAATCTGGGTGGTTGACATCATCTGATTACTCAATTAGCAGTGTAAATGTGAGGAAATGTATTTTTAGCATTGGCAACATGACACATTTATCACTGCCTGTGTAATCATGCCGCTCTCATTGTAGCAGGGACTTGGAGGTAGGTATGTGCGCGGCAGTGTAATGTGGTTCTGTATGTTTTACCGAGAATTGAGCGCGTGATCACTAGGACATATTTTAAAGGAAGGTGGTGTGAAAACAAATGTGAGATCTGTCTGCATCACATTATATATTCCTGTTGATGTGCTGTGTAAGAAACCACCTGTGTAACCCTGAATGTATCAACCATTTAATGAAATATGTATGTCATTTTATATTAGCTTGAAGCTTCATATGACATTGAATATGCTTGCAAACTTGCATGCCTCTAGTAAACCCTGAAGTCATAGTGCTCAGTGTTGTACTTTGTAAATTTTCCAAATGGAATAACACTGTTTCTAAATCTGCCAAAAGAAGCGGGATCTTGTGAGAATAATGGGGCCATTACTGCGTAAATGAACAATACTGTAATGTCTTCCTCTCGTGGGTGAGTCTAGTGCTCTCCCACGAGGAGGAATTCCATTAAAGAACGGGGCGGAAATAACTGATGAAGGTTTAAAGGAATTGTCAACTCCATCAGGAACAGTGAACTCCATTTATCTGGATGGAGCCAAATCTCAAAGAATGGATCAGCCCCATTTATTTACAAAATCAATTGAAAAGACTGACCTAACATGTTTCAAGTGTGGCTTAAAGGGACATTTAGCTTCTGACCAACGTTGTCCTGCAGTCGGCCAAACTTGTTGGAGGTGCAAAGCCAAGGGCCATTTTGCACGTGTATGCAAAGGAAAACAATTTGGTGATAGAAAACTTAAGGGGGTGGTGTATTCTGTGGAGGGTAATGATGTTCAAGATGTTGGTCAAGAATATATTTTGCAAATTGTGGATGTTGGTTGTGTGAGGAAGAATGGTCCTCATTGTGTCCTTAGTATTGATGGTGTGGGTATAGGAGTGATGGCTGATTCAGGTGCACGTTATACCTTAATTGGGAAGGAGCACATCTCAAAATTTCCAGATCGAGAAATCAAACCTCCTGATGTGAGCTTAGTAGCCTATGGAAATAAGCCTATTGAATTGGTAGGATTCATGGAGGCTAATCTGGAGTTTCAGGGTGTGAATGCTACATCCAAAGTATATTTTGCTGAAGAGGGAGCTAGTCTGTTGGGTTGGCTGTAACAAAAGGATCTGGGAATTTGTTTGGATCCCACCCACCGTGAACAAGTTCTTGGTGCATACACAAAAGTTCAGAATGTCGTGGTTCAGGATAACAATTTTGTGGAGGAGTACCCACAGGTCTTTAGGAAGGGGTTGGGCAGACTAAAGGGATTCCTGCATAGGATTTTATTGAAACAAAAAGCTATTCCCAAAGCTCATAAACCTTGTCCTGTCCCTATTGTCATGAGAGAACCATTGCGTCAAGAACTGGCTAAGTTGTGTGATCCGGATGTTACTGAAGAGATTGAAGCATCTGAGTGGTTGGCCCCAGTGGTTATTGCAAGGAAGGCTAATGAGGATTTGCATTTATGCGTGGACCTCAAAGATCTTAACGCAGCCATCTGGGTTGATAGGCACCCTTTGCCTAATATCAGTGAAATGCTGACCATGTTAAAGGGGGCTAAGGTGTTTTCCACTCTAGACTTGTCATCTGCCTGCCATCAGATAGTACTGCATCCTGATTCTCGTGCACTAACATCCTTTATTACTTCTGATGGTGTGTTTAGGTTCAAGCACATGCCTTTTGGTTTAGCCTCTGCGGCAGCCGTCTTGGAGAGGGCCATCATCTGTTCAAAGATGTTCCATCGGTGACGTATTTCCAGGACAATATATTAGTCTTTGGATGGGATTGTAATGAACATGATTGTACCATAAAGAGAGTGCTTGATATTTTGAGAGATGGCAGACTAACTATCCAACCGGAGATGTGTAAAATTGGTGTTCCCGGGGTGGAGTATTTAGGTCATTGGATAGACCAGAAGGGCATATCCCTAAATGGAAGTTGGTGTCAGCCATTGAGAATGCACCTTCTACTGGTAACAAGGATCAGCTTAGATCAGTTTTAGGTTTGGCTGAGTATTATTCGAGATTTATTGATATGTTTGCTGATAAAACAAAGTGTTTGAGGAAGTTGATGTGCAAGAAGGAGCGATTTGTCTGGAGTGAGGAGTGTGAATCAGAATTTGTGGAAGTGAAAAGGTTGATCGTTGTTGCACCTGCACTTAAACCATTTGACACGAAAGATCAGACCATTATCAACACGAGTGCCAGTTCTGTTGGTCTAGGCGCTGTGTTGCTACAAGTGAGAGAGGGCAAGGATGTAACCATTGCTTATGCTTTCAGACCTTTGAAAGATGCTGAGAAGAATTACTCCACCATTGAAAGAGAAGCTCTTGCTTGTTGGTGGGGTGTTAATTATTTCAGAAAATATGTATGAGGTACAAGTTTTGTGATTAGGACTGACCATCAACCTTTAATTGATGTTTTTTCCACAAAGGGTGCAGGCAAAGCTACTCCCAGGATAGCCCGGTGGGTAATGAGGATGTTGGAGTATAACTATATTATGCAGTACATGCCAGGCAAACAAAATCTAGTAGCAGATTGTTTATCCCGGTGGCCTTCAAATGAGGAGGTAAGAGTGGATGAGGAATATGAGGAAATGGTTGCAACTGTTAGTGTGAATATTTGTTGTGTTACAGATGCCAGAATTTCACATGTTGAGTGGTTGAAGGTTATATAGGAGGATATAGTTTTGCAGGAAGTTGTGCAATATGTACTTGAAGGCTGGCCAGCAAGGGGAAGTGCTTCTGCAGATGTGGAACATTTCCACCAAGTGAGTGTTGAGTTATCGGTTGTAAATGACTTAGTGATAAGAGGGGAACAACTTGTGGTTCCTGTTGGGTTGCGAAGGCGTGTGTTAAATCTTGCCCACACAGGACATTTGGGCATGAGTGCAACTAAAAGGAGTATCAGGTTAGAATATTGGTGGCCCGGTGTAGACAGGGATGTAGAACACCACATCAGAGATTGTGTTTTGTGTGAGTGGAGTGACAAGTCCCAGAGAGTTGTGAAGAAACCTTCTATTGATACAGACAAATCAGATGGATCCTGGAAGAAAGTTGCAATTGATATTGTGGGGCCGTTGCATGCCTTAGGCAAAATACCCAAGTATGCTCTGGTAGTGGTTGACTACTTTTTAAGATGGCCTGTAATAAAATGTGTGGATAATGTCACGACTGATGTTGTAGTAGAGTTTTTGATTGATTTGTTTGAATCAGAAGGTGTACCAGAAACTATTGTGTCTGATAATGGGGTGCAATTTGTGTCAAACGTCATGACTGATTTCTTAGAAAGATGTGACATTGAACACATTAGAACATCTGTTTATTATCCCCAGAGCAATGGTTTAGTTGAGAGGTGGAACAGAACTTTGAAAGATAATTTGCATTTAACTTTGAGTAACAGAGTAAACTGTCGTAAAGCAGTGAAGGATCTGTTTTGGTCATACCGCACCACCACGCATTCTGTAAAAGGGTTATCCCCATTTGAAGCAACGAGGGGAAGGAAGCATAGAGATCTGGTGTCAAAGGGTGTTGAAAAGAAGAAGGTTGAGTGGGAAGGGGTAGATGATATGTTTGCGGTTGGTGATTGGGTTCGCGTTCTTAAGGGAGGCATAGTTCATAAGTGTGATTCCAAGTTTTCTGAGCCTTTGAAAGTTGTCAAAGTGTATGAGTAGTTGTTGTTAAGTGATGGTAACATGTGGAATAGAAACAAAGTGATGAAAGTTTTGAGGTGCATTGATGCAAAGCGTTTTGTTCATGAGTCAACCGCAGATGTTCCTTCTGAACCTTCTTCCCTGCTGAACAGAGGGCCTTTTCTGCGAGACAAAAGAAATTTAATGTTGCCAAGGAGGTTTAGTGAGTTTGCCATGCAAAATAATGTATAGTTTGTCAGGCTTACTCATTGGTATGGAATGTTTTTGTGCTTGTACTGTACTTTGTTCATTTGTTTGTTTTAAAAAAAAAATTATGAAGGAGTGGGATGTGTAATTTCTTCCCCTCATGGGTGAGTCTCACGCTCACCCACGAGGAGAAATTCCATTAAAGAACGGGGTGGATGGCAGTTGTTTAGACTTCGGTATAGACTGGAGTTGTTGTAACCTCCCTCCCGGTCGAATGTAAAAAAACCTACTTGCGTGCCTTTGTGTGCTCCGGATCATTTCAAATACCTTCTCCTAAAGGCCGTTTTGCACCCCCTTTAGTAGAAGACTCTAACACCTGCACATTGGATACATTTTCTCTGAGAGTAACACATTTCTGTCATGTGACCATGCTGTATCGACATTTATTGAGAGAAAATGTATTGGGTTGATTACATATGAATTTTAGCCCTTAGCTTCTACTGACCATTTTCTAGTGAGTGCACTGATCAGATGAAATAACAATTCTCTTGATCTTTTTTCCTTTGGTACTTGCTATTTTGCATTAAACACCACTCTGACTTCAGAGTTCCCAAAGCGTTGCGTTTTATTTTTAACAGAGGTGTAAGAAGATTAATGACATTAGGCTGCTGATCATTTGTGTCATGTCCTGGTGAATGAGCCAAGGAGTAATTCAAACACATGATAAGCATCACATACCACTTTTTATCTACTACAGTAAGTATCTTATGATACTGAATCTGTTTCTGATGCTCTGAAATCATACACCCAGAAACAGAAGTTTGTCAAAAGCAGTAGCAGCAAGTAAACACAATTCAAAGGGTCAAGCTCCAGAGGCAAGCACAGATGATATGAGTTACTTAGTTACTGTCCTCTTGGAAAATATCCTTTTCGGCAAACTTTTAGTTTTTCTCCTCCTACATTTCTGACCCTCATTTTGTTGACGTTTGGACTCTGGGCACTGCTAACCAGTGGTAAAGTGCATGTGTTCTCTCCCCTAAAACCTTGTATGACTGATTTACCCCTGTGTGGCATATTTAATTTATCTGTAAGTCCCTTGTAAAGTGGTATACCCAGGGCCAGTAAATTAAATGCTACTAGTGGGCTTGCAGTGCAGACTGTGCCACCCACAGATGTGGCATTTCCAAACAGTCTCAGGCCTGCCACTGCAGTGTCTGCATGCACAGTTCACTGCCACAATGACTTGGTATTTCAAACTACTTGCCAAGGCCTAAACTTCGCTTTTACTACACCTAATCACCACTAAGGAATGCCCTATGGGCAGGGTGTTAAATGTTAAAGGTAGGACATGCACTTTTATGTTTTGCATGTCCTAGTAGTGACAAACATTATATTTCGTGTTTCTGTACTTTGAGGGTTGCTTCTCTCTTAGGTTAGCATTAGGAAGTCCCTTAAGTGGTAATGTCTTTTCTGAAAGGAGTAGCATGGACATGTTTGATATGTTTGGAATGGTAGTGAAAAATCCTGCTTACTGGTGAGGTAGGATTTTACATTACTATTTTAGAAATTACACTTTTAGAAAGTGGGCATTTCTCTGTGGTTATAACTCTAGTGTTTTGCAGCCTGATTCCAATCCATGTCTAGGGCAGAGTAAAAGCTATACTTTGTGCATACTTTCTAGACAGCCACAACACAGGAAGGGCTGGGTGTGACAGGAGAGGCATCTGCATCCATCTGTATACTGATAGTCTGCCTGGGCTGGGAGAGAGGAATGCGAGACACACTTGCATGTCAATAGGTTGTGCCCCTGCCTCACACAATTGGCTGATTTACCCTCTACTGATGTCTGGAGCCAGGGCTGGGTTGAAAGAGGTTGTGTTACACTTGAAAGGGTTCCTTTGAAGGAATTGTTCAGTATAAGTACAGGGGCTTTGACCCCATGTTTTTAGAGCACTTTTAGAACTGTGAATGAACCTCTGTTAGAAGGACTGCTGCGCTGCACAAAGGACTCATCTGGACTGCTCTTCTGCTGTTGTCCTGCTGCTTACTATCAGCTGGATGGCATAAAGGATTCACTGGATTGCTTTTCTGCTTGTTTCCCTACTGCCAGCTGCTCCCTGACATTGGTTTCCCTAGGCACTGCTAGTGCTTTCAGGAGGAACCCTCCATTGGGGCTACGTGCTTTGTGGTGCCAACCTGCTTGTCTGCTGGAGAAACTGCCACCCTACCCAAGGAAATCCATGTGCTGGTCTGCTTCATAACAGCCCTGCTTTGTGCCAAGGTGTTCTCCTGGGCTGACGGTAACCCCGTAATTCGCTGTGGGACCCTTGAATCCAGTCAACCAAGTCATTTGTTTCCACTAGCGTGTGGTGAGCGCTTGATTATCACTTAGAGGGGGTAGTGCTAGGAGGCCAGCTGTGGGTGCTTCATTATAAAAATAGGGGCATACTGAGCGACGTGCCAACTGAAAGGGACCACCACAGGCTGAGCGTTTCACTGGAGGATACGACAGCCCAGTGTCATGTTCTCCAACAGGAGAGGGAGGAAGTTCCAGCCCAGCATCGTGGAGGTTCCCCATTGATGTCCTGCCTCTCAGGGACCACCTGTACTCAGACGTTGTGGTCCCGCTGCAGAGAACCACCGACTTCGCACAAACAAGCACTCCCTTCTGGAGTCACGTCTCAGCGAGGCTTCCTCCTTCTGAGGCAGAAAGGGAATCCCTTTACAAGGACGGCGACTACCACAAGGGATTTTGCCTTGTGCCTGCAGCAGCTTTGCCGGATGCTTGTGGGCAACTGCCCTTGGTAATATCACACGTAGAGGGGTCCCATGGAGGTTTCCACCATGTGTGGGTACCCCCTCTCCTTTCCTTGGTAGGTTTAGATCCCATGGAGTACCCTTGACAGTTCCTGGGGGCATAGTTTGTTGGGGAGATGAGAACCTCTGCAGCAGACACGGAGAGAGGCATGGGGTAGACTCCATGAGGAGTGCAAATATTACTGTATATCCACTAATTGAAGCACTGCTGCTCTCGCAGCCCATAGTGTTTCATGATATCATTGCCACAATTATTGCACAGTCTAAGATCACCTTTTATTCTGAAGCACCTACGCCACCCGCATGGAGCTTACTATCAGTGTTAGAGTAACTATACTATGCATGAGTACCCCTAACATATTGCATCAGGGCGATGTGGTAAGTTATATATTCACGGTATTCTTCTAGGGCCTAGGCAATGGGTGATTCATGTTCTTCTCTCTAACTGTTTTGACATTACACTCACTACTGTAAGATACATGTATGAAAAGATTACGCTGCCTTTGCGTCATTTTGTTATGATGCAATAGCAGTGCTAACATAATTCCATATTTATATTTTGATGCTAGATCCGTCTAGCGTCAAAATATTGGAGTTCGCACCATTTTAAGGAAGTACCAACCCACCTTGTGTCTCATTGTGACAATGAGATGCAAGGTAGGTGTTCCCTTCCTAAAAATGACCCTAGCCCTCTAGTGCAATATTAACCTCCTGATCCAAAACAATGCCTCAAAAATGGCAGTAAGTCCAATTAGCATCAAAATTTAACACCTGGTCAGACCAAGCATTAAAAAGAGGCCCACACACCACCACTCAAGGAAAAAATACAGAAGGTGCATTTTCAACCTCCAGGATAACATGGAAGTGGTACTGCTCCAGCTTGGCACACGCTGCAGACGTCAGCAAAGACAGCAGGTCCCTTCACCACCACCGCAGCAAACACCACCACAGCAGCCACAAAGGCAGTGCAGAAGGCGGAAGAGGATCTACAGACAGCAGACATAACCCAGAAGCGTCCATGATGCCTACATATTCCCGCCATTCCACCATCAACAAGTGGTTCTAGGATGGGCAATATGGCAATGGTCTACTCATAGTTAAGACACCATAACAATCTTTACACACACAACACACCAAGGACAAACAAGACATACACCACATGAAATATACATGTGCAGGGGAACACAGATGTACAGGCAACAACCATATGCAACATGCCACACTACACCGCAATCATTGCACATCACAAACACATAGACCCACATGTACATAACACAGCCTCACCCTGACTAGCACACCACGTGTGGAAAGGTGGAACAATGTCCCCTTTGCATACAGAAGCTGCTCACAAACCACTACAAGTGTCCACTAGTTGACAAATAAATACAGATCCCACACACATTACACCAAACAAATAATAGCTGAACCATGTCAATGGCATAGGCTCTGGCCATCTGAAGAAAGTCACACATAGGCACAGTCCCATGTAAATCATGGTGTGCAAGCCTCTGGCAGCACCTATATCATATGCCACCTAAGTGCTGCTATTACCAACTACATATCATCTACACATACCTGACATACCTGTAGTGTGCACATACCCGTGTCTGCTGCATTGTGTCACACACATACAAGTACAAACTAACCTGCCATTGAAGACCATGAGGCAGAATCATGAGAAATAGGGCAGCACCTACTCCAGTGCCACCTCACACCACCAGCGCTTAGTGCCACCTAAGACAACACTATGGTGGTCATTATGACATTGGCGGTGTACTGACCGCCACTGTTAAAGTGTTGGTAATACCGCCAACATCCTGGCGGTAATTATCGCCAAATTATGACCATGGCAGTGATACCTCCCATAGACAGCCAATGTACCAAACCAACTGCCAGGGCGTTAACACCACTGGCCACAGCGGTAGCCACCTACAGCCAGGCGGAAGTCAAGGTACCGCCCACCATATTATGACATAGTAAACACCAGGATTTCCGGAGCGGTACCAACACCATCAAAAGCCTGGCGGAAACACTTCACAGAAAACAAAAGACTCACCATCAGGGACACAGAGGATTCCGTGGTCACCATGGAACCGGAACTCCAAGTCTTCCCGATGCTCTACCACGCCATGGCCATCCTGGAGCACCAACGCCGACGAAGACAACAACAGTGAGTACAGCCACCTAGCACACAGGGGAGGGAGGAAAAGGAGAGTAACACACACACGCACAATACACACCACATAAACAGAACCAGCTGCAGAGTAAATTGACTGTCACAGGACCCACAAGCAAATAATGCAAGGACAAAAATTCAGAAGAGCGAACAGTGTAATTTGCTGCCAACAGCCACCATAATGAATCATGAAATCAAAATGCAGATGTCAATGTACAGATTGGGCCAATGGCCAGTCCAAAGTACCAAAGGGCAACATGGCCACAGGGCATAGTCCAAGCCCCAACTTGACTCCTGACAACATCCGGACTCCACTGTTCAGAAGCATCATGTTGGAAATGGCCAGGCACCTCAGTGGGAATGGGGGTTGGTGGGCACCTCAGCTACAGTGGGAATCATGCCCACTGGTTCTGGAGGGGGCTCCTTGCCGAATAGTCTCTGGAGGGGAGTTGTGGGCCACAGGCTCTGGAGTGGGTATCATGCCCACTTGTTCTGGAGGCGGCTTCTTGCCCAATAGTCTCTGGAGGGGAGTTGTAGGCCACCGTCTCTGGAGTGGGTATCATGCCCACTGGTTCTGGAGGGGGCTCCTTGCCCAATAGTCTCTATAGTGGAGTGAAAGGCCACAGTCTCTGGAGGGTGGGCTACATGCCCTCAGATGGTGGAGGGGCTCCTTACCCTCAGGAGGTGGAGGGGGATCCTTGGGTGCCTTTGGTGGTGGAGGGGGCTCCTTGCCCTCAGATGGTGGAGGGGGCTCCTTGCCCTCAGATGGTGGAGGGGATCCTTGGGTTCCTTTGGTGGTGGAGGGGGCTCCTTGCCCTCAGATGGTGGAGGAGAATCAGGGCAGCAGGGCGCACTGGGGCAGGGCCTGAGGTGCCTAGGGCGAAGGAGATGCTCACCCTCCTGGGTGAGCGGGCACGGGCAACTCAGTGAGGGGCTACTGGGAGAGCAGTGCTGGTATGGGGGTAGCGGCTGTACCTGTAGCTGGGGTGGTTCCAGTGGTGTCCGCCACCACCAGGGAGCTCCCATTGGAGGAGGATTCTGAGTCAAGGTTGTCACCTCCCATCCCTGGTGTGGTATTCATCTCGTCCTCTGTCCCACTGGTCCCGTCGGCGTGAGTGACTCTGCCTCCTGGGTCCTGTGGGCTGCAGGTCCCTCACTCGCCGGTGCCCCTGCTCCTCCGCCAGATGACGCTAATGCACACATGGACAGGATGACAGAAGAAAAAAGGAGAGAGAGAGAAAGGGAGCACTGGGTCAATTACAGCACCAACACCACAGATGACATATACATCACCATCACACACAGGGACCAAGATTGACCAGTATGCACCACACTGGCATTCCATTGGCTAGGCACCACAGCAGGATGAGAACCAACCACCTCCAACTGCACCCCTTCTGGAACCTACTAAGCTCTGTCTGACATGGAATGCCACCTAGCTAGCTAACATGATTTTGCTATACACCCATTTACCCTGAGCTGGACTACACAGCAATGTATGAGCTGGCATTAAGGGGCATCCATTGCCTGAAACCCACCACCAAGATCCTACGCCAGACAAACAAAGATGAGTGTTACACACACTGTACTCACCCCCTTGTGGCTGCTGTGATGCCCTCAAGCGCCCATCCACCTCTGGATAGGCCACCCATGATGGCCAGTATGCGGGACATCAGGGGGTCAGGTTCCAATGGGCACCCCTCCCTCGTTGGGAGGCCATCCCCAGCTGGGCCTCAGCGGTCTTCCAGGCCCAGCGTCTCAGGTCTTCCCACCGTTTGCTGCAGTGGGTGTTCTGTCTGCTATAGACCCACAGGTTCCGCACGTCCCTGGTCGATGGCACACCACAATCCCTTCTTCTGATGGGCGCTGACCTGCAGAGGAAACACAGACAGGAAGACACCATTAACCATACAATCCAGCCTATCACACATATAGTACACAACAAGCATTTCCTCTCATCAGGCACACACATCTCCCGGAGCCCTGCATGTACACTACCATCAGCCATACCCCCAACCAAAAGACACACTGCCAGCACACACACACATCTCCATGCAACCTTGTTGCATGCATCGTCCCCATGGTGTACTTACCTCTTGGTCTGGAAACCCATACAGCTGTCCATACAGGGGTAGGACCCCATCCACCAGGCGCTCCATCTCCTCTGAAGTGAAGGCAGGGGCCCTTTTCCCTGTCACACAGGCCATGGCAGGTTCCAGACACAGGTCACAGCAGCACACGCAGTAGAGGTGTTGTCCTGTGGAAAGTCAGGAATCAAGAGAGGTTATAGTCAGAAAATGGCGGTCATGTTGTTGTGTAGCCATTTTATTTAAAGCTCCGTATACATTATTTTAGCCAACTAGGCCTGCCGCTGTACACTTTAACCTAGATATATTTTATTCAGCTTTGTTTATTATTTTAACAATAGCCATATTTGCGGTCTTGTTTTTTTTCACTCTAGCTGTTCTTTGCCTAGGTCAGCACTGCGTTCTTAAACAAGACATTTCTTTCACTCTGTGCTTTTCTGAAGGCTCCAGTAAGATAGGTTGCCAGTAAACGAGGTAACACTTTGTCTCTAGTGTTCATAGAAACACACACATCCTTACGTAGGGACATTTTCTTTGAACATCAGCTGTTTTATTTAAAAAAAACACTTCTCTGTCCCATAGATGTTAGAGGGAGATTCCAGCCAGATGACCACGACTGTCTGCTGATTGCTGAAGCTTCGCTACAGCTGCTTCTGTAGACTACAGGCCTCTTGCTTAGGTATGAGGGATGATGTCTTCCCAGGGGAACCTGAAGGGCAGAACTAGGCCTCAACATGCTGTGCTCTAACATAGCCTAGGTAGGAATTATTTAATGACTCTAGTGACAACATGGTAGCGTTATTTTTATGCTTTACTCTCCTTGTCACAATTTTAATCCTGTCATGCTTCATCGTCCTGGTAATTGCAGTACATGCTTTATTACCTAAGATGCAGTTGCTTCATTAAAGCTTTATTGAAACACATACTGCCTCTGATTGTCCTTGTATATGTGAGAATAACGTAACTGAGAGAAATGGATGTGATCTGAGTGAACCCGATTTCCCTGAGGAGTCAATTGTGTCACTCGCTCGGCTGCCCAATCATCCCTGCTCCTGGGTGGAGATGAGGCACTGCTAGTTAGCTGGAGCAAAACCCGGATTAGGCCTACAGGTGTTACCTCTAGTGGGTGAGACTCAGTCCCCCACACTGGAGGCGATTCTGCCGCTCAAATCCAGAAGTCTCATTAGAAGAATGAGAGCCTACACGACAATGTCTGCAGCAGTGTACACCGTCACCGCCACCGGTGATCCTCATTGGACACTGTATACCATAGAGCCCCATTATGGCCAATGAGGAATAGCACAGCGGTGCAAGACCACCTTCCACCATGACGCCCAACGCTGGCGGAATTACATCACTTCCACCTGTCCCTACATACCGCACAGTTGGTCGCCATTTTATGATGCTGGTACACATTCTGTAAAAGAAAACTGTGTCATTGCTGTCAATTGTACATACATTGCCATTTACATAGTCCAGTAACATACATGGTTAATGTACACTGAAGTAGTGGTTCCATTGTTCAGTTTGTCATTCCCTTCTCACTCTTATGTCCCTTAGGTACCTACCACTGCAGAGGAATAGAAGGAGGAGGCAAGTCCACGTGTACAGACCCCTTGTGGACTTGGCTACCCTGGAGGACAGGCACATAATACTAACCTATAGACTGGGCAGGACCACAATCACAGAGCTGTGTGCACAATTGGAGCCTGATCTGATATCTGATATCCGTCAACCCACTGGGATTCCCCCTCTTGTGTAGGTCCTGCCAGTACTTAATTTCCGGGCAACTGCCTCTTTCCAAGTGACAGTGGGCTTGGCTGCAGGAATGTCGCAGCCAATGTTCTCAATAGTGCTGGCAAGGGTTTTGTCTGCCTTGCTCAAACACATGTGCAGCTACATCGCTTTCCCCCAAGTGGATGATTTCTATGCAATGGGACATATTCCAAATGTTATCAGGGCCATTGATGAAACACATATAGCATTTGTCTCCCCCCCGGGCCAATGAACAGGTGTTCAGGAATCGGAAGAGTTTCCACTCACTCAATGTGCAAATGGAGTGCTTGGCTGACAAGTACATCTCCCACGTCACTGTCAAGAATCCTGGGTTGGTGACGCCTTTGTGTTGAGGAATAGCAGCATCCCACATGTAATGGCACAACTCAGAGGCACAGGGTGTGACTTATAGGTGAGCCTGAGTCCCCACCCAATGCATGAAAGTGTATGCCTTCAGGAGTCATCCCCCATGCCATGGTGCAAGACTAATGTTTGTCCCTCACTTCTTGCAGGTGACTCTGGCTACCCAAACCTGTCCTGGCTCTTGACCCCTGTAAGGAATCCGAGTACAGGGGCTGAGAATAGGTATAATTATGTTCAGGGGTGAACTAGCAGAATAATTGAGAGGACCTTCAGTCTCCTTAAGGCCAGGTTCAGATGCCTCCATCTGACAGGTGGATCCCTCTGCTAATCCCCTGAGAAGGGCTGCCAGATAGTTGTTGTATGCTGCATGTTGCACAACCTGGCCATCAGACGACATGTGCCCTATCTGCAGAAGGAGGAGGGTGAAAATGCTCCTGTGGCAACATTGGACTCTGAGGACAGTGAGGATGAGGAGGCAGAGGATGAGAATGTGGACAACAGGACATCAGTTATACAACAGTACTTCCAATGACACACGGGTAAGACAGTAGAACTGAACATTCCTCTGATTAATTATTTTTCTGTGTGGCTGCGGCATGATGGCAGTCAATTCCTTAGCATCCCAACTGATGTCACCTATACCTTCCCATTTTGCAGATGTTGGTGTGGTTACAACTGTGTACTGATGTGATGACTACAAACTACTACAGGCCATTTTTTGGATGGAATCACAAAGTTCAGGACAAATGCACAAGATGAAACAGTTCAAAACATTGCACATTTTTGTCAGATAAAGCACTATCACTCAAATTGTGTTCAAGGGTGTTTTTTGAAGTGAAAATTATGAAGGAATAGTGCAATGGAATTGGGTGATGGTAGAGGAAAGTCTAGGATTGTTGTCAAGTCTATTTGTAGCACAGGTCCAATGTCCAAGGGGCCATAGGAAGGGGAGCAATGGTAGTTCAAAGTGGACAAGGTGACAGAGTGGAAAACAAGGGGGACATTCAGAAGGGTCTCATTGCCTGGCGGTGGTCTTAATCTTGGCAAGTGTCTCTGGTGTCTGCCTGGGTAGCAGGGAATGTTTGCGGGGTGGTTCACCTTCTGCAGGGGGAGGGGTGTTGGTATCCTGTGGGTCCTGTGGCACGGCCTCCTGTCCACTGGCTGCAGCAGATGTGGAGGGCTGTTCAGTTGACTGGCTAGTGGTAGGGGCCCGCTGGTGTGCTGTGTAGTCCCTCATGATGTAGGCCATATCATACAGCACCCCTGCTATGGAGACCATGGTGGTGTTGAGGGCCTGCAAATCTTTCCTGTTCTCCGGGTGGTGTATCTCCTGCAGCCACTGGTTCTCCTGCATGATCTGACCCATCTTTTCCTGGGATTGTTGGTATGCCCCAGGACATTGGTGAGTGCCTCCTGGGCAGTCGGTTCCCTGGGCCTGTCCTCCCCCTGGTGCACAGCTGGCCTCCGTGTGTCCCTGGCCCCCTGTGTCTCTGTCCCCTGAACGGTGTGCCCACTGCCACTGACCCCAGGACCCTGATTGTCTTAGCTGTGAGGTGTGGACTGGGGTCCCTGTACAGGTGGGCACTCTGCTGATTGACGTGTCCTGGGGACAGAGGAGTGGGGACGTTGGGTGACTGCTGTGGTGTTGGATACTGATAGGGGAGGCTCAGTGGTGGAGTGGGTGTGGGCTAGGGTATCTGACTGACCATTGGTCCCTGACGGGCCAGGGAGTTGAGCCAGATCCAGTAGTCCAGAGTTGCTGTCATCACTTAGGCATCTTCTGGTGAGGGACAGGGTAGCCGTGGCACCTCCTCGCCGCTGAGATTGGCTGGGGCACCTGTGGGGATGTAAGTGGTGTATTATGCTAACTGTCTGTGACATATTCTGCATCCCTAGCTTCCCCTATATTGTTGTTGCCCTGCCACCTTTGTTTGTGTATGGTGATGTATTGTGAGATTGTTAGTTTTCCATGCTGTGCATACATTGGTGGTGGGTGTACATGCAGGGCTAGGAGGGATGTGCATGCAGTGGCTATGGCATTCAGGGCTTGGCATTTAGGTTAGTTAATTGTGGTGGTGCACTGTGTGGGATGGAGTGGAGTGATGGGTGTCAGGGTGAGGGGTGGTGGTGGTGGTGGCATGCAGGTATGGGGGGATGGGTAGTAAATATTGACTCACCAGTGTCGAGTCCTCTGGCAGCTCCCGTGAGTCCCTCAGGATGCAGGATTGCCAAGACTTGCTCCTCCCATGATGTCAACTGTGGGGGAGGAGGTGGGGGTCCACCACCAGTCCTCTGGATAGCGAGCTGGTGCCTTGCTACCATGGAACGTACCTTCCCCCGTAGGCCGCTCCACCTCTTCCTGATGTTGTCCACTATTCGTGGATGATGTCCCACGGCGTTCACCCGGTCCACAATTCTCCGCCATAGCTCCATCTTCCTTGCAATGGAGATTTCCTGTACCTGTGCTGCAAACAGCTGTAGCTCTATCCTATTTCCTCCACCATTACCCATAACTCCTAATCAGTGAAACAGGGGTGCCTTTGTGGGGACATGGGTGTTGTGTGGTGTGCATTACGCAGTGGGTGGTGAGTAATGTGGTGGGGTGTGGTGTGTGTGACGGATGAATGGGTGTTTGTGGTGTGTGTGTAGTTATGTCTATGATTTGCGTGTCAATCTCTTGGTTATTTTTTCATGTTAGGAAAGAGTTTTGGGTAATGTGGGTGGGTGTCTTATAGTGCTGCGGGTGGTTGTGGTGTGTGTATCAGTGTCGGGTGTGTGTTTTTAGTATTGGCCAATGTGTTGTTTTATATTTGGGTGGCCATTCTGACCGGGCCAGTGTATACCGCCAATGGTTTACCGCCGTTCAATGTCCGCTGTGGTGCTTCGTGTGGGGGGCGGTGTTTTGTTGGCATAATGGTATGGGTGTTCGTACTGACACTTTAACACCAACCTTTGGTCTGGCGGATATGTGTTTGTGGCAGTATTTTTACGATTTAGTTTGTATGTCATAATATGACGAACGGATGTTCACCTCTGTGACGGCAATGTCATAATGAGGGCCAATGTCTGTTCCGTATACTAGAAATGGTCCACCAGAGTTTGTGCAAAACTGTAAAGATCATAGATGCTATAGTAGGACTCAGCAGGAGTAGAGGGCATACCTGACCTTACATGCACCGACCTAAGGGACCCATGTGAAAAATAGGTGTGCCCCTCCCAAGGCCTGCACTGCGCGTGTGTTGAAAGTGTCTGTGATAAATCATGTATTGGAAGCTAGGAGATAGTACTGCACCAAATTAAATCATCCTACAAATGTGTGATAGACACCCTAGTACACTTGATAGCTGCTGGCGCGACCATCATCTGCCACAAAGGGTAACTAAGTGTTGCACTGCATGCGTAGTGCCACATGGCAAAATGGACGGCCCAGTTTGGCTTTGTAGGGCTACCATGGTGTCTCTACATCTGACAGCATTGTGGTGCAAGGAGGTGGTAGGTTCCATCCAACAGTGGGACACTGCTTCAAATATGGACTACACAACACATTTTTGCAAAAGTATATCCATCATTTTAGAATCAATATGAAAATTCCCATGTCCTTGAGCCACTACTCAAGATTCTCATGTTCATCAACACAGTCCAATGAAACCATTTCACAAGAACAGGAACACACACTGTACCACAAGCAAGTCTGAGTCACCACTCCACCTACATCGAACAACTGCCTTGGTATATTCCAAACCACTATCAAGCTTTACGAACACATCTTCTCTCATTCCTTTGCAGCTGATCAAGGTTATGGCATACAGCCGTGGGTAATGACTCCATCTGCCAATCCCACAACGGTGGAAGAGCATGCATACAGCAAAGGGCACAGAAGAAGACGCAATGTGGTGGAACGGACATATGGGCTTCTGAAGTCAAAGTTCAGGTGCCTGGCCCTGACAGGAGGAAGCCTCTTGTATGCTCCATCACTGGTATGTAAACTCATACTGGCATGTCCAATCCTCTACAACATATGTGTCAGAACAAATGTCCCCTAGGATGAACAGTTTGATGTCCCCAATGAGGAGGAGGAGGATGATGATGGAGCAGCTAATTTGGAGGGAGAACAACAGAACTCTGTTGCAGGAGTTCGCAGGAGGCTCCACATAGCAGAGAACTTCTATACATAATGACTAAACTAACAACATCTCATTGTAAATAGCACAAATAAAATAATTTTCACCTGATTCTCGTTGGTCTAGTCACTTTTTGAATGTGACTCAAACATCAGGGGGGAGGTAAGAAACACAATAGTTACAAGTTTAGTAGCAACATCATTTGTGATGTAAGAGGGTCTACTGCCTCCATCTCACATATCAGTGACACACAATTCACGGGCATGTGACTCCTGAAGGCCTAGATCCATACATCACTACATATATTGTGCCGTCAAGTGGGCAAGGTGCTAATTCCTAGCCCATTCCCCACAACAACACCATGCTTACCAGGATGTATGCAACAGGGGCACACATAAGGTAGGGGCTGTGATCAAATGGTGTTTAAGTAATGTCAGAACTGAATACTTTGCCTGCACAGTGCATGTGTGACAAGGGGGGGGGGGGACATCATTTGTAACTATGGACCTTCAGTAATTGTACAGGGTTTGTAACCAATATTAGATGCAGAGCCTGCACAGTGTATCCATGGGATTATGTCCTGGCACTGCCATTGGGCACAACCCTGACACATGGTGGACTGTACCTCACTTATGGCACACACACGTTGGCTGTGAAGTGCGCAAAGGGATGCCAGACAAATTAAGCAGCTATGGTTGCAGAATCACTATCCAAACACACACCCATTGTCAGGATCTAAGAATTAAATGGGACAATGCATCACCAAATAATTGTCTGGGTGGAATGTAGGCAGAGTGTGTTAACACTCCCTATGCACATAAGATGCCGACTTTTCACAAAACTCTGCTGTCTTGACACATGCCTACAGCAAATCCAGATAAACATGTGAAGACTGATATACGGGTGTATGTCCTAGGTAGCAACGGGTTTGCTAGTACCAACAATGCTTGACGTGTCAGCATGTTTACCTAATATGCTCTGTATAATAACATCAGACAGCACATAGCAATACACACCAATCATCACTCACATGATGGAACAAGTGCAAGATATCAACAATAACAAATTATCCCATACATGTTTTGGGCTCCAACATCGCACTCAGGTGAGGGATGTGCAACTATGTCCAGCATTGTTAAAAAAATGTCAGCGACCCATCATGAAACTAAATGGGAGCAGAAATAGCCATATATGTTGCATTTGGTTAATGAAAAAAACAGCACTGAGATGATTTCACACCTCAACATCATTCAGTCATGGTAAGAGTTACCTAGGTTGTGGCATGCTGGAAGAAATGCATGCCCATGTTCAACAGGAGATGTGGATGGACAGCTGAGAGATACCCACATATACTTGCAAATATAACATGGAGGTCACTTGGAGTCAACACAAGTGCTATAGCAGGTGTAATATCATATGTGCGTGGCACTCATTATATCTCACAAATATCGTCAATGGGACGGTAACTATCATGTAGCCAGTAGTAGAAGATGTGTACATCTACAAATTACACAAGTCACAGGTTGCATCCTGTCCATGAATGACCAGACAATGTTGCTGTAGAAGATGTGTATCAAGTGCAAGCAGCATAAAGAATGCGAGTAGGATTACTTGCTCACTCAGCCTAACAAGTTAATAGTGAACAAAGATGTCCATTAACTGATATGTACAAATTACACTAAGCAATGTTTTCCATTCATGTCTTGCAGGTGGACATTCTGCCCTACACTGTTTGTGAAGTGGCCCAATATGAAGACCCAGATGCAGCCAGTGAGTGTCATCTTGTGCGTCATGTGTGCCAATCCAGGGTTTGGTGTGAGTCAGTCTGAAGTGTGCAATGCTATGAATAATGGTTTTGCCTGACCAATGATATGATATAATTGGAGTATGGCTGATGACATCATGTAGCACAAGGGGCAACGTGTGCTGGCTTGGAGCTGTGTGTATTAGGAATTGGAATGGATGGCCACATATTCATTGATGTCTGCCATGAGGTGTCAGGGCAGCTGTTTATGTACACAGCATACCTGCTGACAACCACATTGTCACAGCACTATTGACATCACTGTGTGCTACACATAGCTTACACTTACTCACAAGAAATTACAGATGTTGGTTATATCTTCAGAGGTCTCTAGGGGCTTATGTAGGAGACACATGTACCACAGGTGCCTCACTACCCTTCAGATATATGTATTGAGGCTGTAGTAGTGCAAGAACCCATAATGTCCTGGACAACAGTCAGTAGTGTATACAATTAGTAGACAACTGAGCTCCAGATGATTGTGGGAAAAGTCTATGATTTTTCCCACACAAGATCTCAGCATTTTCCACAACATGGTACTGCCACCATGATACTTGTGAATGATGTGGGTCACATCACATATGCATATGATGTGAATGCTGTGTGCGTACCTGGTACTTTTATGAAGTTTGACATGCATGTGCAAATGATGTACTGTATCGTAGCCATTTTTAATGTAGCTTTTTGCACGTTTGCTTAAAGGATTAGGCCTCTGTGCACTTTGCCCTAGATGCATTTTATTTAGCCTCGTACTGTTATTTTACAATAACCAGATTCACGGTCTTGTTTTATTTTCTTCTATCACACTGTTTAGCTTACTTCAGCACTGAAGTTCTCAAACAATACATTCTTGCTCGCTATGTGCTTCAGTCAAGGATACAGTCTGGTACATTGCCAATAGACGTGGTAGAAGTTTAGTCTTTAGGGTTCGTAGAAAGTACACACTCTTACGTAGGGACGTTTCTTAGAACACCGGCGTGTTAGTTATAAAAACACTTCCTAGTCCTGGTACACGTAAGAGGGAGATTCCGACCAGGGAACCACAACTAGACGCTGACTGCCCTGTTGCAGATGCTGATCCCGATCACAGGCCTTTGCTCAGGTATGAGGGTTGATGTCCTCCCGGGGAACCTGATAGGCAGGCTTAGAGCTTAACATGCTGTGCTCAAATTAGAACTTAGAAGAGAGAACGTAATCTAGTAGCACTATGTTAGCGTTATTCTTATGTTTCACTCTCCTCGTTACTATTTCAATCCTACTGTGTTGTATTGTTCTGGTTATTGCGGCTCTCTCCTTGTTATCTAAAATGCAGTCATTTTATTAAACCAATCTATAAAACTCAAACTGCCTTTGTCATTTATATATGAGACCACACTGTGTATGAGAGAACTGGTTGGGATCTGAGTGACCACGACTTCCCTGGGAAGCACTGAGATGTCATGCGCTCGGCTGCCCAATTGTCTCTTCCCTTTGGGAGAGATGAGGCACTGCTAGTTAGCCGGAGCACAACCCAGATTTGGGGTGACAAGGGTACTTCGCCGTGGGTTAGACTTAGTCCCCCACACTGTGAACGATCCTGCCACCCAAAAATCCAATAGTCTCATTAGGGTAATGAGAGCCTACGCGACATGGCGCCGCCAACGATTGGTCTGGCTCTAATTTTCGGGTCCACCAGTCTCTCTTGGTCTCATATATTCTAATGATCCCTCGGTTCCTTTAACGGAGACGTCCGTGGCCCTGAGGACTTCCACCGCCGCAATATAGGTAATCCTAGATATCGCGGATGGTTGTTCAAGCTTGAACCTTAAAAGGAAAGACTCCGTTTTTGGTGTGCCTTCTCTGAACCATCGCAGTTTTTCTAATGGCGAATCCCCAGGTTATACAAATAGCTCTTAATATGAGACAGCCGCTCACAGCACATTTGCTTGCACATGGTCTTACGATCCAGGGGGGTCCAGTCACGTTTGTGGTGGCCGCCCATGCAGCCTATAGAACAGAACTTTTTTACTCTTGGGTCACATTTCAGGCAGTTGATGGGAATACAAATACATTTCACACATACACCATTGCGAACGCGCCTGGCCAGTACAGGGCGTAAGCATACCTAGAGATACCTCTACCTTATCAAGAACATAATAATTGGCTTGATGGCGCCCTACCCCATACAATATTGCCAGTAAGGTTAGGTCCACTGAGTAATGATGGTCCGACCTGGCCTTTATTGGTCACATATATATACACCACATCCTGCGGTTGCAAACATGCCGGTGGCTGAAGTTCGTCGTTTATATACAGACTTAACGGCTACATATAGACGCTTAGTACAATTTGTGATGCAGACACTCAATACAAACCCAGCGCGTGCTGCTCCAGCACAACCACATGCAGTAGCTCGAGGTATAAACCCGGCGACTGTTCACTCTATCATGGGTTAAGTTCCAGCAAAACGGGAGGAGACTCCATTTTGGCTGGCACAGAAAATTTATACGCTGGAGGCGGTATTTCCCATACGGGACCTCAGGACAAACATAGAATATTAACTATGTGTTTAACATTTGGCATGGTTCCCACAGTGGAACATTGTAATACATGGGGCACGGTGTTTGCCGCGCTCTACACAACAGCACACGGTACACAGACATTGGCAAACCTACCGGAAGTGCTTAAACAGATTCAGGATGAATACGGGGCTGCCCCAGCCTTAGATTTGGGAATGCAACTGATGGGCAATTTTGCCACGGTTTCTTCAATAATATTAAGTAATCTTAAAGGGGAGGCTGTTGCACTAGCGGTGCGTATGCATCTTCGTGACGTCCTGCAACTCGATCAGAAGCGTGAACTGCCTAAAATAATAGCGGAAACATATTCCAGTATCGGTCAAGATAGCCTAGGGGCTAGACCACAGAAACCACAGTTTCAAGGAAAAATTAGTAAAGATAATACTAAACAGCAACCTGAGGGTAATAAAAAGCGCTGGGAGAAAAAACAACAGACACCTAAAAAAGAAAGGGGAGAATCTCCGCGACCGGAGACCCCGCAGACTAGGTATAATCTCAGAAACAGGGATAACTTGAAAACGCCTGATAGATATCAATATACTGATACACGCCAATCTCGTTCCTTTCAGGACTCATCGGAAAAGAGAAATGAGAGAGGTGGGCGGTCAGAGCGGAGAACAGAGTACGTGAAACCAAGACAGGAATCACAACGCTCTTCAGAGGTTTCTGTCAAGAAGGAGAGAAACCGATACAACAAAAACAACAGTTTAAAAAGAAAAAGGTGGGGGCAGTCTCAGTTAGACATGCCACACAGGAAGAGAGTTCTCTTGAAGAACAAGACATGGGCCTTAGCACTGCTAGACAGCGCAGCAGAGGTCACAATAGTTCGCCGGAATCTTCTAGAGCATCTGGAGGTGAAAGCAACTGATGACTTCATACAAGTTGAAACGGCAGATATGCGTGTCTCTGAACCAGATAGGGTATATACAATGACTTTACAATTGTAAGGAGACATTGAATGCACTATAAACGCAATCTTTTGGGATCGTGTAGTTAAGATATATGACATTTTGCTGGCTGAACAGGATTGGCCGCCTGACTTTGTTCGCACCTGCCCAGTTGGGGAGGAGGTTATTAAACCTTTGTTCTCAACACTTGTTCCAGGGGAACTCGCAGAGTCCTATAGCATCAAATGGGCTCTAGCACAAGCACCTGCCTTATATAGAAATCATGCAGGGTGGGATAGGGATTCTCCATATCATGTAATTCCGATTAAAAGTGAACCTCAGCCACAACCACAATATCCAATAAAACATGAAGCAAGGGCACCGGTGAGAGAAATACTTACGCAATTAGAATACCAGGGAGTAATTGAACCCTGTGTCTCGCCGATGAATAATCCCTTATTCTCTGTAGCTAAACCGGACCATTCATATAGGATAGTGTTAGACTACAGACATTTGAACGGACATACACATACATATGCTATACAAAATTCACATAGCGCCGCACTGATGAACAACATTGTGCGGAAAAAGCACAAAACGACTTTAGACATCTCGAATGGTTTCTTCTGCCAGAATATAGCACCCGAAAGTAGGGACCTTACAAGCTTTAGTGCGTTAGGCTCCCAGCAAAAATTATGTTGTTTGCCTCAGGGGTATAAGAATAGCCCGGGACTGCTTGCGGCTCGTGTGACTGAAATTTTACACGGGTTGGACCCTGAAGCGTTGTCATATGTAGATGATATATATGTCACGGATGACGAGTTACTACAACATTTGAAATGGGTAGCCCGCATTGTTGTTGGGTTTGCCAAAATTGGCTACAAATTTAACTTTAAAAAATCAAAAATTGCCTTCCTCAGCGTCAAATTTCTGGGATATGAGCTGTCGAATGAAGGTAAGAGCCTAGCGCCACAATTTTTAGAAAAATGTGCACAATTGCAACCACCTAATATGATTAAGAAACTCCAATCATTGTTGGGCTTTTTAAATTTTGGCAGAACATACATTCCTGATTATGCTACACGCATAAAACCTTTATATGAATTAATACGTCCTGATTTTTCAAGCAAATTCTGGACAATTGAACATACACATACTCTTCGGGAGTTACAAGCAGATCTGCTAGCTGCGAAACATTTACATACACAGGACAATAAGACGCATTTGGTCATCAGGGTAATAGCTGGGGCCATTGGGTTTACGTATGTCACATTTAATGAAGGTGAGACAGTCCCGATTGGATACAAGTCCCACTTGTATTCGGCTGCTGAACAACGATTCGCACCAACAGAGAAAATTCTCACTGCTGTACAGATGGCTGTTATTAAAGAAAGACCTCTTGCCCAGGGTAAACGCATTATAGTCGTTTCCCCTATTCCGGCCCTAGAGGCTGTTACAAAATCGAGTGTTCCTAATGCGAAAGCACTGCACCCGCGATGGATACAATGGGCTACGTCTTTGACAGCCACTGATGTAGATTACATTTTTGACCCAAAATTACAGACTCAGGAATTTCTGCAATATGAAATTGAATATCCAGTTCCTGCTGACACGTTGCCTATTGATCGCTATCAAGTGGTCATGTACACCGATGGCTCTGCGCAACCGGCGGTGGGCACAAAACACCTATTTTCTGCTGCATGTGCAGTAGTGAGCGGCCATATGGAGGGGGAGAAATTCTGCCCCCAACATACTTATACACAAACCTTAGGGGATTGTACGGCACAATTGGCTGAGCTGAAAGCTCTATTGCTAGCATTAGAACATACGGATCCGACGCAGTTTACACTGATTGTTTGTGATTCATATTATTGCGTCCAGTCTTTTAATGAATACTTGCATTACTGGCGTTTGAATGGGTTCAGAGATTCAAAGGGCAACACCATAAAACACAGACTAGTGTGGGGGAAGGTAGCGGACCTGAAGGAGACGCTACCCAAAGTCCATGTTGTACATACTCTTGGACACCAGCGCGCTGGAATACACGTTGCTGGGAATTCTCTGGCTGATGAAGCCGCAAAATCAGCAGTGGCTGTTGCCACTGTAGCCGCAGTAACTCGTTCAAGTTCCAAACCGGACACAGAGATTCTGGCTGCCATAAAAGCTACGGTTGATGGCACGCCATATCCTAAAGGATTTCCTAATAAATACCAATACTTTATGGGAAGTATGCTGAATGCTGAGGCTAAAATTCCAGGCGTAGGCGTACGCGAGATCCCCAATAAAGGTGTAAGACCTCAATTGATTATTGCAGCACATGAAGGGGTGGCATCTGCACATGCTGGTGTGGCCGCCACAATTTCACTATTACAGGCCCGTTACTGGTGGCCTGGTCTCTATAAAGAGACTAAGCAGTATGTCCTTTGTTGTGACATCTGTGAACAAATTAAAGTCTCAACAGCTAAGCGCCCGCCGCAGACCCCCCTCTTAATATCAACCAAACCATTACAATGTGTGTACTTGGATCATTGCGGTCCACTCACACCGGATAGTGCATACAAATATATACTGGTGGCTGTAGATTCTTGCTCCAGATTTGTGTGGGTATGGCCACAGCGCTCGGCTGACGCTCGAACTGTTATTAAAGATTTGCGTGTCTTTGTCGGTACATATGCAGTTGCGGCATTCCATTCGGACCAGGGCCCTGCTTTTGCCTCAAGGGCATTCAGGGACACCAGGGCTTCATTGGGGGGTCCAGCTCCAGTTCTCGTCTCCATTTCATCCCGAGGGAAATTCTGTCGTGGAGCGTTTAAATCGCAAATTAAAGCAATCCTTAACAGCAAGAGTCTTAGGTACGGGTCGTAGTTGGCTAACCCACCTGTATGGAGTACAGAGAGCACTGAATAACTTGCCTAGAAGGTCCCTGGGGGGGTCGTACTTCATATGAGTGCCTGTTCGGAACACAAATGTTTGTTCCGGATCTAGATGGTCTTGGTGTGGAGGCGGCGGAAACGCCTTTTGACATAAATGATCGTGTCACTGTTTTGCAGGAATTACAACAGTTCCGTGAAGATAACTCTTCTAAAAGTGCTGCCTCCACAGGAATTAAGGATGTGCCAGTAACACCTACTGGTTGGATTCCCAGAGTTGGGGATCTTGTGCGTGAAAAGGTCGCAGTGAAAAAAGAATTTGGCCCTTCTTATCGAGCACCAGTCCCTGTGTTGGGGATACACGGAACAAGAACTGTTATTTTACCACCGTTGCCAGGTGCCAAAGAAAATTGCTTTGTTTCTATTGACAATGTCAAGTTACAACATGTGGCCGATTCTGCACAGTAGACCAAGAGGAACGTCCAGTAGTTCCCGAATCCCTCTCACTACTGGGGAAGATGTTCCGCTCCAAGTTATTTATACCAACACTGTTGCCTCTCCGAGCTTGGGGAGGGAGGAAGATGATCTTGCATTGGTTCCACTGACGACAAATAACTTGGAAACATTTGATCGAGTCACCATGACTACTGATGTTGCGGGTGGTGCTATCTACAGTGTGCAACCGCGAGAAACACCGACTCCTCCATTGAATACGGCGGCACCTTTTACACAAACTGCCTCTTGGTACTTTGCTAACAACAACGATAGTCTACCGACTCGTTTGCCTCTTCAACATCTGACCCAGGTCCACGTAAGCTGATTTGTTGGCTTAAAGATACGTATTTTGTTTTTCCTTGGAACTATCTGTGGCTTTTATTGACTATGTCAGCATTTTTTCTCTGGATGGGGTTTGTCGTTACCTTTTTTCTGTTGACACATGGTCATTTTCTTCCTGAGAGATCAGCGGTTGAGCAGGTGGAGGAGGTGTTAAGCCACATTTTTCGTCACATAAGGTTCGAAGAGACTTGTCCTTTGTGAACATTTCTGCAGTACCAATTCCGGATGGGATTGTGTGGGATAAAGTAATGTTTGATATATACGGTCCCACTGAGATAATTCAAATACCGTATGTTCTAAAGTTATCTATGAATGATATCGTAATACCAGGCATTGTATCTGATGATTGGGATGTGAAGACAGTTGATTCCATGATGACTGAATTACAATATTATACTGTCTATGAGAATGAAGATGCTTACCAGTTCAAAGACAATTATGGTGACATGTTTTGCTATAATTATTATGGGCACCACTTTATACATAAAGCAAGTAGTCCGAAAACAATATTTGATTATACGCAATGGGAGCATAGCCCGACTCCCCCGCAAGGGAGTTCTAAAACGTATTCTGACAAATTTGCGTATTTTTCTGGGCATCATCAAATGAATGCTAAGTCATATTATTTTAAGTTAACTCCGCCTAAAGATAAGCAAATGTTGTTGACTAATACGAAATTCATATACTCAGATTCTTTTGTTTCCCGACTGTCGATAGAAGGTTATGAATATTGGTCAAATAATATTGATTTGAAAAGTGTTTGGGGAACAAAACATTGGCAGACACACGGTAGAGAAACATTGTTTAGAGCATGTCTCATTCCCGTCCAAATGATTTTTTTAAATGAAACAGTGCAACAGACTAGTTGTCTGGGCTTAGCAACGATTAGAGAATTGAATATGCCTAGTATACCTGTCCCTGCAAAAATTAAGGATTGGCAGAAATATATTAACGCCACTTTTAGTGAACTTACAGACTGGGTCCAGAATGGTACGTTTAACACTTCATTGTCACGTCCGGGCGGGTGGTTATTGTGGCCTATAGACACCAATAGGTGTCATCAATGTTTTGTCACCTCCTCGGGGGGTTTCAGGACGAGTCGGGCAGACCCTCGCTACATATCACCTGAACATGCTGAGATTATTACTACATATAGTGTGGGAAAATTGTGTCAACAATGGTTAAGATCATCCTCACTAGATGCGGTCAAGACACATCTCACTCTCCTGTCTAATAACACTGACTTGCAAGGTTTTTTGTGAGGCCCGAGGACACCACGTAGGAAGCGTTTCTTGAACAAAGTGTACAATGAAATATGAAAACTTTCCCAACAAGAGGCTGCAGCCTGGTTAAGGCAAATAGATCAGGAAAATTTGAAAAAGGCATTAGCTGTTGTGGATAATGGAATTCACACCTTGTCCCACCGAATATATACCATTGACAACATTGTTTCTTCTGCTATAGACATTATACGATCTGATATATCTTCTTTATATCATGGACAAAGTCAAACAAGGTCCATTATGCAGTTGGGTTGGACACGTCAGACATTGAAGGCGGGTCGCGTTCCATGGCAGCACATCAGTGCCAGGGAGATATTTTCTTCCTTTAATTTGACACGACAACAACAACTGATGGCTAAGAAGGAGGCGACTTATGTAATGCTTAACATTGAAAAATTGGAAAAATTGCCTTTTACCGTGACCGAGATTCCCTCAGCTGAGTGGTTAATACACGGGGTTATTAATCTGCCTATTTCTACACTACAATTCACATCTTGTTTAAAACATGTTCCGGTGGGCAGATATGAAAAGCTGGGAGATAGTTATATACATGAGATGTGGGAGCTTCCCTTCTTGTACAAATGTCTCAATGGCATGAGAGAGGTTTTTCTTAGCGGTAGTGAATGCGAGAATTCAGTCAGCCATTCGATGATTTGTAAGCAGCTGTCCTTGCATGGGGCATGTAATGCCTCGGTTGCGAACTTAGCTTGCTATCTGAAGGGAGTTCCGGTCCCCTTGATTAAATGCACATTCCAGGTGCTTTCAAACGGCAGCCACGTCCTCCTCAATAGTGGAGACTGTTGTGGCATGCGGGCCGGAATAGTTTACGTTGTTTCGGTCACCAAGGTCGTTACTTGCTGCGGGAATGTGTTGTTTCCCCCCACTAAATTAAGGGAGGTAGCAGACATCTGGCCTCACATTGCTACTTCCAAGGTGAATTTCGACAAGTTAAGTAGACTAAAGGCTCTATTGTTTCAGAAGCATGTGGCCCTTACATCTGCACGCGAGACCTACGCACTTCAGGTGGCAAGGTCATCAGCAGAAATACAGTCCCTGTTAAATACTAACTTTCCGAGCCACTTGGGTGAACTCGTGGATTGGCGCATTTTTTCAAAGCCGTAGGTGTTGGTTCATTCACACCTTCTCTTCCATATTCAGTTTAATACCTTCGGCTATTCATTCAATTTTCGGAAGCATTTTTGGGGGATTTCCGATCACTTTGGCTTTATTAGCTTGCATTTTGCTGTTGCTGTTGTTTTTCCGCAATGGCTGTCCCGCCGCAACAAGGGCGAATGTGGGCGCTCCCATCAGCGCAGCTGTGTCGTGAACACGTGATGCAGCACTTTGGAGCAACACTCCTGGGACATTTGGAGTGTGACTGGTCTCTGTCATTCAGACCGGTTTTGGATTGTGTGCAGCCCGTGTTGCGGTGCCGTTGGTGCTCTTTTGAACGTGCACTAGACGTCTGTCTCTCACAGCAACGGCCCCCAGTAGTTGATGCTGATCTGTTGATGTTCCCGATGAGGGCTCATTCCCAGACATGCGCGCTGCGTTTGCTTTGTGAGGCTGATTACGAGATACCCTTCCTGGAGAAAGTTGATATTAACTCGTTCACAGGCACTGCACGGGATGCTGCCTTGGTTGATATTGGGGCTTTGGAACACACCTGCTCCTTAATGGTCTTTGGCGTGGATTTTCTGGTCTTGTCATCTGCCGAAGTGGAGAACCTCCTGCTTTCCATGACCACTGCTTGAATTGGATTTGGTCTAAATTGACACTGTTACCTGAATTTGGCTCTTAGCCGCATGCTTATTTTTAAATTTAGGATTATTGTGCTTTGGTGTCTTCTTGACTTGTTGAAATTATATACGGTTTTAATTACTTTTTTTTGCTTAGGGCATTTTTAGCTTTGGCTTAAACCACTTTTTACCGACAAGGGGAGGGTGTAGTGTAGCCATTTTTAATGTAGCTTTTTGCACGTTTGCTTAAAGGATTAGGCCTCTGTGCACTTTGCCCTAGATGCATTTTATTTAGCCTCGTACTGTTATTTTACAATAACCAGATTCACGGTCTTGTTTTATTTTCTTCTATCACACTGTTTAGCTTACTTCAGCACTGAAGTTCTCAAACAATACATTCTTGCTCGCTCTGTGCTTCAGTCAAGGATACAGTCTGGTACATTGCCAATAGACGTGGTAGAAGTTTAGTCTTTAGGGTTCGTAGAAAGTACACACTCTTACGTAGGGACATTTCTTAGAACACCGGCGTGTTAGTTATAAAAACACTTCCTAGTCCTGGTACACGTAAGAGGGAGATTCCGACCAGGGAACCACAACTAGAAGCTGACTGCCCTGTTGCAGATGCTGATCCCGATCACAGGCCTTTGCTCAGGTATGAGGGTTGATGTCCTCCCGGCAGGCTTAGAGCTTAACATGCTGTGCTCAAAATAGAACTTAGAAGAGAGAACGTAATCTAGTAGCACTATGATAGCGTTATTCTTATGTTTCACTCTCCTCGTTACTATTTCAATCCTACTGTGTTGTTTGGTTCTGGTTATTGCGGCTCACGCCTTGTTATCTAAAATGCAGTTGTTTTATAAAACCAATCTATAAAACTCAAACTGCCTTTGTCATTTATATATGGGACCACACTGTGTATGAGAGAACTGGTTGGGATCTGAGTGACCACGACTTCCCTGGGAAGCACTGAGATGTCATGCGCTCGGCTGCCCAATTGTCTTTTCCCTTTGGGAGAGATGAGACACTGCTAGTTAGCCGGAGCACAACCCGGATTTGGGGTGACAAGGGTCCTTCGCCGTGGGCTAGACTTAGTCCCCCACACTGTGAACGATCCTGACACTCAAAAATCCAGTAGTCTCATTAGGATAATGAGAGCCTACGCGACAGTACAATATATCAGGATTCTGTTGCAGCACCCAGTGGGGTGCCAAACTCACGGTCAGCCTAAGGGCACCCATACAGGCACCTTGCGTGTGCCGTTTAATACATGTAGCACAACATAGCACAGGGTAGGGGGCTTTAGTTCTGTACTGTGTAGACAACTTTGAAGTGCAGGTCAGGCTTTGGCCAAACATTCTGGGGACATTGCATCAGTTGTACATGTGGGCACATCATGGGCAATGGTGTGCCCCCTTGTAACGTATGCTCATCCCAGGTCTTACACCAGGACACATGAATGATGATTTACTAAACTTTAGAATAGCTAGTGGGAAGTTTCCAGACCTATCATATGGCCCCCACCTTGCATCCACGATGGCTGGGCAAGCCTTGATGTTTATCCAGGGGTGTCGAAGTGATGGGTTGCATGCACAGTCCCCCTTATGCACAGGGACACAGGAAATCCAGACTGGTTGGGACACCTGATCCTCACAAGTTTGATGACTCAAAGGTTGATCATGGACAATTCGGTCCACTCACCTCTGGGCCCTGATGGTTAACAATGGATAGCGGTCATCCCGATGACATGTACATGATACCATAGACGACTGGTAGCAAATAGTCATAGATGAGGAGTAAGTCATTGTTGAGCAATGTGTGGTGGGCTGTATGGGTTATCTGTAGTTGTAGTGTAAATAACATGTCTGTTCAACCTCCACCCATTGTTGAATCTGATGCTTGATTTCTGGGTGGTTCATGTGGAGACCCTGCAACGCTGTGTGTCCTCCCCACGACTGGAGGTGGTGTCTGGAGTGATCCTAGGACATACTGGAGAGTCTGCTCATTGATGGTTGGCAGCTGGTCATCCATGTCATCGGTAAAACCCAGGACAGGCAGGTCGGCAGGAGGTAAACCATCATCCTCTGCAATGAGACAGTGTAAAATCAATATTCGGTTGTTTTGGCTGTTGACCTGGGACATAATTTTTTTGCCACTGGAGTCTCAGTGATATGTTACTGACCCAAAGTTGTAGTTGTACTTATGTGTAGCATTATGCATCACACATCGGTCAAGCTCATTTGGTATTTTGGGGCATATGTAGGTGCCCCGAACACCACCTGAGTGTCACTTTTGGTGAGGCTCAGGTGGCGCAATGCCCTGTGCTGTATTTACAAGTTGGCATGAAGCAATTTTTTGTGCCTCAACGCCACCTTGTGTATATGGTCCCTTCACACGCAGCACTTTGCGCGAAAGGTGTGTGCAATGGCCGCCCACAGCAACACCCTTCAGATTTAGCCCAGGAGTGGGGTTAGCATGGCAAAATCTAGGAGTAATGCTTACATTTCTACTGGATGTTTTGCTTTTTCTGCAGCACACATAGTAAGAGCAAATCACCCTTTAAGTTTGTTGTGCAGGAAGGTGCTCCTTCCTGCACACATACAATCTCCTCCTCAATGTAGCCATCCTTACACCATGGTGCAAGGGTGGCTGCGTTGGCGCATGACAGCTAATTTACTGCTCGCGCAGGGTGGTACACAGGGGTGCGCAGTATTCTTATGTATATGATGCATCCCTGTGTTTTGAAAATGAGGGTGTGTGATGCTGCCTAATTTGCCACAGCAGCACGACCATCATTTTCAGTTTGATCTGGCCCTCTATCTTGTCAGATGGTGAGATTGCAGCTACTTGTACAGCTGCACACATGATGTTCACAGACATGCGATATGTGTTGTATGTGTTTTGTTTTGTGGCCATTCCCTTTATAGTGCATATTGGTTGTGCCTGAGGTGTTGTGGGTTCCCCCTGTACGGGTTGTGTTCCATAGGCTGCAAGCTTTAGGGTGGATTTTTCTCATGTGGCATGGCTCAGGGCAGCTGCAATATGTGCTGCACTACACTGCACCAGTTTAGATAAGTAGGGATGTGCCATGTTTACTTGTATATGGTACAGCCCTGCAATTCCCCCTGCAAAGATCTGTTCTCCCCGCACCAACACAGGCATTGTTGCAGCATGATGAAGGGGTGCCTGCCTTGAAGGGATGATTTGTCCATGTGTAGGAAGATGTCCCTTCCTGCACATGTACAAGCTATTTTTGCTAAGATGGCATTTCAATGTGTGCTGCAAGATGCAGCACATGTGAATAAAGGGAATGCAACAAGGAGGAAGGGAAGCATTTTGGCCAGAGACACCACCCTGACACACCCCCTGGGGTGATATTGACTTCCGTCTTAGTCTCTGATGTCTAAGTTGTGTTGATACAGGGGCTTTGACAATATGCAATGGGTGGTGTAATGGCACAGCCACACTATTTGCATATGCCTTCCAGGCAATGTGCTGCATATTTACATGATGGAATATAGCCATGGTGAGTGGCCCAGGTTTACGCTGTGTATATGTTGGAGTGCATAGCACAACCAAAGCATCAGTACATGTGTGGCTTGGGTGGGGATGGCTCATCTTGATTCAAGGCCTATGTCTCGATGCAACCCTTTAGCATGCATTGAGTGTGTCCTATGTGCCTCCCCTTCTGCCATTTGTGGAATTCCAGAACCCCCGCAACTTACCCTGCATTTGTGGTGGTTCTTGGTAGTCTGCGCTGTCCTTCCCTGCGTTTCCAGTGACCAGCTCCTCCGGGATGACTGTGGTGACCTTCTCTTCCAGCTCATCCAGGTCCTCCTGTGATGTGGGACTTCTACCTCCAGTCTGCAGTGCTGCCTTTCGGTTCCTGGTGAGTTTCTCCTTAGTCCTGAGCTTGCAAACGTGCCAGTGCTTCTTGCACTCGGTGACAGTCCTCTTCATCTCTGTGACACTGTTGACTTTGTCTACTATTTGCTGCCATATTGTGTCTCTCCCACCACTGAGGTGATGAAGAGTTGGTGCTGGTGCTCCGTCACCTCTCTGACCAGGATGCCATGCTCCTCCTCGCTAAAGCGACACTAGCGCTTTCTCTTCTCCTTCTCCTGGGACATTTCTGAACCCTCCTGCCAGGTACTTGGGTGATTGGGGTCTCCCTGAGGTCTGTCCTGGCCTGAAAAATTCATCTTCTCTTGATATTGTACTTTTTCCAGCATGTGTGTTTTGTTTTAACTCTAATGTGGTAATAAAATGGCACTAACTCTTTTGTAACATATTTACGTGCCACAAAACGGTCTATCGCCACTTTTGCAGTATTATTGTAATTTTTCCTTACGGCATGTCGCAATGGTTAACATAATTTTTTTTTTACGCTAACCATTTCATTTTTTAAATATGGCGCATGGATGGCGCTAAGGAATGACGCTAGCTCTTGTTAAAAAAAGTGACGTACAAGTGCGCTAGTGTTGTTGTGCGTAATTTTTCATAAATATGCCCCATGGTGTTTCATATATTATGGTGATAGAAATAATTTTCCTGCGCCATAAACTGACCTGCATTTACTGGGATTCTTGTGGATAGCACATCTCGCAAGGTGTCTCTAACTCAAGACAATCTGGGTGATTCATCTGCATTACTTTTAAAAACATTTTGTTGGGGTATATCGAATGTGCCTTGCTAATGAGCATTGACACAGTTTTTATGAATAATGTAATTTTGGTCTATGTCATATACAATATTCACTACATATTTATATACACCGCGTGGAGTCTCTTTTGTGGTGTAGTCATTGTGTCACTGTTGCGAGGGTGTTGTGCAAATGCTTTACACATTGCCTCTGGGGATAAGCCTGACTGCTCAGCGCTAAGGTACCAAGGAGTGAACACAGGTTATCTTTGGTCTGTAATGTACTTCCCCTAAATAGAGTGGTGGGTTCTGCCTGGCTTAGGTGCTTACCTTAGCCAACTAGAAACCCCATTTCTAACATGCCCCTAATGCTGATGAAATGTAGGACATTGACGAATGACCTCTACTTCTGTCTGTCTTGTACGTTTCTGTATGGTGCCCCAGCTGTGGTTTAGGGCCTTCATCTTTGTTTCCATAGTTCACCTATGGGGGTTCTTTGGCCTGCCTCTCCTCTGTTTGCCTTCTGGAGACCAGTCAATAGCTGTTCTTGTGATGGAGTCTTGTTCTGTTCTGATGGTGTGACCTATGCATCTCCATCTCTTTCTTATAATGATGGTTGTACTATTGAAAACATCTTCCTCAATTCCAGAAGTCCTAAATCCTCTATTCTGCCATTCTGCTCCAGGCCTGATTGCTAGTAGGAGTGGGGCTAGTAATAGTATGTCCTTGCAGAGTAAGATGCTAGCTATTATTGCCCCCGGTGAGATATATTTAGTGTTTGGCTCTTCCTTTTTCTCTCTCTCTCTCTCTCAAAGATATTTGATTAGTGGTTCTGTCTTTTCCTTTCCTTCCATTTTACAATGGTTCCTAACCAATATATTATTATCCATTACCTTGGTTGGAACAGACAGACTATTTGGATTATCAGCTATATACCTTATGGGGAATTCGACTAGCATCTTTAAATCCTGGGATATCCTTGGTTTCACATATTAAGGATTAGATAAGGGGCCTCATTACGAGGCTGGCGGTCATGAGACTGCCAGCCTCGCTGTGGCAGTCCTACCACCGTGGAGCCGGTGGTAAGGACCGCGACATTAAGAGTTGTGGGGCTTGGCAGATGCCAAGCCTCCACAACCTCGCCTGGCCCGCCGGTGAGGTCACACCACCGCGGGTGGCAAGTGAGCACCTCCAACCCGGCAGCAGGCCTCAGCCTGCCGTGCCGGATTACGAGGCTGCAAATGCCAGGCATTACCTGGCGGTCACCCCGCCATGAAATCCCTGGTGGTTATGCACCCAGCAACAGGAATATCCATTCCTGTCACCGGCACACATATGCACACGTCCCCACACATGCACACATTCCCCCCACCCGTACACACACTCACAAACACCCCTCCACATGCACACATTCCCCTGACCCCTTCATGCATGCATGCATTCACATACACACCCATTCAGCATACGCATACATGCACTCAGACACCCCCACTCACTCACATTCATCAACACACGCCCCCCCACTCACTCACATTTATCCACACAGACACCCCCATACACGGGCACACACACGCACAAACACATTCACGTTCACTCGCATCCATGCAGGCATTCACCACCCCTCTCTGCAGACACACACACAACCACAAACACAGGCACCCTCCCCTCCCCTTTCAGATGCCCACTTACCTTCTCCGTCAAGGAGGACATCCAGGAGGGGGATGGGTCCTGGCGGTCTTGCATCGCCAGCACCACCACGCCAGCAGGATTCCGCCAAGCCACAGACCGCCAGCACAAATGCTGGCGACTTTCCATCACAAAGATGGCGGATGGCTGCCAGCACTCGTAGTATGGCAGTGTGCAGATCACCAGCACTGGTGGTCTGGTGGCGGGCTTGGCTTTGGCGGTCAGGGAAATTGACTGCCAAAGTCAAAATGAGGGCCAAGGTGTTTATTTGTTAATGGTGAGTCTTCAAGTTTGAAGAGAATCGTTTCAGGTCTGTGCGTTCTATATAGCATGACCTTGCAGAATTTTGAGGTGAATTGCACTTTTCACTGAATCCACTGCCACTGAATGCCATGTGAGACTAAAAAGCATTTTGCAACATCAAAATACTCTCTCAACTGTCAAGAAGGCAGTCAATGCGTGACAATGTTCAAAAAGTATAACTTAACAATAGAAGGCCCAGAGTTTATGTGTGGAAAATGGATGATGTCAAAGTAGCAGTAAATTCATGTGTGATGTTTTGTTATGTTTATTGGTAAAGCAAACTATCACTCTTGAGGGTGTCCCGGCGCTGAGCAGGTGTGTGTGCCTAGCCCTGCCTATGGTAGGTTGGTTAATTGAAAAGCTGGGTCTTCAGGTTCTTGCAAAAATCAAAAAGAGAAAAGGAGTCTTTGATGTGGAGTAGGAGGCTTTTCTACTCTTTAGAGTGATGTAAGAGAATACCCATCCTCCTAATCTGGTTCTGCATATGCAGACCTGCCAACTTCACCAAAAACCTCACATTGTGAGGAGGTGGTGGGGCCTTGGAGGGGACGTGGTCTTGTGCCACAAAACACCTAAGAGGCACTTTTGCCTCCACCCTAGCCCCAAACCCACTCCTAAAAAATAAATAAAAACAAGCTTGCTGATGGCTGCTGCCAATGTTCTTGGGTGTTTTCACACCCATTAATGGACATTGTCAGGTAAAAGCCACAAAAAATGAGCTGAAAACCAAGGTTTACAATGGTTTTCAGCTTGTTTCCCTGCCACAATGTGATATTGGCTCTTCACCGGGAGACTGTGTGAGGGGAGCCATAATGTGCATCACACTGTGGCACCATTTGAGTTGGCAGTTAATAAGGAGAACTGTAAAGCTCTTGCACACATACTGGAAGGGCCCAAAAACATGGCACCGGTGGGAAGTGATAGCCAGCCTGATATGGTTACTAACTAAGCAAGTGTCAGTGGTGTGTGGATCTAGGCTCTCCCAGGAGAAAGTTAATGCTTTTTCATAGGCCCTGAAGGAGTACCTGGGGATGAGGAAGGTGAATTTCCATCAGTTGCGGTTGGTGGTTGGACAGCTGAATTTTGCTCCTCGCATCATTTCCATGGGCCACCCGTTTTCACGTTTATTGCGCAAGCCACGTCTGGCTTGAAAGCTAAGCACCACCATGCCAGGTTGTCATCAGAAGTTCACCAGGATATGAGGATCTGGGGGGCTTTCTGAGTGATTTCAATGGGAGTATAGTGTGGCCCAGCCTGGCTAGGACTAATAAGGAGATATGTCTGTTTACGGATGCAGCAGGCAGTGAAGGTTTTGGCGCTATTCAGGGTTCTGAGTGGCGTCCTCAGAGGTGGCCAAGGGAGTGGTTTGAGTTGGGTTTAGTTACAAATATTGGCGTTCTTTAACTCTTCCTCATTCGAGTGGCTCTCACTGTCTGGACCTAACAGTTTTGCAACCAATCTGCGGTATTCTGCTCGGGCAACATCACTGTGGTCGACTGCATCAGTCAGCAGGAATCCAGGTACAAGATGCTACTTAGACTCATGATAGAGATTGTGTTGTGCTTAAAACTGAATGTAATTTTTCAGTTCAAACATAGGAACAATGCAGCAGATGCTTTGTCTCATTTGAAGATGCAAGCTTTCACTACCGCTACCCAGGAGCAACGGAGTTCCCTACACCATTTCCAGATCAACTGTGGCAGCTTAGTGCCCCAGCTTATCAGACCTCATGGCAGCAAATTTAGCACTCAGAACGAGGCGTTCTTATGAAGGGGGCTTTTAGCACATACGGCAAGATTCTAAGGCACACAATGGTGGGGTATTGGTTTGCTCTCAAGTCAGTGATAGCATTTTCTGGGTCCCTGAGACAGGAGGAGCGAGCAGTTTCATATGCCAAGCGCTCTATTGCTGAAATATCTTTATTTTTGAAGATGCTCGGGCACACCGATGGGACAAAGGCTTTCCTGGTTCAGAGGGCATTGAAGAGATGGCAGTGTTTAGAAGGGTCTAAGTGGGACTTAAGGAGCCCCATTGACATAGTTCGGCTAGCAGCTATTTTGTCCCACCTAGGGAAAATTTGCTCTTCGCAGAATAAGGCCTGTCTCTTCGGGTGGCATTTGCACTAGCATATTATGGAGCACTGTGAGTAGGTGAATTGGTAGCCAAAAACAAGAGGGATATGATGGGGGACTTACAGTATTCTGACATTTATTGACCAAAGGGCCCCCTGCAATAACAATCTACAGTTCATAGACCGACCAGATGAGAAAGAGATAACACATTCTGCTGCATAGGGCCCCAAGTAATGAATAATACCATCTAGGGAATGTGGAGGCTTTTTTGGCCCACCACTCAGGAGTGCATGGGTTCCATATTGGTACATGCAGATGGCACACTACTCACTAGGTTTCAGTTCTGTAGGGTGTTGGCCAGTGCCCTGAGGGCGGTAAGTTTATATCCCATGGAGTATGGCTCACATTCATTTCGAATTGGGGCTACCACTGCTGCAGTGGGGATGGGACTAGCCGGGCCAGCAGTGCAAAGGATCGGCAGGTAAAGGTCGGAGTGTTACAAGTGCAAAGTGAAATTGAACTTGTTGTAGACACTTCTCTATTGCCTTTCTCCTTTCTCCCACCCCTACTTTCTTCTGTTTCTCCTGTTGACACAGGTAGACGGCGTGAGAATTTGAGACAGCAGCTGGATACCTTGGCATCTCCTGTCCACATGAGAGTTGAGGAGGTTACAGAAGTGTTGGTATTGGGCCACTCATATGTGAGGCAGGCAAAGATTTTTTATTCTGCAGGTGGCTGTGCGGTCAGGGCCAAGGAGGCTGGCGTTCTATGGTCAAAGAGGTATGTGCCTGGCTAATCTGAGAGCTGCTTTGGACAATCTGTTACCCCAGGCAGTAATGCGCCCAGGGATTATAATTGTGCACCTTGGTGGCAATTACTTAACAGAGATTGGACGGAAAGACTTATTTATGCTGTTTTTTTCAGAGGTGGGCTGGCTCACAAAGATGTTCTCGGAATCTGTACTAGCGTGGTCCAACATAGTTCCCAGGTCAAAGAGGAGAGGTGGTAAATCGATAAAGGCCCTTGATTACTCTATGAAACTGTGAACAATAAGATTGGTAAGTTGTGAAGGTCGGCTAGGTTGTCATCTATAGCTCATGGTTGCATCTATGGTGAGCGTTTTTTCTTGCAGGATGGGGTGCATTTGTCTAAGACGGGTAATAAAATGTTTCTTGAAAATTTGCTGGCCTGGCTACTCCATCGCCCATGCCATGGTGGGAGGGGCGTGGGATGAGAGGGTGATAGTAGGTAAACTATTCTGGCCTGTGGCAGGTGAGGTCATGATTGGTGGGACTGTCCAGGTCTATGTAAGGCATCCTTTTAGACCAAAATAACATTGGCGTCACAGGAATCTCCAAGGGGTGCTGGCAGCAAGTCAAAGGAGGACAAAAAGGTACTGGGCAAGGGCAAATATCAGACCTATGTCCTACCTGAGCAATTTAGCCAGCCATAATGGGTTAAAGGCAGTGGTCACCTGCTAGATGTCCTTTCACATGGGCTTGGGTTACAATTCTAACTGAGTGTTTTAAACTGGATACATGGCACAACATTCACAGCATTATGTTACACTTCCTTAAAGGTTTGTGATTTTATTAAATCTTACATTTTCATATACCTCCTCGGACAGAAAGTGGTCACTCCTAAACTAACAAAATTATGGCCTGTATTTAATTTATTGCCTCAGTTTAGCAATCAAATGAACTCAGTAGAAATATATGAAATTGGTGCATACAATATTATGCATATTTAAGTAGCAAAATGCAAGAAATGTGGACTCTTACATGTATCGCTGTACTATGCTCAAAAATGGATTTTCTTGCTGTCCTTGGGCAGAGTTGATTAAACCTCTGACCAGTCTTTAGGGCAACAGCTCTAACTAGCGTAATGGAAGCTCCCTCAGCATACACTAAACATGTAGGCAATTTACGAGGAAATTCATTATGTGATTTACCATGTCACATAGCTGGACTACAGGCACTTAAAAAAAACTATATAGAGCATCAGGCAGAAATATCCTAAAAAGTCTGATCTTATAGCTATAACCATTAGATTATTGATAAAGGAGTACAAGGTTAAATACAAACCCTACACTAAAAAGAGTTATAAGAAGGCCTGGCTTGAAGTTACCGCGACAGTCAAAAGGATGCACTCCATGCAGCTCTTGTTTCATGTTGATACAGCTTTCAGCATCTACCAGAGAGGTACTGACCATTATATCTTGGCCTCTTCTTGGACTTTCTATATTCATTCACTCTATATGTGAGAGCAAAAGATTCAGAAGTGTTTTCAGATAAATTACAAATCTTCTTTAAAGTTACTAAGTGGTACACTTAGGTATTGCCACGGTGAACCGACCCTTCTTGTGCTCCTGGGCCTCGTGGAATACCCCTTGATACTATTAAACAATCTCTGGATTAGTGGCCCTCAGTACTGACCCACCTGCACAATGTTGAAATTTGGTGTAATCCCTCAGTTTTGAAAAGGGTTACTTGTTCAATCAGTTTGAAAATGTGGCCCATAGGATTTGCCCAGCAGTTTTAATTTCATTGCATCATTAGATGCTGAATGCAAATTGTTGGCCAGGATTCTTCCAGATAAACTGGAGTCTCGGGCATATGAGAAAAATGTCATACCTTTTCCGCAAATGGGGTTTAGAAGGAACTGTTCAACCTTAGACAATAAAATGGCCCTTGCCTGATGGTCCAGGAAAGCTGGGTATATAAAAATAATCTCATAGCTTGTTTTGTGGATCACACATGTGCATTTGATAAGTTGAGCAGGATGTGATTGTGGATAAACTACAAGCCTGGGTCTCGATTCAACCATCTTATATCTCACCACAGAAAATACTTACTGAAACCTGAGTTAAGGTTAAACTTACCACCTAAGATCCCTGCAGAAAATGGCATATGCAGCAGTTCATATTTGCACCCCTCTTAGTTCCCCTGTAAATAGCCGATTTACTAGAGGCACTCACCAATTTCACAACACTCATGCAATAGTGCACCAAGAGAACGTCTATAACTATTTCGATGTACATTTTGGTGCAACAATGAGGTGGAAATCACACCTGGAAAGCTTTCAAAACTTCTTTTTACAAAAAACAAATAGTGCTCGGAGATTTATGCAACAATGTTGTGAGAGAGGCATTAATAAGGTCCTTGTTGCTTTCAAAGCAAAAATTGATGGTACTATATAGGCCATGGCTTGGTTGGCAAGCTAACTTAATGTTACAAGCAACAACCTTGCACTTAATATGGCAATTACTGAAGCTATGTCAAATTACCCCTCAGTCGTTTACATGTCTTGAGCTTGTTCTAATCTCAGTAGCAGCACAAGTTGACAAATAATCTGGTCAATATTTAGAGAACTGTAAAAAGGTGAAAACGAAGGGGCAAATTTAAGAAAAGTGGTGCTGCATCCAATGCAGCACCAGTTTTTTGCGCCCCTCAGCGCCCACCCCTAGTACCACCATGTGTGCGCCGTAATTAACATACGGTGCACTTTAGTGGTTGTTAGGGAACTAGCGTCAAACTTTTTGACGCTAGTTTGGTGCTTTGCAGGATTAGTGCCCAACATTTTGGCGCTAATCCTGCAAAGCACATTGAGGCCCACTGAAAACAATGATGTGCCTCCTTTTAACACCTGCTCTGTGCAGGCATTAAAAATGCTGCTAGAAATGGTGCAAAGAAATCTTTTAGATTTCATTGCTCCATTTTTGCATGCCCCCTAACGAGGGAACGCCTCCTTGCATACATTATGCCTGGCGCAGGCATAATGTTGAGCAAGGGGTTACAAAGTCACGCAATGCATGCATTGCTAAAAGCTGTTTTTTATTGTGCCAGGCCGAGAGGGCCTATGTAGAAAACCAGATAACAGACTAAAATACAAAGGTATCTCAGGAATGGGACTAGTTAGATAAATAATAAAACAACCATTTTTAAAATTTAAGTTGAATTTCTAATACATATTAAGGAAAGGTAACTTTTATAAAGATACATTTTCTTGTTCTGAATTTCCTCTCAGCTATATTTCCAATTGCTGTCCCTCTTCTGCCAGTTAGTAATTAGCATTTTAAAAGATGTGAAAAGGGTGTGAAATGCTTCCCAAGAGCTACATAATACACTAACCTGGACGGGCAGAGATGACGCCTCTGAAACTCACTGAATGTGCAGGATGGAGGCTGTGAGCATAATTTTTAACATTACAGTGTCAAATCCTGCATTTCAGAGGTATGTCCTACCTGAGCAATTTAGCCAGCCATGATGGGTTAAAGGCAGTGGTCACCTGCTAAATGTCCTTTCACATGGGCTTGGGTTACAAATACTAACTGAGGCCCTCATTACAACCTCGGCGGTCTTTTCCAAAGACTGCCGAGGCTGCCGGCGCCAGAATACCGCCAGAGCTGGCGGTAATTCTGGCGCCCTATTACGACTTTTCCACTGGGCCAAAGTCTGCTTCACCGGTCTGTTGAGTTACATATAACACTTTGGGGCACATTTGAAAGGCAGAGAACAGTATGCCAAGATAATTGTTTGTGGATCTGCTGTCTGGTTGCTGAAGGACCTGATTTGTTCCACCAGACTTCTGTCTCAGGGTCTTACATTTAATTCAGTGGGTGCATTTGAAAGGAAGGTATCCATTTGTCTGGTTGCTGGAAAACTTTACTTTTGTTCTACCAGATGTCTGTCTCTGTGTTTATTGGGAATGCAGTGGTTGCTTCAAATTGGATTTTAATATTAGATGTTGGAGGACACCAGGATTACTGTAGCACACTCCCAACATACCCAGCTCTCAGAGCCTGAGTTTACTGTGCCAAAGACCAAAGACTTTCACCATCTTGAAAATGCTGAAAGTAGGTAAGGTTGGTCCTGGAAACATTTACGCTATTGGTTAGGTAACTCCCATGAGTCATTCTGAATCACCAGCTACTGCTAAGCATAAATGTAGCACCTACAGGAACCCACTTCAGAACATTCCTGGACCCGAGGAAGATAAGAAGAGGCCTGAACCTGCTGTCTGCAACCTGAGAAGAGCACCGAAGGACTAGGACCTCTCTCTCTTGTACCCAGGGCAAAGAACTGGACTCCAGAGGTTATAAGACTCTTCAAACTGCAGAGATACAACAAGCTACAAGAGGCCTTTCCTGCAACTGCTCATTGGTAACTGGACTTGGACTGGACTCTGCTGTTGGCCTCTGCCTGACACAGTGTGAGTCTCAAAGTGCCTCACCTGAGGTCCCGGGGAGCTTTAGAAATGTACTCATGTGGTGGATTAGGGTTTAAAAAAGTAAAGTCAGAAGGTAAAATCTTTGACAAGGACGAACCCGGTTAGTGTATCCAACCTGCACAAGATTGCCGTCAGTCTCAAATTCCACCGAGATCCCAGTCTACTGCAACCTACGACTATCAAGCACACTTAGGGCCTGATTTAGATCTGGGCGGACGGGTTACTCCATCACAACGGTGAAGGATATCCCATCTGTCAAAATATTAATCCATAGGATTAAATGGGATTCATATTTGGGTGCATGGGATATCCGTCATCGTTGTGACAAAGTAACCCGCCCACTGAGATCTAAATCAGGCCATTAATGCTTCTTGGCACTATTCCTACCTAAAACTGTAAAAATTCATATATATGGTTCCCCTTATTAGATCTTTGTTATTTTGGTTTCATTTTGTTTATTAAATGTTGCTCTATTTTTCTAATTGTGTATTGGATTCTTATTCTTATGCATTTTGACTTTATTACAGTGTAATTACTGCATAAACACTGCCTTTAGATAGACCGGTTATGCTCGGTGCCATAGCTAACAGGATATTGAGCTCATGTTAATTCAGTGAATTTGAGGGTTCACTCTGACAAGGGTTGTGAAGTGGGTGGTCCCCCCTTCTCCAATCAATCTTCCAATTTCTTATAAAAGGAACTCCTTTCAATATACATAGAGGATAACTGGGGCGGCAGTCATATCTAAATTTAATGGATGGTAATTTGAGGACGGAATGTTCTCTTGTACCCTGACGGACAGAGTGCAGTTTGCCAAACTATAAATCAGGCCCTGAGTCATTGGAAAAAATATAAAGAAAGAGATTTTGTTATTATATATGGTGGGGTAACAGTTTTCTCCCTCGCACTACTGTTGTAGCGTGCATGAACACTATGATATGGGAATTCATAGGGATTTGGTTGAAATGCCAAAACCACAATTTTCTAAAAAGCAAAATAAGAGTCACTTCTTGTGAAATCAATATGGTAGACATTGTCTGGAAACTTTTCACTTAATATGATGGAGATATGGGTTTGCCTAGTATTCATCCATATCTTAGTTGGAAGTTATGTGACAAAGTCACGCGTGAATTCCTCCGTTTGGATTCATTTACACTCCAATCGTGCAGGGTAGTTACAGGGTGTCAAATGTTATATCAGACCTAGGATCAATGGTGGCAGTGCCAGGCATATGGAACTGCACTACATGTTCCTGAGGTGGAAGCCTGTTGTCCCAAGCTGGTCTTCATTCCCAAAATTGTACAAGGTGCATCATGGCCCTGATGTCGCCTCCCTAAATGAATAAGATTCATGGTTAATTTACTTAGCTTTTCTCTTTGCATCCGTTACTGCTCAAATATTCTGGTGAAATAATGTGCCACGAGGCTGGGTCTGAGATTATTCAGAGTTTGTACATCTGGTCTTTTAAATACACCGCACCTGATTTATGGAAAGTTAGCGCCACCTTTGCGTCACTTTTTGACGCGAAAGCAGCATAAACTTACATACTATGATTCTATTTTGTAAGTTTAAGCTGCTTTTGTGTCAAAAAATGACGCAAAGGCAGCGCTAACTTTCCATAAATTAGGCCCACCATCTCAAAAAGACAGAAGCATTTGTGTTGACATGGTTCATACCCCCCATTGATAATGTGAGCACTTTTCTAACATTTCGAATATCAGTTCTGCAAATTTAGGTAGCAAATTTTCAATTTTTTCTCCTAGACCGCTCAAAATGTATGATTTTATCTTCTATATTTCAAGGCGCCCAGCTGTCCTGTGTCCAAAATGCATCAGAAAATGGAATTTGTAATAAGGTAGCCAAAAAGTATCACATTAAATCTTGCCCATTTTCTGGTAATAGCATGCAGAGGTTTGGAGCGATAAAATAAACAACAAATGTATTTCATAGCTGATTGTAGTCGATACATCTGCAGTTCATTGTCAGTCTTGGAGCCAGGGGTCAGGCGAGAGAGAGGGTGAGGAGCGTGGCACAAAACGAAAATTCTGCAGGTTGCGACCACAATAGAGTCTGCTGCATGGGAAAACGAGAAGGGGGCATTCCTTTTCAGAAATTGCACACTTCTGTCTCTCTCTATGGGGCCTTTTATCCACATTTCACGACCAGGAATTCGCCCCAATTCTTCTTCTTCCTTCTAAAGAAAGTGGCAATTGTTTATTTAGCCATGCACACGTTTTCCTGTGCAAGGTGAACTAGATACCCAAATATTCGGTGTATCCTCGCAATTATTTTGTAAAATATACCAATGGGAGAACAGAGTGGGCATGTGTTTTTAAAGTTCTGTCCGTGCAGTCTGGTCAGGACCGTGTGACACAGTATACAGTGCTTTGTTATCCCAGGAATGCCTTTGATGTGGAGTTTATGCAAGAATGAAAAAAAAAAACATTAAGCCCTAATCCGTTCCCACAGCCCACTGAACGTGGTCTGGACAAACAGTGGACAATGGAGGCAAAGCTTGCTTGCTGGGACAATGGCAGGGCCCAAAAATTAAAAGGCCTGCTGCCTCACAATGAGGAGAGATGCCTCGCGACGCTCCTCTCTCACTGGCCGTCAGAGCATGTGGAATATTTATATGCCGAATTAAAATAGAACATTGTAAGATATTTTTACCACAAACACAAGAGGTCTGATTGATTGCTCTTGGCAGGAGGTCAACATATATTTAATAGGGGAACAAGAAGCGTTCTCCTTTTAACATAATAACGTCAATAGACCAGTGCGGCCTGCACCAGGCCTGTAGACTCAGGGCCTCATTTAGGAGGTTTTGGCGCAGGGCAGCTCCCTAAGGATTCTTGCTGTGCTGCACTGTGTTAAAAGAAATGTGCAGGAATGCGCCGTATCTATGAGACATGGTGCATTTCTTTCCTTTTCCTCCTCGCTGGTGCACAATGGGCTTCCATGCGCCAACGCATCCGCCCTTTCGCCATGGTGCAGTAATGATTGTTTTTGTGCAGGAATGATTGTTTTTGTGCAGGAAGGCACACCTTCCTGCACAAAAAGAATCATGAGAGGTGCCTTCATGCAGAAAAAGGAAAAATGAGGAAAAATAAAGGTATTTCTCCTTGTTGCCCCTGGGGAGGCGTAGGCTTTTGACGCATTCCCAGTTTCACGAAATCTTGCAAATCTGAGAATGTATCAAATGCCATGGTTGTTACATGGAAATACCCACTGTAACGCCCATCGTACACCTCCCTACTGAAGGTCGAGGCAACGCAGCGGCTTGCGCTGCGTTGCCTCAGTCCATATCTACAGGGCAATGAAAAGTCACTCTGGGTGGCTTTATGTGGCCTTGTAGATATGTCCCTACAGTATGTGCCGCTGGACCACCACTAAAAGTAATGTTTTGGCGGCACGCAGGTGTTTGTAAATAAACCCTCCAGTACAAAAAGGGAAGACGGCATGTGCATTTTGTACCCCCATGTTTACAATTTGCTACAATTGTAAGTTAAGTTTACATTGTGCTCATTTGTGCTCTGATTTAGCACCAGCTATAAGGTATCAGTAAATGTTAACCCAAAACGAGTGCAAGGAGAAGCGCAGAAATAGTTGCGCCTGTTATTGCCAATAACGTGGAAAAATGCTCATTTGTACGGTAAATCTGTGCAAAAACCCCTTGCAAACTGTAACTTTACCACTGGGTTTAACCACCCGATGTAGCACACAAAGCCAAATCATGTCCTGAGTGTGAAAAGCACAGTGCCGAGGCCTTGATTAGGAATGAGTCCGTATTCAAGTTTTTATTTATCAAACTTAATAAATTAGAATACCCTGGAGAGCATTTTTTATCGGATGTGATAAACAACCTCCCTATTAAAATGGGGAAAAATGCACAATTTGTTTTTTACTGCACTAAAATCCGCTGGTCCTGATATTTTTTCCCCATTGTAAATATCATCAGATTTTACCACATTATATTTATTTACAGAAAACTCAGAGGGGTCAGAAAAATTTGACCCACTCATGGTAGCACCATTCGTGCAAATAAGGATTTGCACGAGTGCTGCAATTTTATAATGCGCCCATAATCGTGGTCTATAGAGGAGCCTCCCTGGTTTACTGAACCACCTGTCAGAAGAACATTGTAGAATACAACCAAAGCTGAAGAAGCATCTCTTGGAAGCTCATGCATGCTACCATCTTATAATTTTTATTATTAGCTAGTCTAATAAAAGTAGCAAGAGCCCGGGAGTGGTTGGGAGGCACAAGGAAGGCAGATGTGGGTCCTAAGGGTGGAAAAAGAAAAGGTGGTGGAGGGAATTTTTGCAAACCCTAGAATTGAACCCGGAAAAATAATCTCACATTCTAGGTAAGTCTACAGTTTACAACCAACAGATAAGGAACAACCCAAAAACCACACATACATTCAGTATCCAGGTAAGCTAAGAAGGGCTGACTTATTATTAGCCTGGATATTGTATAATAATAATGTCAATTTGTATATAACACTTCTGGCCCACACTGAGCGCACTAGAGTCATCTATAGCTTAGTCCTCTTCCACTCATAAGACATATATGCTACATCACCCAGTGCTGTATAGGCCAACAAACCAGGCATCAACAACTGAGCAGGCATAGAATAACTGAATAGATCTGTCACATACTGCAGGCCAATCCGTGGACTCTTATCTACTCAAATAGATGCACACTATGACCACTTCTTTACATCTCACAACGACATTCAAGCATGGGGTGATAGTAACAAAGCCCATCCCAGCAGATCTCCACACGATTTCTATCTCCAGTCATTGCCTACTGGGGACCATAAACTTTGATCACAATATTAGGTAGGACAATCCAACGCAGTAACTAGCTAAGCGGGCTATGATCATAAGAAATACCAAAAAAGTACCTGCAGAGATGCTCGAGCTAATGAAAACCATTAACTGTGGGGTTTTCTGCCACACCTCTTCATTGACCACACTGCTAAAGCTGCGTCCCATAACACAATACCCACTCCTCGGTGGTCATCATGCACAACATGGAAACACTTTCCACCTAGGATCAAAAAGCAGGAATAATGTACTTCCAGCCACACACCTTACACAGTTTAGCTTGCTGCTCATGTAGACAAGCATTTCAGTGCTCCACGTAGAGACAGTAGCACCATATAAATACTTCTTTACCATACAATTCATCTGAACCACTGATCATTGCTTTTGTAGCATTCTAATTCATTACTCTTTGTCTCTGTGCCATACAAAACAAAACTTTTGCAAATATTTCCTGTGTCCTAAAAGTAACTGTCCACTGAATTGGAAAATCAAGCAACAGAGATTTTTTTGAGCCCTCTTGGCAATATTGGCCGGCCAGGTGTGTCCAGAAGGCTTCTTTTGCCTAGACACCACTAAATCCTCACACCACTCTGGTTGTACGACGGAACGCCGACTGACAAAACAACGGGTGCCTAAACAACGAGGTCGGAACACCGACCTCGTTGTTACTACTAATGCCTTTACCACGAATGCCTTAACAACGATATTTCGTTTTAAAGGCATTCCTGGTAAAGTCATTAGTCAACAGGCACCCATTGATCCTGCATGCCTCACCCGACCCCACCCCCCCAACCCCACCCCAAAACCTAAAACCCCTGACCCCCCACCCCATCCCCAAAACCTAAAACCCCCACTTACCTGAGTCGTTGCCTCGTCATCTGCGTCGTCCTCCTAAGCCGACTCCCTTGTTTGTACCTTAACCATGCATGTTCGTTGTTCAGGACATGTGTGGTTAAGGCACAAAATAACGAAGTCGTGGTTAAAGAAAGCGTTGTTCCACTTTCGTTAACCAGGACTTCGTTATAAAAAAGTCGGCATAAAGGATGTTTCCCCACCACTCTTGCTTATTGGTCAATGAGGCTTGATTCTTTGTGGTACAGAGCACTACAGAAACAAAGTCTTGGCGGATTCATTCTACTTAAAGTGTCTCACTAAGAGAAACAAGAAGGCGATCCATCTTACGGACTGGTAATTGCTCTGGGAAGTATTCCACTCCATCATTTTGTTGGTCTCTGTGCCATTACCAACGAGGACACATGCAAATCAGCCCTGGCTCCTCCTGAGTAGAGATAGTCCAGCCTCATGAGTCCTCATCACTGTGGTGCATCTTGAATCCCTATAGGCCTACATTCCCCCCTACTGTGTTTGGCCACTTAAGAGACCCCAGACAAAGCTGCAGAAGAAGCAGTGCATAAACCTTTGACAGGTGCATGTGGCACTCAAGTTTTAGGTAGATATACATTTGATGAGTGACTTGGACTACCCTTCACGATTAAACTCAAACACACGTTTTTTGTCGGCCTGGTCAGCTACAACATTCTTGCTGACATTTGGCCCAAGCTCCACAAAGTCAACTCTACCTTTCCAAACTTGATAAACAGTCCCATTAAATAGGGCAATAGTAACATCTGTTATTTACAGTGCATTGGAATAATACAACTTGAGGTATTAAGTGATATATAAGCTCGTGCTACAATAACACAACGGCACATGGCTCTCAGTTCTCAATGGAAAGCTGGCACAGGTCCTCCCCTCACTAGACTTTGAAGTGTATGTGTTTCCTCTTCCACGCACTCTGCAAACAGACTGCTCCATGCTTTGGCTCTGAAGGTCGGAGACGGCTATTTCCAGCTACGTGTATCTCTTACAACACCAGAGATTAGGTATTGTGGGTGTTTTTAATAAGCCTGATAGAGACATCAAGGGGTTCTGTATCATCTCAGATAGCAAGCCTGAAGGTCGATGGTACAGCACAGAACTCCTGGATGCTGAATCACCGGGCACAGTTCCACCCATACTTCATCAGTTATCACTCTAGGCCTAACAGCACTACTATTTCTGGTCACCCTCGTGCCTCAGTGTATTCCACACTCACCCTCCATTACTCCACAGTGCAGTTCTCTGGCTTTTCTGCCTCGTTCATTGCTATCCTGGTCACTTCTATAGCTAATGCCACCTGCACCTGTGCATTCCACCAATACAGCGTGGGTCAAAACATGGCCACATGGGGCAAGAGAATTGACGTGGGGCACTTTGGAATGGTGCCAAGTGGCAATTTTCTGTTACATGGGAGTACAAGTTTGTTTCATTGTTGGTCACAAAGTGTCTGTCTGGTCTTCTGATGCATATTTGTCGAGCAGCGTCATCACGGCTACATGAACGATGGAAGCCATGGGTGTGTGACAAAGAACTGATCCTGAATGTTGAACATCTTGACTCTGCTTCCGGTCCACCACATTCAAACAGTGTGGTGGGAGATCTCTAACTCCTCGAGATTCCATCCCAGGGAACTTTTTTCTCCACCACCGCAGGTATGTAAAGGATTTCCTGAAGTTTAGAAAAGGCTTGGATTTCTACTTGTTCCTTAATACATTCAGCCCGAGTACATCTTGATGGATGCGGTTAGGTATCATACTATTTCAACACTCCTAGGTGGCTTGCCGTTTATCCTTTCACTGTATTTGTTCTTTCTTGTTGGACACCACTCCAAACTACGGCTGTTAGCCCTTCCTCATGCTGCAAAGTGGTTGTAAGCACTCTACAGCCCTCCCCTAACCCCCACCATAAATATAGGCCCAGATTTAAGCACTTTTGTGGCACCCTTTAGTGCCCCCTCTAACGCCACAAGGTGTGCACAATATAGTTACGGAAAGTGTAATCAAAATTTCCTGCAAAGCCCATTTAGGCCCATTGAAAACAATGGCATGCCTCCTTTTAAGGCCTGATCTGAGCAATCGTTAAAAGTGCTAAAATAAATGATGCAAAGAAATGTATTAGATTTCTTTGTGCCATTTTTTTGCCCCCCTTAACGGGGGATCGCCCCCTCTGCATAGATTATACCTGGCACAGGTATAATCTAGCGCAAAGGGTTACAAAGTGGCGCAATGCATGCACTGCGCCACTATGTAAATTTGGCGTGGCGATTTTGGCCTCTTTAGGCCACATTAGCGTAAAACAATTTTCTGGACTTGTAGCCTCATCCTCACCTTTCCATCTCCTTACTAACTGAGTACACAGCCAGAACTGCAAGAGCTACTCTTAGCGCCCTGAAGAAGCTTACACCTTTCCTGTAACCCTGGCAGGCCCCAGTACTAACCTGTATCGACTATGGGAAAGCAGTCCTAACCAGCATTCCTTCATCCTCTTTAATTCCTTCCAAAGCCATTCTATATTTAGCTGCTAGACTGATTTTCTGAACTATAACATTCGATCACAAATTTCCAGTTCTAAAGGATCTTCATTGCCTTGCCCTAAAAGTCATAATAAAAAGAAGGTTTGATATGCATCGCCTTTTAAAGTTCATCATTATCATCATCACCTTCATCCTCATCAACATCTGGACTACCTTCCCTCATCCCTCAAAATCCCTGATAGCAACAAATTCTTGAGGAGTCTAGATAATCCGGAAACCAAACAGTTCTGAGCTGACGAGGCTACCACTCAGTTATTCTTTGGTGGTGCCAACAGTAGCTTTCTTTCTCGGTCACCCCGAGATGTTCCAGGGTTTTGCTCTAGTTCAGCAAAAATGTAAAAATACATCTGTGTAACTGTACCTGAAATACACTGCATTCATCTTCAACAAACTCTATGCTACTTTCTTAATATTTTTGCTATGTCTTCCGCTCGGAACTCGTGCATCTCTCCACAAACAATATGGGGCATATTTACAAGTCCCTGGCCCCTCCTTGCACCACATTAGGGTAATTTTGTTTTACACTAATGTGAAATTAGGAAGGCATTTTGTGCTGCACCAGATTTACAAAGTATTGTAATGCATGTATTGCACCACTTTGCACCCTGTTGCGCCACATTATGCCTGCAGACAGCATAATGTATGCAAAGGGGGCATTGCGGCGCAGGGAGACCTGAAAAAATGACACAGTGAAATCTACAAGGTTTCACTGCGTAATTTTTTCTGTTATTTTTAACACCTGCTAAGAGCAGGCGTTAAAATGATGCACCCAATGAAATTAATGGACCTCTCTGCACTTTGCTGCACTAGCATCAAAATGTACAGCAAAGCACCACAATAGCGTGAAACGTTTTGACCCAGTTGGCCTAACGTATGCAATGGTGCGTCGTATTGTAAATATGATGCACCCATGGTGTCATTGGGTGGGGCAGGGACGATGCAAGAAAACTGGTGCATCAGTTCCTTGTAAATCTGCCCCTGTGTCCTTTATTTTCTGTTTAATTATCCTTTAAAACTTTGCAGAGGGGATGAAGGACAGCCAAATATGCCTTGGCTTTGAGCACATGGGATCCACTGCACTCAATTGTCTGGTAAAAGGGATAGAAGACAGTGAGGCACTCTCTTATGTTTCTTAATCCATGAAATGCAGTTTCCTCTTCTTATGTCACACTCTCAATAAAATACTCACATGAACAGAAGGACAGAGCTGGGCAGCTGCCTCTACTCTACCTCTCTGCTTCTTGGGTATTCAGTGGCATACTCAAAAGTCACCACACACCGTGCACACATCGAAGCCAGGCTTAAGCTATTTCTGTGATTTTCTATTGTTGGTGGGGTGGGGTTGGGGGGGGGGGTTAAATAAATGCCCAAAGGGCTAGGGTCATACTACTCTGCTTACAAACCCAAGCAGGCTAGATTCACACTCTTGGCATTTGAATTAGGGTGTCAGGATACATTTTCATACATATAAAATATTCAGAATCTAAAGTGTGTCTATTATGAAACAGCACAGCATATCCATCTATGACTTAGGTGAAGATGAAGTATCCTCAATATGGGGTCAAAAAAGAAGCTACCCCATGCACAAGCGAGTTCCTTTTTATAAATAAAAATGCTTATTGACTGCAGTTTTACGCTGCCATAGGATAACAGCAACACACTACAAATACTCCCTTATCCAAAAGAAACAGTATCCACTTTAGAAAATGATGAATAGGCTGGACATTTATATACAACACACCAAGGAGGGATGTACATCAATGAGGACCCTACTCTTAAAAATCCTAATCTTCACATGCTCAAACATTCATTCAAGAAGGTCTACAATTCCATTGTAAGCTACAGGAACTTTTCAAGATGTGAGATATTGTCAGTTGGCTGAGAAGTCCATTGTAGAGTCGGAAGATATTAGAGCTAAACCTGTTTCACAACTTGACAACTATGTTCCTTTGTCTGCCACAATTGAGAGTTAACCGTAGCTGTAGGGTTGAAAGTTTCTAGAGCAGTGTCTATGTCTCACCCTCCTCCACATTTTGTCATTCTGGCAAATCCAGTATGTTTACTCAGCATCTCCTGGTGACCATAAACCTTCTGATGCATCTGATCTCCATGATCGGCTCCCAGCCCCACTTCAATCAGAGTTGTTCCCCTCCTCAGAGCTGGAAAATGCACACTAGATGTTCTTACCCGTATACACTGCTTCACAGACCAAGGAACAATTATGGCTAGGGAGAGACAGGCTGGCCCCATCTCCTTTAAAAGTGCTCACCTTCTTCTCTTTCAAGACTATTCTGCGGCCACACTTGCTATGCAATGCAACTTCAAGCCAATTACAGTCTTTCTTATCTCTCAGTTTACCAAGTAATGCTGGGCCAAACCATTTTGCATCATCGTATCACAGAATGTCCAAAAGCACTGCATGGTTTTGATCATGAGGAAAGGCAAATCATGGGTATGCCTGGGGAGGTCATAGAGGACAGGGTCCCCGAGAGGTGGGGGAGAATTTAACTTGGTTTCTTAGCACATACTACCTTTGGATGGCCACACTTAGTTGACGGACTTAGGTTTGGTTAATACATGCTGTACATCACATCACCTCACGACTGATTATTCTCACAACTCAGTGGCACAATGCACATATTCCTCGGATTTACCTAATTTTTCTAGACAAAAGACTTGAACACTCTCTTTTAAATGCTGACCAACTCCCCTGGACACTTTTAGATCATAGCCCCGTAGTTGTTGACATAAGATTGGACTGACCCCTGCCCAAGTGGTCTGGGAACTCCTGGCGGCTGAATGATTCTCTCCTCCAGCATCCACAATCCTGGCTAAGGTCCAGAAGAAATTCACATAATGTTTAACTTTGAATGATACCAGTAGTTTGGGATGTTGCAAAGGCAGGCATCCCAGAAACCTTAATTAAAGAAGGTGCATGTCTTAAAAGCATGTGAGAACTCACTAGGACTTACCTGGCTGCAGGTCTAGAGCACCTTGAACAACAGAATATGTGCACCCCTTAATATAGGATCTGGCAGAAAGTCCTTCCAATCAGGGGTCAGCTATGCACACATGAGTAAAGCTAGATAAAGCTATCTCTATTCTCACCAGATTGGGGGCCCACTTCCATGTAGGGGGCAACAAACCAGGCTTCTTGTTAGCTTATATTCTGCAGGCATGTCAGACCAAAAGATTAAGGGAAATAAAGGGAAAGCAATGGCACTATATACAGCACCACTGACGGTAAACTGCAAGTCTTTCAATCTTTTTATCAATCAATGTACATGGTGCAACACACTTCCCAAGGCTCGCAACATGCCTATTTAGAGTCTATTACTCTCCCTTGCCTTTTGGTCATGCCTGCAACTGAACTAGATAAACATATCACTGCTGCTGCTGAGATGCTAGAGGCCACTGGCCAACTCAACCCTTTTTAAGGCCCAACTCCGGATGGGTTTACTGCATTATTCTATATGAGATTTTCTGCTCAACGTCTCCCCATCCTCACAACCATGTTCAATGATTTAACTACCAACACAGAGGCAACCCATGCCATGATTGAAGCATCTATTACATTAATCCATGCACTAGGCTGGGACCAGTGGATTTGCCTTCCTATTGGCCAATTCCTCTGCTTAATCTAGATTTCATACTACTTGCCAAAGTACCGGCCAATAGGATGGGCAGGCTGCTTCCTGACTTGATCTATCCTAATCAAGGTGGCTTTGTTCTCAACCATACCAATGGCGACAAAACCAAGCATGTCCTGCATCTTATCAATATAGATAGGAAGAAGGGTAGAGTGGTGTTCCTCCTATCCCTAGGCCTTGAAAATATGTTTCATACGATGGACTGGGGTATGTTGTTGGACGTCTTGCAGAAATTCGGCTTGGATGCCCTAATTCCTGGCTGAACTTCTGTTTTTTATTCCACCTGCAAAGACCAAGATCAAGGTTAAGGGCCAGGTTTTGGTCCTGTCTTTATTCATATAGGCACCCAACAGGGGTGTGCTGTCTCCACTTCTTTTTGACTTTTTTGGTACCCCCTCCTTCAGAAAATCAGAGACCACAAACACATGGCATCTCATTCTGCTGTGGTACTCTAAAGGTGTCTGTCTTTGGAGATGAACTTCTACGCTTACTGAAAAAAGACAATCACTTCAAGCTGAAGGCTTGGTCCTTGTCAGAGAAAACACTCTTGTAGACTCACTGAACACCCTACACCAGTGGTTCCCAAACATTTTCGACCCACGGCTCCCTTGATCTATTGGCCACTGGCTGCGGCTCCCCATTATGTTACTTTTTGTTGGCGGGTGGGGGATGTAAGCCTGGCCTAGGGAGTACATCCATTTTTCTCCCTGAAAAGAATTGGGATGACGCCAATGAAGGTATTGTAATTCTATATATAACTGTAAAAAATAAAAATGTAACAGTTGTTTAATTACAGCATGCATAGGGTTTTTTAATAAGGGGAAAATATTGGTTGACGGTAACCCTAGTAAAATGGGCAGGTCTCATTTTTATGTAGTTATAACATAACTGTTTAAATATTGTGAAATGTAGAATCCCTTTAGTTGTGTTTAACCACCAGAGGGCGCTCAAGGACAAAATTAAAAAAGAGCTGCTACAACTGAGTAGTTTTATTTTGTACGAACTGGCCCAAGGGCTATAAATAGCTCAGTGGTTCCCAAACTGTGTGCGGCGCCCCTGGCTAGTTTTGATGGCGCACCAGCGAGCCGCGGCGCACAGATTGGGAACCACTGCCCTACACCATTTCACTAGTCCACTGACTCTATTATGTAGCTAGGCATTCGCTGACATCCAACCTCCAAACATGCATGAGAACTAACATTGTCCTTCTTATGCGTGAGGCCAAATCTTCTCTAGCAGCATGGAAAAAACACTCTCTTTGCTGAGTGGGACAAATTTCTGTATTCAAAATGTCTTTACTACCTTGCATTCTGTATTGATTTCAAGCCATGCCTTTCCCTATCCAGAAAGAAGACGCCTCACACCTTCAGGTGATTTGCATGTACTACATATGGCCAAGAGGCTGATCACGACTTGCCATAAAGACATGCAAAAAGCATCCCAAAAATGGTTGGCTGGGGGTCCCGAACTTCATTTTCTACTGTCAAGGATCTCAGCTATGCCACATGATCGGATGGCTGCAAGAAGAAACAGACAAGCAGTGGTGTTATATTGATCAAAATCTGCTGACCTGACCTATAGATGAAATGCCAAGGGTTCCCAAAACATGAGAGGTCAGTTGGTACATATCTCTCCCATTACCAGGGCCATACTTGATGTGTGGGCCTCTATTGCACTCAAAAAAGGCCTTACTTTTTCCCCTCCCATCTACCACCCATTGTTGACGACACAGATTTTGCACCAGGCATGTTTACTTGCAACTTCCAGATCTGGAGGTTTAAGGATTACTTTTGCCTTTGAGAATTCTATATCAATCAATCAATCAGGAATTTGTAAAGCGCACTACTCACCCATTAGGGTCTCAAGGCGCTGAGGTGGGGGGAGGCGCTGCTATTGCTCGAATAGCCGGGTCTTGAGAAGTTTCCTGAAGGTAAGGAGGTCTATATTCTGACGCAGGTGGGTGGGAAGAGTGTTCCACGTCTTGACAGCGAGGTGCGAGAATGATCTGCTGCCGGTTGTAGTTCTGCGGACGCGTGGGATGGTTGCGAGGGCGAGTCGACGGAGCGAAGATGCCGGGTCGGGGTGTGGAAAGAAAGCCGTCTGTTGAATCAGATGGTGCTCTGAAGTTGTTTGAGGACATCAAACATATATATATGGAATTCCTTAATCTGAGTACTTCCACTACTTTCAAATTAGACATTGGATCGTACAAGCCAGTAAAAAAAACGACACCACTAGAACTCTCACACCTTTTGAAAAATTTCTCTAGTGCCATACATAGACTACATACCTGAAAGCACAAGTCTAGAACATCCTTAACTCACCAACAACTACATGCAAAATGCGTTTACAAATGCAATGGGAGAAGGACTTTAATATCACACTTAATTCCAAGCAATGGAACAAGATCTTTCTTTATGCTAATAACTTTGCGGCACCATGCCCAGGGCAGAGAGGTCTTGTACAAATATTGTTCCGCTGGCACCTCACTATCACTTGAGTTCATGCCAATGATGCCACGTGTCCTGAAACCTGCTGGCGAAGTTGCGGAGGAGCAGGCTCCCTTCTACATATTATGTGGCCTCCTGGAGGACTTTTGGGATAATATTTTCCTCGGCATCTCCCAGATACAGAGTCTAGATGTTGATAAGCTCCTTGAGCTTGCCCTACTAGGTAGACCATCCGAGGGCTTTCATCCAGTTCACTCCACTGCTGGGCAGAGGCTATCTCACCTCCTATTGGCTGCTAAACACATACCCTCTCCCTCTTGGTGAAGAACTTTAACTCAATTTATAATCTTTGGCTACTTAAACTATGGCATCTCCTGGGACACGAGAAACTGGCCTATGACTCATGCGACAAATTTAAAATCTTTGTTTAACTGTGGAGCATGGCTATCTCCTACCTAAACAAGGATTTTAGAGGCAGGACTTCCCCCAAGCACTGCTAGCCCTGGGATTAACTGATTTCTTGTTGGTCCCACAATTTGGCTCATCTGCGGCCTTGGAAGACCGATGACTTACACATGTTTTCTTCTGTATGAAGGTGGCCCAGTGTGAGAGGTGGGAATTCGGGGTTTGTGGGAAATGTTTGTTGGTGGCTCTGCCCACTCAAAAAAATAGTTGGGACATGATATTTAATGTGAGTGATAACTATCCTACTCATACTCGATGTTCTATCCAATACCATCCTCTTAGAATAAGCCTCGACTCGTCGACCTTGCTACCCTTGAATTCAGCGCCTAAAGGGGAGGCAATTCAACGCACTCGTAACAGAGTCTGGTTCTTGTATTTCCAAGGCTAGCAGCAATATGTGTCCCAAGTCCTACCGCTGAGTAACACAGACTCGGAACAGCCTGACATTGGTGGCAAATCAAGCCTTTATATCACAGAAAACAATTACGTTCAAGTCATTTATCATTAAGTTCTGAGCAGCTGATTGGGTGGCTGTCTCTATAGAGGGGTTGACAACAACACGTAAACCTAAACCGTGCTGCTGATGCCTCATTAAGAGTGATTTTGAACATTACTGAGATTTTAAAAGATTGTAAAAGTGATGCTACAATGCTGCTTACTTTGTACCAAGGAGTTTTTGCACCTAAATGTGAGACCACAACCCTGTGTAGTATGCATCAATGGTAGCATTTGCACCTAAAAATGATATTTGCACATAAGTGTGATTTGTGCTTGTAACGTGTTAGAAAGGGGGTTTCTGGTTGGCTGAGTATGCACCTCAGCCAGGCAGAACCTACCCACTCGTCAGGGCAAGGGAGTTACACGTCCAAGATAACCCCTGCTCACCCCCTTGGTAGCTTGGCACAAGCAGTCAGGCCTATCCCAGAGGCAATGTGTTAAGCGTTTGCACAACACACACAACACACATGATGCAAAATGTACACCACATAGTAAACACAACACTGAGCTATGTAAAAATAATCTGTATTGCACAAAACATAATTAGACCAACATTACATAACAGTAGTATCCTGCTACCTTAGCAGTTGTCAGAACGTTACACATTAGTTACTCTGCAAACTAGCAGTAGTCACAAATAACACACAGGTTACTCAATATTCTGCAACATAAGCAGTAGTCAGGAAACACATTATTACACAAAAGCACTTGTCATAAGAATATCATAAAACACCCATAGTAGGAACATTAGAAAACATGTGGCAAGTTAGGAAAACATATTAGCAAGTCATCCCCATAAAAAGAACATTTGCCCATATATGTAAAAGCATCATCACACATTAAAAACAGGTAGGCAATATATCAATCCACTAAAGTCTCTACAAGGAACTCCTGAGATATATTGTCCCTGTGAACAGTACCTGAGTTGATGAAGGCACCTCCAGTGCCTAAAAGACGAACAATGGGGCTCCCGGCACTCCTCTGTGCAAAACCGGGGCCTCCTGTGAGCATTGGGGACCGGGAGGGGTAGCATGCACCCTATCTGAATTCCTGACGGCCCCTCCGGGACCGTGATTACTGTGGGCCCCCCTGGGCCTCAACTGTGCCTCAAAAAGGGGGGGCCAAAGCCAGGAAAAATGCTTCCAGGGAGGAGGGGGGGTGCCACGCACCCCCTCTGAGTTGAAAATGGGCCCCTCCAGGGACCCGCTAACTCTTGGGGTCTCCCCAGGCCTCCACTGACCCTTACCAGGTGGGAGACCCCCAAAAAATGCTACTGGCCCTCAATGGGGGCCCACAAGAGAGCACATGGCACGGGCGAGCCTCCGATGAGGCTGCCGCCCCGCCTGCACGCTCCAGGAGAGCCCTACGGGGCTTGAGCAGGCGAGGGAGAGGCGTCCTCCTCTCTCTCCTACTCCGATGACGCTCTGGCCCAAGGCCGGGCCTGCCGGTGCCCCGGGGCGCTCTTCGGAGCGATCCCTACCCCGGGGGCACCGCTGGGAGCACGCTTTCTCCGGATTCTCCAGCTTCGGTTTCCTCGTGCCCTGGGGGCACTAGAAGGTGCGGAGCACTCGCGCTCCAGGAATGCAGCCTCCCGGGCTGCGGCGGTGATTCGGGCAGCAATTAAAGGGTGCTTTTTAAAGCGCTTCGGCCCGATGCACAGCCCGGGTTGCGGCGGTGACTTCTGGCATTAAAAAAAACGCGCGCTCACAGCGCTTTTAAGAATTTAAAGGTGCAGCACTATCCCCAAGCACAAATTTTGGCAGTGTTGAAGCACTCCTTCTTTCTTCACAACGCAACAGGGGTCAGGTGCCACAGCACCCTGCTCCTGGGGGACAGAGTCCATAGAAAAGGCCCACAGATGGAGGGCCCAACAACAGGCCAGCACAAAGGGGGTGCAGCGTGTGGCAAGTCCATCTCAGTGATCAAGCAGGTCACAGGTCAGCACAGCAGCAGCACTCCATGGCGGTTCCTGGTGAGTCCTTCCAGTAGTCTGTGTCCAGTTCCAGGTAAGTTCAAAAAGTCTCCAAATTGTGGGGAAAATTCCCCTGTACTTATAGTCAGTTCTTACAGTGTTTTACAATGGTAGGGAGAGGAGGTTCCAACCAGTTATAACTGGTTCTGGGAGTGCCCCCTCTTCTCATTCAGCACAGGCTCGAAACATCAATGGGGGGTAAACGACCCTATTGTGCGTGGCCAGGCCACAGCCTTTACAAATGTAGGTGCACCCTGCCTCTCCCTTCTCTCAGCCCAGGAAGACTATTCAGTATGCAGATGCACCTCTGTGAACCTCCACCCTCCCTGTGTACAGGCTGTCTGAAAAGTATGCACAAAGCCCCAACTGTCACTCTGCCCAGACGTGGATTGGAGTCAAGCTGCAAAACACCAGAGTCATAAGCACAGATAAATGCGCACTTTCTAGAAGTGGCATTTCTGTGATAGTAATAAAAAATACACCTACACCAGTAAGCAGCATTTATTATTACCATCACAACTATACCAAACATGCCTACGCTACCTCTCATAAATCAGACAATACCCCTTACACATAAGGCCGGGCATTTCTAATGCAATCCTATGAGAAGGCAGCACTCACAGCAGTGAGGCACCAAGTTAGGCTGTTTGTCACTACCCGGACAGGCCACGCAACCTGACACATGTCCTTCCTTCTACATACATGGCACCCTGCCCAAAGGGCTAGCTAGGGCGTACCTTAGGGGTGACTTACATGTAGTAAAAGGGGAGTTCTGGGCCTGGCAAGTAAATTTAGATGCCAGGTCCCTGTGGCAGGAAACTGCGCACACAGGCTCTGCGCTAGCAGGCCTAAGTTAGGTTTGACAGGCTACTTCAGTGGGTGGCGCACGCAGCACTGCAGGCCCACTAGTAGCATTTAATTTACAGGCCCTGGGTATAGGGATACTACTTTACAAGGGACTTATAGGTAAATCAAATATGTCAATTAGGTATAATCTAATCATACCAAATTTGTAAGGGAGAGCACATGCACTTTAGCACTGGTTAGCAGTGAAAAAGTGCTCAGAGTCAAAACGTCAGCCAACAAAGGTCAGAAAAATAAGGAGGCAAAAAGCAAAAAGTCTGGGGAATGACCCTGTAAAAGGGCCAGGTCCACCAAAACGTTTTGAACACTCATGCTGATAATGTACCAGGGGTAATTCATTATTAGTTTCCCGCCTTCAGATGCTATCAAACAAATGTGGCTTCGTACTGATGCATTAATTTCACACTTAATGTGACATGTGTTGTATTTTATCTCTGTGCTAGTGATTTAGCATCTACCTGTGATACAACACTCTAACTGACTTTGCACCTAAGGACTTTTTACATCTTGTTCTTTGTTCACTTAAATGTGATTTTCGGTCCTCAATATGTTTGCACCTAAATTTCAAATTTTTGCTCTTAATTGTGTTCGGCACCTAAATGTGGTACCACAATCCTCCTTACAATGCACCAAGGGAGGTTTTGCAATGTTGGACTTACACCTGACTGGTGCTCCTAAATGTTTTGTGCACTCTTTTTGATGGTGCACCAGTGTGCTGTTAATGAAATATAAGGTCATACTAATGCACACCTTGTACACCTTAAGGTGGCATCTTGCCAACACATTTAGGGGCATATTTTAAAAAAGTGGCACTGCACACAGTGCAGCGCCACTTTTCTTGAACCCCTTAGCGCCCTCCTAACGCCACTATGTGTGCGCCATATTTAAAATACTCTGCACCATGACGGTAGCTAGGGGACTAGTGTCAGACTTTTTTATGCTATTCCAGCACTTTGTGGACACTAATCCTGCAAAGCACCCAGAGGCCCATTTTAAGCAATGGAAGCCTCCTTTTAAAACCGCTCTGAGCAGGCGTTAAAAGTGCTGGAAAAAAAATGACGCAAAGAAATCTGTTAGATTTCTTTGTGCTATTTTTTTGCCCCCCCCCCCCAACAGGGGAATGCCCCATTAGCATGCATTATGCCTGGAGCAGGCACAGTGTAGCACAAAGGGTTACAAAGAGGAGCAATGCATGCAATGCGCCACTTTGTAAATACCGCACCACGTTTTTGGCCTTCTAATGCCACATTGGTGTAAAACAATGACGCTAATGTGGCATTAGAATGGAGCTCAGGGCTCTTAAATATGCCTCTTACTTTCTATACTAAGAGACCATCCTCGACTGCATGTAACATCTGTACCATAGTGAATGCACTTCCCAAGATCAATAGCCTCTATATTTTTAATCTTATTATGTCCATACTCTACACTACTCTCAAATACCACATTGACGGAGCACTGACAGCCAAATGGGGAACTTTAATCAGAGACAAATACCAAATCTCAGATGAGACTCTATTAAAACTGACCTACCTTTCGTTTTTCTTTTTTACTAAGCACATACTCTCCCTGACAATACACTATTTTGTTACTTCTTACTAACACGGCAATAAAAAAAGTGCTGTCCTTGTTTATTTTTTATAAAAACCAGAAATGTAAACTACGCATCACAATGTATGAAAATGGGAAGGTCATAATCTCATCTTCACAAAGCAACCTCCTTTTCTTCATGTATTTGTTTGATACCCTGAAGGCCCTCTTATTTTATATCATGAATATGGATTTTACATCTAATAAAGGTAAATTATCTATATTAGCTATGGCAGCACAACTTGCCCTGCTCCACTCTCCCCACCCTGTTATCAACCCCCCCCCCCGAAGGAAAGAAACCATGTCCCACAAAGCCAGCATAAGTCAAAGTGATCAGACGATTAACTAACCACTCATGCACTTTACCAAGCAAAAACACACAAAGTAACTTTACAAAGAAGGACAAGCATATCCATAAATATGACTACCAGAGAGGTGCAGTTACTTACCTCATACTTCTTAATTTTTAGGACTTATAAACCAGACAGCTACTTCTTTTGAAATGTCCCAGTGATAGGATTCTCACTCCCTGGGATAAAATTGCCCAACTTCTGATAGGTTCCCAACTAGAGCCAAAGAGCCAGGTTTTCAGTTTTTTCCTAAAAAGAGCTGAAGCCTGCCTAATCGCAAGAGGAAGAGAGTTCCAGATTTTAGGTGCGAGATAGCAAAACAAGCTGCCTCCAATTCTGATTTTTAACATCTTGGGATGATGGCATGTTTTGCTTCAGCCGATCTCAGATTTCTGGATGGGACATAAGGTTTAACCATCGCCGAAAGATAGTCTCCAATGCAATTTCCATATCTGCTGTCTTCTAGTAGTGTAACCTTAATGCTATTGCAATTGTTGAAACCCAGTCCTGCTCATCATTCATATCAGTATCTTACCACTAGGGTCCTCCTAGTAATTTGTCCTGTCAAAGTAGACCCTATTGTCAAATAAAAAGCTGCCTTTTAAATATTACACATTAATAAGTCACTGCTATGTAAGCCTAGTAGCCCACAAGGCTGGATGCATGGTTTTTAAATGTAGGACATGTACGTGTTAATATTAACCTTACAGAAACTAGCACCCAAAAAACTATTTTCACAGTGTCAGGCCTAGCTGTCCAATGTAGAATGCCAGAGTACAGATTGAAATACTGATACTCTATCTAGAGAATGGGACCAGCTACAACAGTGATTCCTAACCTGTGGTCTGCGGACCAATGGGGATCTGTGACATTGCTCAGTGCGTCCGTGGCTGTTTAGACAATTGCTGTTTAGTCAAATAAATAATAGCAGATTAGTAAAATATACATACATAAAAAAGCAAAATTAAAAAATGTTAAAACACTCTGTAAAAGGGGATGAATTTGAAATTGGATGAACAAAAATATGTTTGTATACTTATCTTTATTTGTTAAGCAGAGCAAGTACAGCAAAGGTAATCTAGTATGGATAATTGTGACCTCAAATGAAGCACTGGTGTATGCCGTCAGACAGAAATCATACACTGGAGCAAAACTGACAAAATAATATGCAAAAATATATTGCTCCATCTTTTAGAAATGATGCTACATTTTTTAAACACTCAAACCTTCCAATTAAGATTTACATTTTTGCATACTTTATGTTTGTGAATTGAATACAATATTTCATGATTTGTGTATTTGTTTTATGTATACTTGTTTATGTTGGTTTGTGTATCACTATGCAGCATCACTAAAGCAGTTAAGGAAGGACCTCAAGACCTGTGCTCTTCGATTGAGCAGCACACCCACAAACAGCGCCTAGAGACCCTACGGGTGATTAGCCGTGCTTTAGAAATCATTGATTGAATTGCTTTGAGGTTCAAATCATAGATATTGCTTAGATGGTCCCCCCCGTTTCCATTTGTGATTCACTGGAGGTCCACAGAAGGAAAAATATTAAGAACCACTGAGCTAGAAAATAGTTAAATAACTATTTTTAATAATTATTAAAAATGCAATTCAATGGTGAAGTTGGATTTTTACTAACTATTAAGAAAACATTACTTTTGCAAACTTACCTTTTCCCTGCCTAAAAGTTCCTGGGACCTATTGTGCATTGTTTCTTCTCCCAGGCAGTCAGAAATTAGCTTTAAATAGGTATGAAATACCTCAGACGACCAAATAATAGGCTGGGCTGAATGGTTAGCCATGGCACCCCTAATATGTAGGTGGGGGCTTTGGGTATCCTTTTTGATACTACAATGTTAAATCCTGCTTGAGTGGCAAAAGATTGACAGGTCTGCTGGGTTCACAAATAACTCTTGGGGCGTACTTTATTAGATCAATCAATCAATCAGTAATTTATAGAGCGCGTGGCTGTCACCCCTGGGATTATCTGGGCGCTGGGCTGCGATGTCTGTTGAAGAGCTAGGTCTTGAGTCTCTTCCTGAAGTCTGACAATAAGGGTGCTGTTCGGAGGGGGAGAGGTAGGTTGGGGTAGGTGGGAGGGGGGGGAAAGAACAGGATGCCAAGACAATGCTCTGCTTTTGTCCTACCAAACTCCTTATTTTGTTGTGGATACAGAACCTGCTCCAAACTGGACTTTAGTGTTGGATGTGGAAGGATTACTAAAGTGCAATCTCCACACACATCCCCAGCCCTCAGAGTCCAGGATTAGTATGGAGAAGGACTTTCATCTTGCAAATACTGAAACTGTGTGACAAAGCTGGCCCTGGGCGATTTTACTCTGTTGGTTAGGGCACGCCAAGGAGTCATTCCCACTCACAAACTAGTGCCAGGCATTAACGTGGCTCCTGCAGGCATCCACTTCAGAACACTTTCTAGACTTGCAGAAGATCAGAAGCAGACTGGACCTACTGCATATAACCTAGATAAGGACTGAATGACTGGACCTGCTCCCTCTTCACCCAGGACAAAGAAGTTGACTCCAAGCAATGTAAGGCTGACCTCTTCAAGCTACAGGGATACAATAAGCTATAAGAGGCCTTTCCTGGAAGTACCCAGCTGACTGGTGGTAACTGGACCTGTTGTTGGCCTCTGCCTAACACCCTTTAAGTCTTTAGTCACCTTCTCTGAGATCCTATGGGGCTTTATAAGTGTACTCTGTGAAGAACTGAGATTAGAAGACTAAGGCAGAAGTTAGGATTTTTGACCAGTGTGAACCTGGTTGCTCTATTCAAGTGGTGCTCCATCATGGTCAGCCTCTAATTGCACCCAGGGCCCAGTCTAATGCGACTGTTGACTGTCATTGGCATTTTGTGCTTTTTTAAACTATTTCTACTTACAACTTTAAAAAAATAATTTCTCTAGTTTCCATTATGAGATTATTGTTATTTTGGTGTCATTCTGTTTATTAAACTTTACTTGCTTTTCTAATTCAAGTTGTGATTTGTTTTTTGTTTTGCATTTTGACTTTATTATAGTTTTGGTACTGCATAAATACTTTATACATTGCCCTAGGTTAAGCCTGTCTGCTCTGTGCCATAGCTACCAGGGTGGCTGAGCTCATGTTAATTTTTGTAACTGTGAGGGTTCACCCTAACAAGGGTTATGATTGTTCTTTGAGGTGAATAGCCTCTCACCCCAAATAACAATCCAGTTTCTTTCAGAGTCCCTGTTAGAAATGGGAACTCATGCTGGTAGTGGTGTGAACCCTGCCCAAGTAGGGACTCTCACTCTAGTCAGGGAAAGGGAGCCACACAGCTATGATAACCCCTGCCCACCCCCTTTGTAGCTTGGCACGAGCAGTCAGGCTTATCTCAGAGGCAATGTGTAAAGTATTTAAGTACACATACTCAATAACACAGTGAAAACATCACAAAAGCACTCAACAACAGTTTAGAAAAATAGTCCATATTTATCTGAATAAAACAAGACCAAAACGACAAAAAAATCCAACATACACAAACAAAGATACACATTTTTAAAGGTTAAATCTCAATAAAAGCGCTTAGAAACACAATAGCTCCAACTGGGGCTATAATTACGTCATTGACAGAGTAGTTCCCAACAGTCCAGCACTACTCGCAATGGAGTGTGGGCTACTCGCAATGGAGTGTCGCTCGGACCCCATGAACAGTACCTTTGTAAACGATGAAACAAAGACATTGCACGTGGTCAGGGAGATGAGGCGTCAATGGAGCAGCATCGGTTCCTTCCTGCTACCGAGGACGTGAGGTGTCCTTATTGCCAGGTAGGGGAGATGAGGTGTTGGTTCCTTACAGTTGCAGGGGAGGTGATGCGGTGTTGGTGGCCAGGTGTTGATTCCTTATGATCCGGCGGGGTTGATAATTAAAGCAGGTCAAGATGCAAGGTGTCGACTTTGGGGTGTCGCGATCACACCACGGGGCCTCTGGTGCAGCGGCGGAGTCGGTGTCCCGGACGTTGGGGACACCGCACTCAGGACCCACGCTGTGGTGGTATTTTGGGGGCGCTGCAGCAGTGTCAGACCTGCAGCGTCAGTCGGGGTTGTTGCACTCAGCGGGGACCATGGCTCCTGGTGCAGGTATTAGAGTCAAACAGCCTTGCTGGTTCCGAAGTTGCTCTGGAGTCGATGCACTTGGTTTCTTCTTGGTTGGTCCAGAACTCATTCCAAAGGGCCCAGGGACTGGATTTGGCACCACTTAGCAAGTCAGGACTCTCAGCAAGAGAGCCCAGGTTCTGGCAGATCAAGGGGGTCATTCTAACTCTGGCGGTCGGTGATAAAGCGGCGGCCAACCCGCCAACAGGCAGGCGGTCCAAAAAATTGAATTCTGACCCTGGCGGGAACCGCCAACACAGCCCGCCACATTAACACTCCGACCGCCACGGCGGGACCGACAAACAGCGCGGCGGTCACCGCCAACAGGCAGGCGGCAGACAATGTACCGCCCACCCTATCACAACTCACCAATCCGCCACCTTTTCCGGGGCGGGAGCCCCGCCGATAAAAACACGGCGGAAACAGACTACGAATGGGAAAACGCTCACCTATACACACTCCACGAGGAAGGAGGACAGCATGGAGCCCGAATTACACATCCTACCGGCTATTGTCTACCTGCTCATCTACCAGGAGTACGAACGCCGGCGCAGACGACAACGGTGAGTACTGCACCTACGACACAGGCGAGGGGGGAGGAGGAAAGCTTACGGGCACACACATACGCGATACACCCACCCCCCCAACCCACCCCCCCAATACCTACACACCAATGCAGAGCAACAAGTCAGAGTGACACCCCCCAAACCCCCCGGAAGAATGCAAAGACATAATTCAAATGAAGTTTAAAATTTATGTATAAAATAGGTTCATTTAAGTCATGGTAAATATGCCATATGAAATATACAAAAGAAATAATGAACATAGTGCAAAGTATAAACATAGTCAATAAGTCCTGCACAGTCCGTTCAATATCCATAGTCCGTGGGCCAATGTGTACAAACACATGGGCAAAGCCCACACAGGAGACAGGAAACCATTGGAGAGAACACTGCTGGGGCATCAGATGAGAAAACAACAGGCACCTCAGGGGGAAGGGAAAGGGGGGCACCTCAGCCACATGAGTCCACGACGCCAGATCCACGAGGGGCCTCCATGCCCACTGTACCATCCTGGGGAGTGCAAAGCCACAGTCCATCAGATGGATAACCGACTCCACTGGTATTGGAGGAGGCATGGTGCCCAGAGTGCTTCGTGAACACCTGCTCGACACAGAACCGGCACGGTCAATGGACCAGCGGTGCTTGAGACGGCGGTGCCCAGCGGAGCGGTGCTTGAGAGGAAGGCCCCAGCGGAGCGGTGCTTGAGACGGCGGTGCCCAGCGGAGCGGTGCTTGAGATGAAGGGCCCAGCGGAGCGGTGCTTGAGACGGCGGGCCCTGTTCAGCGGTGCTCTTCACGGCGGGGCCCTGTTCAGCGGTGCCTGTCTTGGCGGGGCCCTGTTCAGCGGTGCTCTTCATGGCGGGGCCCTGTTCAGCGGTGCTCTTCATGGCGGGGCCCTCTTCAGCGGTGCTCCTCACGGCGGGGCCCTGTTCAGCGGTGCCTGTCTTGGCGGGGCCCTCTTCAGCGGTGCTCTTCACGGCGGGGCCCTGTTCAGGGGTGCCTGTCTTGGCGGGGCCCTCTTCAGCGGTGCTCCTCACGGCGGGGCCCTGTTCAGCGGTGCCTGTCTTGGCGGGGCCCTCTTCAGCGGTGCTCCTCACGGCGGGGCCCTGTTCAGCGGTGCTCTTCACGGCGGGGCCCTGTTCAGCGGTGCCTGTCTTGGCGGGGCCCTCTTCCGCGGTGCTCCTCACGGCGGGGCCCTGTTCAGCAGTGCTCTTCACGGCGGGGCCCTGTTCAGCGGTGCCTGTCTTGGCGGGGCCCTGTTCAGCGGTGCTCCTCACGGCGGGGCCCTGTTCAGCGGTGCTCTCCACGGCGGGGCCCTGTTCAGCGGTGCTCTTCAGGGCGGGGCCCTGTTCAGCGGTGCCTGTCTTGGCGGGGCCCTCTTCAGCGGTGCTTGTCCTGTCTTTCAAGGGAGCCAGACCTGGCCAAGACTCCCCGCTTAGTCGCCCTCCGACCTTGCGGTAGCGGGGCCCTCCTGTGATGGAGTCTTGTGCCCGTGGGTGTCGTCCGTCACACCCGGTATGGGGCTGGTGGGGCCCTCCTGGTGCGCTCGGCTGCTGCATGTCTTCTCCGCCCTGCTGCCCTTGCCCTCCTTCGCTGCAGCTCTCGGGCCCTTGCCTCCCTTAGATGATGTGGCAGGTGACGTGGCAAGGCCACTCTCCGTGGTGGCAGCCGTCTCAGGCTTTTCGCGCCGGCCCTTAAGTTTTCTTGTCCTCTTCCCAGGGGGTGGGCTGGCTGTCCCCTTGCTACTGGCCGATGTTCCTTCCCTAGGAGCTGGTGGACTCCAATAGCCCTGCACTATGGTGATACTAGATGCAGGGCTGGTGGTGGCTTTGGTGGTCTTTGGACTCTTACCAGATGGAGGGGGTGGGTCAGGTGATGCAAAGAGGTAAATTTTGGAGAGGAAAAGTTTTTTAGGAGCAATGGGAACAGTAGGTGCAGTGGGTATGGGAGTGGAGGAAGAGGATGTGGTTGTAGGAGAGTCAAGTGTGCTGTCTTTGGGTGCAGGTGCTTGGGCTGGAGGCTGTTGTGAGGTGGATGGCTGTTGGGTGGGTGGCTGCCTGCGTTTGTGTGGTTTGGAAGAGAGGGTGACAGACACAGTGGGAGAGGACACAGGGGACGTGTAAATGGCAGTGGGGGTGGTGACTGCACGTGTGCTGACTGTAATGGAGGGTGTGCTGGTGATGGAAGTACTGGCTGATGGTGGTGTGCATGCAGGTGTGAGTGGAGACGTCACAGGGAGGGAGGAGGGAGACGAGGAGGAGGGGGACACAGAGGTGGTAGTGACTGTTGGCATGTCTGCATCTGGATGTTGTTTGTGTGAATGCTTGTGGGATCTGTGGCGCTTATGTCTGGATGAGCTGCCTTTGGGTGTTGAGGTGTGTGCAGGCTGGTCTGATGGTGTGGATGGGAAAGGCTGAGGAACAGGAGACTGGGACTGGGTGGAGGGAGTTAGAAGAGGGAGGCTGGAGACAGGGACAATGGCTGCCGTCAGTGCTGAGGCCAGAGCGTTGAACGATCGCTGATGGGCAGCCTGACCCGAATGAACGCCCTCCAGGTATGCATTGCTCAGATGCACCTCCCTTTCCACCCCCTGGATGGCATTCAAAAGGGTAGACTGCCCAACAATGAGCGTCCGGAGGAGGTCAATGACCTCCTCACTGAGGGCAGCAGGGGTAACTGGGGCAGGGCCTGAGGTGCCTGGGGCCAAGGAGATGCCCGCCTTGGTGTGCGAGCGGGCACGGGGCGAACGCTGAGGGGCTGTTTGGAGGGCGGAGCTGGTGCGCTGGGTGGCGGCTGTACCTGTAGTTGCGGTGGGCACGGATGTTGCCGCCACCGCAAGGGAGCTCCCTTTCGAGGACGTGTCGGTGTCGCTGACGTCTCCACGGGTCCCCGTTGTGGAGCTCCCCTCGCCCTCCGTCTCACTGCTGAACTCGGAGTCCGTTGCATGGCCCTCCGGGGCCATGTGAGATGCAGCTCCCTCGTGCGCTGATGCCACTTCTCCTCCGCCTGATGATGCTAATGCACACATGCAGAGGAAGAAAAAGAAAATGGGTGGGGGGGAAAAATGAAGACAGGTTGAGTGCATGCATTGGCAACACCGTTGGCGGAGAGGACAGACACAGAAGCCCCCTGAACTACGCTGCGCAATCGGGGTACACTACTCAGTTCTTGTGACTAGGCCTACAGGTCTATGGACGACAAATGCACACATGGGTGATGCAGGACCATGGATAGCTGTACTTGGCACCCTACAGAGGTGGGGGGCGGGGGCACAGGGCCATGGCTAACGGAGGGGACTAGCCTACAGAAAGCGCCCTGGCCTTGAGTTACCCACAGCCCTCCTCCCCCACCCAGACACCTCCACTGCGCGCAAAGATAGCAGAATGTGCTGATCTCACCCCCTTGTGTCTGCTGTGATGTCCTCACGTGCCCATCCAAATCGGGGTAGGCCACCGCCAGCATCCGGGACATCAGGGGGGTCAATTGGCGGCTGGCACCCCTCCTACGTTGGGAGGCCATCCCCAGCAGAGACTCGCCGGTCTTTCTGGTCCCGCGGCGGATGTCCTCCCACCTCTTTCGGCAGTGGGTGCCCCGTCTGTTGTGGACTCCCAGGGCCCGGACGTCCTTGGCGATGGCACGCCAAATGTCGAGCTTCTGATGGGCGCTGACCTATTTGACATGTACAGGGTGGGAAAGGAAATATCATCACTTATCAGCATGGTAGATGTGAGTGGCCCCCCCTCCCCAACCTTGCCATGTGGCACATGTTCCCATCTGTTGTGCGTTGCACTCCTCATTCGCTCCCCTCCCCACCATCTTACATACACCCCACTCAACACAGGCATAGCCCATTCAGCGTGCACCCTGTGTACAAACCTGTTGGTCTGGAGGACCATAGAGTAGCGCATACTGGGGGAGGACCCCATCAACAAGTTTCTCCAATTCTTTGGAAGTGAAGGTAGGGGCCCTTTCCCCAGTCGCAGCAGCCATTGTATCTCCCAGACCGAGGTCACAGCAGCACTTGCAGTATAGGTTCTCTCCTGTGGATGATCAGGTCTCGAGTGATTAATCAGATAGAAAATGGCGGTCATGCCCGCGGCGGTGCGTACCGCGACCGCCGGCGCACATCGTCATTGGCTCCTGAGACCCATAGGGTTCAATGTTAACCAATGCTGCTTTGCGCTGCGGTCATTGACCGCCTACCGCCACGGTGTGCCACGCCAGCGCAGTGACCTCACATCCCACTGTCACACTTCACAGGTCAGGCAGCCGCCATTTCAAGGGCCCACATGGCATGATTTCTACTGCGTCACACAGGCCTAGGCCTTGCATTGTCACTCATACAAGCCGTTCCATGCATAGCGATTCGTGTACTGTGCAAGCTGTGTGAACAAACCTGTGAGTTGCTTGACTCTGTGCTCCATGTTGTCCTTCCTAGGCACCGTCCGCTGGGATTTGCGAGGAGAAGGATGAATCCTCCCGTGTACCGACCGCTGGTGGACCTGTCGACAATGGAAGAACGACATATCATACTTACATACCGGCTTGACAGAGCAACTATACATGAACTATGTGCCCAGCTGGAGCCAGACCTGATGTCCCCCATCCGCCAACCCACAGGGATTCCCCCTCTGGTGCAGGTTCTGTCAGTACTCCATTTCTTGGCAAGTGGGTCGTTTCAGACAACAGTGGCCATATCATCTGGGATGTCTCAGCCTATGTTTTCAAAGGTTTTGTCCAGAGTGTTGTCTGCCCTGATGAAATACATGAGGAGCTACATTATTTTCCCTGAGGTGGGCGAATTGGCTACATTGAAGGGTGATTTCTATGCCCTTGGACATATCCCTAACATCATTGGGGCCATTGATGGGACCCATGTGGCTTTGGTTCCCCCCAAAGACAGTGAGCAGGTGTACCGAAACAGAAAAAGTTATGTCCAGGTGGTCTGTTTGGCTGACCAGTACATCTCCCATGTAAATGCCAAGTTCCCTGGGTCAGTGCATGACGCGTATGTCATGCGAAATAGCAGAATCCCTTATGTGATGGAACAGCTACAGAGACACCGTGTGTGGCTAATTGGTGACTCTGGTTACCCCAACCTGTCGTGGCTACTGACCCCAGTGAGGAATCCCAGGACAAGGGCAGAGGAACGCTACAATGAGGCCCATGGGCGAACTAGGAGGATCATAGAAAGGACCTTCGGGGTCCTGAAGGCCAGGTTTAGGTGCCTGCATATGACAGGGGGATCCCTCATGTACTCACCAAAGAAGGTGTGCCAGATCATCGTGGCCTGCTGTATGCTTCACAATCTTGCATTGCGACGCCAGGTGCCTTTTCTGCAGGAGGATGGTCCAGATGGTGGTGTTGTTGCAGCTGTGGAGCCTGTGGAGAGTGAAGAAGAGGAAGACGACGGGGACGACACGGACAACAGGGATACAGTCATACAACAATACTTTCAGTAGCACACAGGTAAGAAACAGCCACCCCAATTTACATTTACTTGAGGCCTCATGCGTCTCCACTGTCTGTGTTTCCCCCCAGTTCCTGTTAACTGATTTGTGACTTTCCCTTCCCTTTTCAGAGCTGTATGACCCACTGCCTGACTTCAGGTTTGTTTGCCCATGGACTAAAGCTTATTGAAATTGGTATGTTGTCAACACAAAGTAACTGGACATTATTGAACCGTTATGTGTAATACATTTGTTAAGAATACAAGCAGACTCCTGTTTATTTAAGTGGAATAAGTGATTTATTTAAAGTGCTAGATATAGGTAAATGATTGGGAAGCGGGGATGGGTGGGGGTGGAGTAATGTCCATGGCAGAGTCCAGTTCTCAGTCGCACAGGTGCATTGTCCATATGCCTGTGGAAGGATGGAGCAGGGGCAGTTCAAGGTTGGACAGGGTGACAATGTGGGACAGTGGGATGACATCAGGGGGTATCTTAGGCTGGCGGGGGTCTTGCAATCCTACTCCGTCTTCTTGTGAGATCTCAGGTTCCGCTTGCGGGGTGGTTCTTCTTCTGCAGGAGGTGGGGTTCTGGTGGCCTGTCGTTGTGTGGGGGCCTCCTGTCCACTGGCACCGGCGGAGGTGGTAGGCTGTTCCTGGCCTGGGCTAGTGACAGGGGCCCTTTGGGGTGCCACATGGTCCCGCAATGTGGTGACGATCTGGGTAAGGGCCAGGACGATGGTCCCCATTGCGGAACCGATGTTCCTCAGTTCCTCCCTGAACCCCATGTACCGTTCCTCCTGCAGTTCCTGGATCTCCTGGAACCGGGCCAGTACCGTCGCCATCGTCTCCTGGGAGCGGTGGTATGCTCCCATGATGGTGGAGAGGGCCTCTTGGAGAGTCGGTTCCCCGGGCCTGTCCCCCCCCGTCGCACAGCAGCCCTCCCACGTGGTAAATTCTGGGGGAGTAGGTGGGGGTCCGCCGCCAGTCTTCTGCACCGCTATGTTGTGCCTTGATACCATGGAACGCACCTTCCCCCGTAGGTCGTTCCATCTCTTCCTGATGTCCTCCCGATTGCGTGGATGCTGTCCCACCGCGTTAACCCTGTCCACTATCCTTTGCCATAGCTCCATCTTCCTTGCAATTGTGGTGTGCTGCACCTGTGCCCCGAAGAGCTGGGGCTCTACACGGACTATTTCCTCCACCATGACCCTGAGTTCGGCGTCACTGAACCTGGGGTGTCTTTGGGGTGCCATGGGGTGGTGTGGTTGAGGTGTGGGGTGGCGTTTGTGGTGATGAGTGTGGTGCGTGTGGTGGTGTGTGGTGTTTGGTGCGTGGATTCTGTGTGGGTGATGGTGTTGTGTGCCTCTTTGTTGTGGGATTCTATATTCTGTGCTCTGTCTCTAGCCTTCGTCAATGATTTCAGGTGGTAGGGGCTTGTGGGTGATGTGGGTGTGTGTTTTATATTGTGGTGGGTGTGTGGGAGTGGTGTTAGTATGTGTATCAGGTGTGTGTATTTCGAACTGACCAATGTGGCTGAGTTTTCTATGGGTGTGTGTATTTTGACCGCGGCGGTGTGTACCGCCAATGGAATACCGCGTTTGAAAGACCGCCGCGTGGATTTGTGGGTCGGAATGGTATGGGCGTATTTCTGTTGGCGTGACGGTGGAGGTTTGGTCAGCGCCATTTTTTCGCTGACCTTTGGTGTGGCGGATTATTGAGGATGTCGGGTTTTCGGCGGTTTGGCAGTTGCGGATCAGAATGACCGTGGCGGTTTAACCGGCCGCGGCAGTGTTATGGCGGTCTTCTGGCCGGCGGTAAGCGCCTTTTACCACCGAGGTCAGAATGACCCCCCAAGTCTTTGATGTCCTTGAGACTTGAGGAGGCAGGTTCAGTTCAAGCCCTTGGAGAACCTTGGAAAGGAGGATGTAGAAAGCAAAGTCCAGTCCTTTCACTCCCAGAAGAGAAGCAGCAAGCAGCGGGCCAGCAGAGCAAAGCAGAAGGCAGAGTAGCAGTCCCTTCTACGGTGTCTAGCTCTGATTCCTGGCAGAATGTTCTCAGTCAAGTAGTGTTCTGAAGTTGTGGTCTCACAGGCCCATTACTTATACTCATTTCTGCCTCTGAAGTAGGCAAACTTCAAAGGAAAGTCTTTGTAGTACACAAGAGCCTGCCTTTCCTGCCCTGGCCCCAGACACTCTCCAGGGGGTTGGAAACTGCTTTGTGTGAGGGCAGGTACAGCCATATTTAGGTATAAGTGTCAGATCCTCCCACCATTCTAGCCCAGGAAGACCTATTAGGATATGCAGGGCACACCTCAGCTCCCTTTGTGTGATTGTCTAGATTGAATTCACAAACAGCCCAACTGTCATCCTGACCCAGAGGTGCAATCCACAATCAACAAGGCAGAGGCACAGAATGGTTAAGCAAGAAAATGCCCACTTTCTAAATGTGGCATTTTCAAACTTACACTTTTAAAAACCACTTTAAAACACTTTAAAAACCAACTACACCAAAAGATGTATTTTGAAATTGTGCTTTCAGAGACCCCAAACATTTTCTCCCAATGGGAAATTACACTTAAAATATATTTCAAGGCAACCTCCCTTTTAGCCTATGTGAGAGATAGGCCTTGCAATATTGAAAACCGAATTTAGCAGTATTTCACTATCAGGACACGTAAAATACAGTAGTACATGTCTTACCTTTTACCTACACTGCACCCTGCCCATGGGGCTTCCTTGGGCCTTCCTCAGGGATCTTTTACATGTAGTAAAAGGAAAGGTTTGAGTCTGGCAAGTGGGTGCACTTGCCAGGTCGAACTGGCAGTTCCACAGTGCCCACACAGACACTGCAGTTGCAGGTCTGAGACATGTTTACAGGGCTACTCATGTGGATGGCACAATCAGTGCTGCAGGCCCCTAGTAGCATTTGATTTACAGGCCCTGGGCACCTCTAGTAAACTTTACTACGGATATACTATAGCCTTAGAACCCGCCGTAGCGGGCTCTACCGGCTATTAAAGGCCCGCTCCCGAGTTAAATGCCCGAGCCGAAGGCGAGGGCATTTAAAAAGCGAAAGGGCCTTTAGTAGCCGGTAGAGCCCGCTATGGCGGGTTCTAAGGCTATTAGAACATTCTGCCACTCAGGGCAGAATGTTCTCTTAAAAAAAACAAATTGCTCACGGAGCCAGAGGGGATTAGAATCCCCTCGGGCTCCATGAGGCTTTTTTCACAGCTGCTGCTGTGAACAAAGCCCATTGGAATGTTGGCACTGCGGGCTTTTACCGGCCAGTAAAAGCCCGCAGCACTCCATTGTTTTCAATGGAGCTGCCAACTTCCAATGTTCTAATAGTAAATAAATTATGGCAATCATGGATAAACCAATTAGCAATCCAATTTGGACAGAGAGTACTTGTGCTTTAGCACTGGTCAGCAGTGGTAGAGTGCCCAGAGACCTAAAGCCAGCTAAAACCAAATTCAGCACAGGATAAAAACATGAGGCCAGAAGCCAAAAAGAAAGGGAAAACCACACCAAGAGCTGAGAGGTCTAACAGTCCCTTAAAGGTAAACTGATTAACTCCCCCACCCAGTGCCTCACTGTATAGATTAGAAATACATCTACACCACTGACTTTAATCATCATGTGCTGCCCACCTGGCGAGAAAAATTAAGTATTGATCCAATCATAACAAACACCTTTTTATTCTGTAAACTTGGGGTACTGATATCATGCAGCATTGAAGGCACAGAAAGAGGCTGGGTTGTACCGACACACACCACAGTCTGTGTACCTTTGGGTATGCATGTGTTTACATGCATTGGTCAATTACTGCCAAGACTACTGGTGAGGTGCATTACTGCCAAGGCTACTGGTGAGGTGCATTACTGCCAAGGCTACTGGTGAGGTGCATTACTGCCAAGGCTACTGGTGAGGTGCATTACTGCCAAGGCTACTGGTGAGGTTCATTACTGCCAAGGCTACTGGTGAGGTGCATTACTGCCAAGGCTACTGGTGAGGTGTTGTGAGGTGCTACACTGATATAGTAACTGGAAACGCTAGCCTTTGTCTCTGACTTGAAGCCAGAGACAGCGTTACAGAGTTCGAAATAATTGTTAGGGGAAGGCTAAGACTCAAGTCTACTGGGTCCCTGAAGGCACCTGATAGCGAAGAAAATTTGCCAAGACAGTGCAGCCACCCAATCTGTCAGGAATGAGCGTTTTTTACTGCAGAAAGGGAATTTGTACAGTGATATGGACCAATGCAGGTGGAGTTGTGCACGGCTTCTAAATCTGAAATGAGTTGTGACCAAGAGGCACAGATGCACATATTGGCTGGTAAAGCCTGTCATTGCATGGATTGCAAGCACTACTAATCTATCACAGTGTATCTGAAGATGAGAAGGGAGGGCTTGAGTTGATGAAACCATTCTGACTTGTATCCAGATTGGTAATAATTCCAGGACCTATATTTGAATACATTTGTATGGTGACCCTCTTTTTGTTCTCTTTAAGATTAAACTTTTCTATTTAAGTTTTCTTCTAAATGTCAAATGAGGGTCTCTGACTTTGATGCCCATACTTCAGGGTAGACCCCTTCCTGCTCACACTGGGTCACTGACTTTGGCACACAAATGGGTGACAGCCTGAACTCCAAGGTGGCTTTTGCACTGCTTTTGCAGGATCGGTGCAGACGGCCCACACTCCTGCCTCAGTCTGACTGGAGGACCAGTCTCACACTTCTCTCACTGGGATCCAATCACCAGGATCCCACCTGAGCTTCACTCCCTCCAAGCACTCTCCTCCTCCTCAGAGGGCCTTGTTGGCCTTGGCAGTCAGACAGATGCTAGGTGCTCTCCTTTCACAGGGAGTACTATTCTTGGCAGACAGGCAGCCTCTAGGTGCCTTCCTCCTTCTCACAGGGCTTGCAGGTCTTGGCAGGCAGACTAACTCTAGGAACTCTTCCCCTCACTGGTGATGTGGTCCTGGCAGGCAAGCAGAGGGATGGTGCTCGAGGCTCAGGGCAAGTTGTCTTGACTTCCTGTGTAATGTCCCCTCACCCAGGGGGGAGACTGCCAGGCCTTTGTCCTCAATCCTGGTTCCAGCAGCAAAGAAGCCTCAATGTATTCTCTCCTTCTATTCAACTAATTATGGGGCACATATTCCCACCATTATAGTCCAAATCCACACACTTCTGTGATTTAGTGTTCGGCCTTTCAAATGTGTGTCGACATTGTCATCTCTTTTGAAATGGTCTCTTCTCTGTGCTGATCTTTGTCCAAGGGGTAGTCTGCCACAGCAAGAGTGTCTCCAATTCTGAGTGATCCACAAAACGTTTCAAGTGAGGAACCGGGGCTGTCAGCCTCCACTGAAATATGACCCATAAAGGTTCAAGGGACAAAGCCGCCTTCTATCAGATTCCATTGTAGTGCGAACCTTATCAGTGCCACTATCTTTCTGACACTGAGCCTACGCCCTAGTGACCAGTAACTCTTTGTGCAATCAAAGAGATCTTTGTTGTGCACAGAGGATGCGCCTCACCCTTCAGTGTGTGTGACCCATCCCAGCCTTCTGGAATGTCAGCAATGTACATTTCCTGTCTGGGGGTTGCAGTCCTCACGTCTCCAGCCTCTGCAGGCCCTGTGCCTCCCAAACAGAATCCGCAGGCCTCCATGTTATGTACCATTCATAGGCATACACATGCAACCCTGCACACAAACGAAACTATCACATGCTATTCCAGACCGCACACGAGTATCACATGCTGTCCAGCTCTGCAACCAAACTATACAGACCAAGGGTGAGTTAAGTACACAGCCACAGACTTTACATGAGTGGGCAATAGGTCCCACACCAGCAACACATGTAAAAAGGTATATTCACATTACTGTTTCTTCTAAATACAAAAAAGGATATGTTGCCACCACCATGCTCATGTCTCTTAACTCTAGGCAGGGGCAGGAACCCTCTACCTTCACTTGGTATGTCCCTCCCAGTCTAAACACACTGGATTAATGTGAGACAGGCCTAGGGCACGGCACACATGCATGATCCGTGTTCACCCATGATCAACAATCAGTACCAGGGATCCAGGTATCTGGGGCACTCAGGGCAGGGATGCATGTCTGTCACCATACAGGGAACCTTTCTGCCTCAAACGTATTGAGAACATAATGCTTTGCAAATAGCTGTGCTTACAGGTGTAAGAATTATGTTTTACAGGTGTGCTCTTTTAAGTTAATTTCCCTACTTTTAAGGCTCAATCATTCCAGGTTTGCAGAACCATTAGCCATTGGTTCTGGCTCTAGTTTGGAAGAATGAACCAGGAAATGAGAAAAACAAATGTATTTGATCTGCTACTTCATATACAGGGTAATAACAACCAACAGGACACACTACGTGTCCATTCCAGTAGCACACAAAGCATATGCCTTCCCAAGGCTGGAAATTAGGAGGTGCTGAAAGGTAAAGATCAGATAGATGTCTGATCAAGTTATGCACCTAGGATGTGGAATACAATTCTGGAATAGACCAAACTAACACTATCTCTCCTTCATTCCAGAAGGAGCTGACCTCAGGTTGGAACCAGTCATATGCAAATCAGTCTTGACCCTGCTCCAGTGGGAACAGTCCAGCCCGAGCTAACAGACCAAGTTCTCCCTTAACTGGAACACAAGCAACCCAGGACCAGTTTAACCCTAATTAAGGCTCATCTGCCAGGAGTAGCTTGTTCAAGTGACCTGTTGTGCACTGGTCCCATGTCTGGGCATACTCACCCCACACAGGGCATCACAGTAAAGTATACAAAAAAGTGATGAATGGAATGCTTGAATTATTCTCACCCACTGGTAATCACTTGGGCCCCATCCCAAACCATTGTTACTTTTCACACCATGCCACTTCAGTTTAGGCCGAGCCACTCTGCAATTATGAAACCAGACCTGGCACATACATGCCAAGGAGTTGAGGGTCGACTCAGGATAGCCAAACGATCACCAGGACAGGTTACAGATACATTCCAGACTGCTATAACCATGAAACAAGTAATGAAACAAGGGTATGTAAAAACGTTCTATGTGTTGACATTTGTAGTAATGGAGTGGTGAAATGATTTCACTGTACAGCGTTCTGATTCCCCCTGGTCATGTTCGCACTCTAGAAATCTCTCAAAATAAATAAATAAACTGTTCAAACTGACTGTAATCACACACTGTGCCAGTAGGCAGAAAAAACAGGATCTCATTTACAAGGCCATTGCGCCACTGTTGTGTCCTTTTTTTTTTTAACGGAATGGTGTGGCAAATAGTGCTCTACACTGCTCCACAATTACAAACTAATGCATTGGGCCCAATGCATCAGTTTGTAGAGCCTTGAGTCACATTATACCTGCACCAGTTATAATGTATGCAAGGTAGGCATCCCCACGGAAAAAGCCATGCAGAACTGATGCAGTGAAATTTGCAACATTCCAGTGCGTCATTCTGTGACTTCACTGCATCAGAATTTCACCACCTGCTCAGAGCAGGTGTAAAACTTACACATAGCTTTTCTCAATGGGGGCGTCAAATTTTTTTACGCTAGTCCAGCAATGAGTGAGTTTAGTGCCACAGATGCATCAGAATTTCTGAAGCATCTGTGAAAATGTGCACCATGGAGCTCTGTATTGTTAATTCAACACATCCATAGTGTCATTAGTGGGGTCGTAGGGTAGCACAAGAAATTGAAGAGGATGCGTCAGATTCTTGTAAATGAGGCCCACAATCCCTACATATGTCGCACCAACAGCCAAGTGATTGATTCTGTCACACAGGCTTGATGCATATAGAGTACCTAAAAAGTGTCCCAAAGTGCTACCAATACACTCCTCCTTCGCACTTCACTTTTCTAAAGCATCCATTGTCCTCTTATCACAACATGACAGCTCGCCAGTGGGGTCCTGAAGATGGAGGTGTTCGCTGACACATTGCTCGTTGCGAGTGAAAAAACACTCACTGCATCCCACTCAAGGCATAGTCTTTTCCATACTGTGGAACTAGCATCCATCACTCAGAACCCCACAGTGCAGAAGTCCACATACAGAGCCCCTGGCCCTGCCATTGATAATAACATCCCAAGTGTTGCTACCTGTTAGAAATGGGGTTTTTGGTTGGCAGTCAGGTTGCCCTCTGTCCAAGCAAGAACCCTCACTCTAGTCAGGGTAAGTCACACACAATCCAAAATCAGCCTGTGCTCACCCTCCGGTAGCTTGGCACGAGCAGTCAGGCTTAACTTAGAAGGCAATGTGTAAAGCATTTGTGCAATAAATCATACAACACCATAGTATAACACCACAAAAATACACCACACAGTGTTTAGAAAAATATAGAATATTTATCTGGGTAATTGTAGGTCAAAACGATCAAAGTTGCAATACGAATTTGTAAAGATATCACTGAAAAGTGATATTAAGAGTCTTTAAGTCTTTAAAAAGCGATAAAGTGTCTTTCAAGCACAGAGTACCTGGTTTCTGGTGGGAAATCTCCTCCGAGGGCCACAGGAGAAGAGATGCGTGGAAAAAGGGGTGTGTGCGTCGATTTCCGCTCAGCATACACAGACTTGCGTCGTTCTTTTCCACGCGGGGAAGTCGGGCGTCGTTTTCCGGCGCGCAGACAGTCTCTTTTTGTGGATCGCGAGGATTACCAGATGTCCCGGGTCTGTGCGTGGATTCTCCTGCTTATTTTCCGGCTGCGCGTCGTTCTGCGGGGCTGCGCGTCGAAGGTTCGATCTCACGGTAGGCGTCGCGTCGATTTCTCCTTGGAAGTCGGGCGGCGTTGTCCTTGCGAGGCCGTGCGTCGAAATTTTGGTCTCACGGCAGGCGTCGCGTCGATTTCTCCTTGGAAGTCGGGCGGCGTTGTCCTTGCAAGGCCGTGCGTCAAAGTTTCGCACTCACGGTAGGCGTCGCGTCGATTTCTCCTTGGAAGTCAGGCGGCTTTGTCCTTGCGAGGTTGTGCGTCGAAGTCTCGATCGTCCCGAGGGCGTCGCGTTGATCAGCGTCGGTGTGCGGCGTTTTTCTCGCCGCGAAACAAGCTGTGCGTCGAAATTTTCGGCGCACGGAGCGTCCACGTGAAAGGAAGAAGTCTTTTTGGTCCTGAGACTTCAAGGAACAGGAGGCAAGCTCTATCCAAGCCCTTGGAGAGCACTTTCACAGCCAGACAAGAGTTCAGCAAGGCAGCAGGGCAACAGCAAGACAGCAGTCCTTTGTAGAAAGCAGACAGGTGAGTCCTTTGAGCAGCCAGGCAGTTCTTCTTGGCAGGATGTAGTTTCTGGTTCCGGTTTCTTCTCCAGCAAGTGTCTGATGAGGTAGGGCAGAGGCCCTGTTTTATACTAAGTTGTGCCTTTGAAGTGGGGGTGACTTCAAAGAGTCTCTAAGAAATGCACCAAGTTCCCTTTCAGCTCAATCCTGTCTGCCAGAGTCCCAGTAGGGGGTGTGGCAGTCCTTTGTGTGAGGGCAGGCCCTCCACCCTCCCAGCCCAGGAAGACCCATTCAAAATGCAGATGTATGCAAGTGAGGCTGAGTACCCTGTGTTTGGGGTGTGTCTGAGTGAATGCACAAGGAGCTGTCAACTAAACCTAGCCAGACGTGGATTGAAGGGCACAACAAGATTTTAGTGCAAAGAAATGCTCACTTTCTAAAAGTGGCATTTCTAGAATAGTAATATTAAATCCGACTTCACCAGTCAGCAGGATTTTGTATTACCATTCTGGCCATACTAAATATGACCTTCCTGCTCCTTTCAGATCAGCAGCTGCCACTTCAACAGTGTATGAGGGCAGCCCCAATGTTAGCCTATGAAGGGAGCAGGCCTCACAGTAGTGTAAAAACGAATTTAGGAGTTTTACACTACCAGGACACATAACTACACAGGTACATGTCCTGCCTTTTACCTACACAGCACCCTGCTCTAGGGGATACCTAGGGCACACATTAGGGATGACTTATATGTAGAAAAAGGGGAGTTCTAGGCTTGGCAAGTACTTTTAAATGCCAAGTCGAAGTGGCAGTGAAACTGCACACACAGGCCTTGCAATGGCAGGCCTGAGACAAGGTTAAGGGGCTACTGAGGTGGGTGGCACAACCAGTGCTGCAGGCCCACTAGTAGCATTTAATCTACAGGCCCTAGGCACATGTAGTGCACTCTAATAGGGACTTACAGGTAGATTAAATAGTCAATCATGGATAAACCAATCAATAGTACAATTTACACAGAGAACATATGCACTTTAGCACTGGTTAGCAGTGGTAAAGTGCTCAGAGGTCAAAAGCCAACAACAGCAGGTCAGAAAAAATAGGAGGAAGGAGGCAAAAAGTTTGGGGATGTCCCTGTCAAAAAGCCAGGTCCAACATGACCCCCCACCAGCCTAAAGCCAGGGGAGAACAATCACTATCCTGATGTACTTCCCTGTTTGAGGCGACAGAACAAGGACCCAGGCCCACAACAGCAGGGGCATGCTCCAGTTCTTCGCCTTCCTGACTCCCATTGGATCCCTCTGTCCATACTCTCAGGGCCCACTAAGCCCATCCATGGGGAACCTTTCTCCTTTCCTGCGGATCCCATCTGTGCAGCACCTAACCTTACTTTGCTCACAGATGTATCCCAGGAGCAGGATAGTACCCCCATGACCAACATAGTGGTGTTGCCCACTCTACCCCTGGGGTGTGACACTTGTCCCCTCCCCAGGGATAACTCTGTCCACCCGGACAGCAAGCCACAGTGATTACTGACAGCTGCCAGGGATGAGAGCCAGGCCCCAGGCCTCTCAAAGCTCTCCAACCACTGTGGCTGTGGAGAGTGGGGGGCGGTAGCCCCAGGTGCTGGGCACCCTTTAACCACTCTCCCTTCCACCAGGTCAGGGATGACAGCCTGAACCTGGTCCTCCCCTCTGGGGCTTTGTACCCTCCCTCCTGGAGCGGTACCCCCAGAGTCCAACATGGCCAGGGGGCTTACAGAAGTCGCCCTGTACCATTCCTCCACCAGTGCAGGGCTGTTAACCTGCCACTGGCCCTCCAACCTGGGGTCTGTACCTTCAGGTTGGACTAGGGCCCGGGGTGAGGCTTCCCTCCCCCTGCCCTCCCTTCTGGGGTCCAGCACCCTCCAACTAGGAGTGGCCTCCTCAGAAGACAACATGGTAGGGGCACTGTTATCAGTAGCCCCTCCCTCCAGGTCCGGGGGGACACCCTGAACCTGGTCTTCCAGCCCAGGGTCTGTACCCTCAGACTGGATCACCGCCTGGCAAACCAGGACTTCCTGGGAGGCACACCTACCCCCCACCAGGTCAGAGTTTAACCTCTGCACCTGCCCATTCAACTCAGAGTCACCACCCTGAAGTTGAACAATTGCCTGGCACGCCAGGACTTCCTGGAGGGCACACTGACCCTCCACCAGGTCAGAGTTTAACCTCTGCACCTGACCATTCAACTCAGAGTCACCACCCTGAAGTTGAACAATTGCCTGGCACACCAGGACTTCCTGGAGGGCACACTGACCCTCCACCAGGTCAGAGTTTAACCTCTGCACCTGACCATTCAACTCAGAGTCACCACCCTGAAGTTGAACAATTGCCTGGCGCACCAGGACTTTCTGGGAGGCACACCTACCTCCCACCAGGTCAGAGTTTAACCTCTGAACCTGGTCATCCAACCCAGGGTCACCACCCTGAGGTTGGACAATTGCCTGGCACAGCAGGGCTTCTTGGGAGGCACACCTACCTCCCACCAGGTCAGAGTTTAACCTCTGAACCTGGGTATCCAACCCAGAGTCAGCACTCTGAGGTTGAACAATTGCCTGGCACGCCAGGACTTTCTGGAGGGCACACTGACCCTCCACCAGGTCAGAGTTTAACCTCTGAACTGGGCCATTCAACTCAGAGTTACCACCCTGAAGTAGAACAATCGCCTGGCACGCCAGGACTTCCTGGAGGGCACACTGACCCTCCACCAGGTCAGAGTTTAACCTCTGAACCTGGTTCTCCAACCTAGGGTCACCATCCTGAGGTTGGACAACTGCCTGGTACACCAGGGCTTTCTGGGGGGCACACCTACCCCCCACCAGGTCAGAGGTTAACCTCTGAACCTGGATATCCAACCCAGAGTCACCACCCTGAGGTTGAACCATTGCCTGGCAGGCCAGGACTTTCAGGGAGGCACACCTACCTCCCACCAGGTCAGAGTTTGACCTCTTCACCTGGTAAGCCAACCCAGAGTCACCACCCTGAGGTTGAGCCATTGCCTGGCATTCCAGGACTTTCTGGGGGGCACATCTACCCCCCACCAGGTCAAAGTTTAACCTCTGAACCCGGTTATCCAACCCAGAGTCACCACCCTGAGGTTGAATCTTTGCCTGGCATGCCAGGACTTCCTGGGGGGCACTCTCACCCCCCACAAGGGACACGCCGTCCCCAAGGGCCACACAAGAGTCTGGTTGGCGCAGGTCTCCCGACCTCTGCCCATCCGGCAGAGTCTGGGTTTCCCCCAAACCAGAAACGGTCTCACCTGGGTCATTCCTGGGGGGCTCTGCTCTCAGAGCTGACCCCTGACTTTCAAGATCCTCCACTGGGGTCTGCCACCCCCTCTCAACCCTATGTCTGGACTTCTGCACCCCCTCACTAGGAGTGGTACTGCCAGACACCAGAACTGTTGGGATGCTGTCTACAGTCATCCCCCCAAGTTCTTCTGACACTGCGGGGCTTCCCTCAAAAGGTGGCCCTACGGTACAGGTTAGGCTCTGAGACCTACCTGGGACACTACAATCCTCTCCCACCTCACTTGGTCGGGAACCACCTAGACCACTCCCTTCAGGAGCACCCCCAAATGCCTCTTCAGACTCTCTGGTACTCACCCAAAAGTCTGCCTCCACTGTAAGTTCCCTGGGGTCAGAGAACTCACACTCCACCTGGTGTTGGCGTAGCTCTGGAAAATAAGGACCAGACATATGCTCTCCAGCAATTACATCACTCTGCCCTTCACATGTATTAACCACAGTACCCTTCACCCAACCACCTAGTAACTCAGCCTTGGAAAAGCACTCTACATCACCCTCTTGAGACTGGTGAGACAGTTTCTGTCTGTCCCTGACACTCAACCCAAACTCTTCTGGGATGTCTCTACACTCTATATCCAGGACGTCCACCAGGGGGGAACCCTTTTCTCTGTCACTCTCTGCTAGAGTCAGTAAAGTGTCCCTCCCCCCAGTAGGAATATGACTCCCTGTGCCAGTTCCCCAATTCTTCTCAGGGACCCTGTGCATAACGGGAACTACCTCATACCCTTGAACTGCCTGGGGTGTGTCAACTCCCTTCTTCAAGTTGGGCACCACATCTCTGGGCTTGTGCCCTTCTTCAGCAGTACTAGATGCAAGATTTTTGCTGCCACCATCTGAACTGGACTCAGCCCTTCCGGCCTCCAGTTTCAGCTCTTTACAGCTCAGCTCTTGAGCTGCAATCTTTTCTTCTTCCAGGGCTAAGAGACTTGCTGCCTCAGCCTTTTCAAGAAACTCATCTAGCTCTTCCATCCACCGTGCTTGAGCCATGAGCCATTCTTTTTTCACTGGGTCTCTTTCCTCATCTGAGTCGTCTTCCTCCTCATGTGAGTAGTCCTCCTCCTCCTCTGAGGGGTACTTAGTCATTTGGTTTCTTGCTGCCTCTCTCTCTGCCCATCTGTCTTCCTCCCAGACTATGTAGGCATGTAGCATCTCTGCTTTAGTAGATCTCTTTGCTACAGGAAGGCCACATTCTCTGCAAAGCTTCCTTAGGTCAGCCTTAGTGAGGTGGTCAGTAGGCAAAAAGAATAAGTAGGTAAGCGATCCCATTCTGATAGGATCTTACCAGCAAAAACCAAAATCCAAAGTCCAAAATATCAATAGTATATCCAGGAGGACATCAGAGACCAAAAGTCAAAAGAGATGAAAAATCAAGTTGACCTTCAACTGTGGGTAGGTAGTGAAATACTTAGCTACTGTATGTCACTGCACAAACACAAGTCCTATCCTCACCGCTGATCACCAATGTTAGAAATGGGGTTTTTGGTTGGCAGTCAGGTTGCCCTCTGTCCAAGCAAGAACCCTCACTCTAGTCAGGGTAAGTCACACACAATCCAAAATCAGCCTGTGCTCACCCTCCGGTAGCTTGGCACGAGCAGTCAGGCTTAACTTAGAAGGCAATGTGTAAAGCATTTGTGCAATAAATCATACAACACCATAGTATAACACCACAAAAATACACCACACAGTGTTTAGAAAAATATAGAATATTTATCTGGGTAATTGTAGGTCAAAACGATCAAAGTTGCAATACGAATTTGTAAAGATATCACTGAAAAGTGATATTAAGAGTCTTTAAGTCTTTAAAAAGCGATAAAGTGTCTTTCAAGCACAGAGTACCTGGTTTCTGGTGGGAAATCTCCTCCGAGGGCCACAGGAGAAGAGATGCGTGGAAAAAGGGGTGTGTGCGTCGATTTCCGCTCAGCATACACAGACTTGCGTCGTTCTTTTCCACGCGGGGAAGTCGGGCGTCGTTTTCCGGCGCGCAGACAGTCTCTTTTTGTGGATCGCGAGGATTACCAGATGTCCCGGGTCTGTGCGTGGATTCTCCTGCTTATTTTCCGGCTGCGCGTCGTTCTGCAGGGCTGCGCGTCGAAGGTTCGATCTCACGGTAGGCGTCGCGTCGATTTCTCCTTGGAAGTCGGGCGGCGTTGTCCTTGCGAGGCCGTGCGTCGAAATTTTGGTCTCACGGCAGGCGTCGCGTCGATTTCTCCTTGGAAGTCGGGCGGCGTTGTCCTTGCGAGGCCGTGCGTCAAAGTTTCGCACTCACGGTAGGCGTCGCGTCGATTTCTCCTTGGAAGTCAGGCGGCTTTGTCCTTGCGAGGTTGTGCGTCGAAGTCTCGATCGTCCCGAGGGCGTCGCGTTGATCAGCGTCGGTGTGCGGCGTTTTTCTCGCCGCGAAACAAGCTGTGCGTCGAAATTTTCGGCGCACGGAGCGTCCACGTGAAAGGAAGAAGTCTTTTTGGTCCTGAGACTTCAAGGAACAGGAGGCAAGCTCTATCCAAGCCCTTGGAGAGCACTTTCACAGCCAGACAAGAGTTCAGCAAGGCAGCAGGGCAACAGCAAGACAGCAGTCCTTTGTAGAAAGCAGACAGGTGAGTCCTTTGAGCAGCCAGGCAGTTCTTCTTGGCAGGATGTAGTTTCTGGTTCCGGTTTCTTCTCCAGCAAGTGTCTGATGAGGTAGGGCAGAGGCCCTGTTTTATACTAAGTTGTGCCTTTGAAGTGGGGGTGACTTCAAAGAGTCTCTAAGAAATGCACCAAGTTCCCTTTCAGCTCAATCCTGTCTGCCAGAGTCCCAGTAGGGGGTGTGGCAGTCCTTTGTGTGAGGGCAGGCCCTCCACCCTCCCAGCCCAGGAAGACCCATTCAAAATGCAGATGTATGCAAGTGAGGCTGAGTACCCTGTGTTTGGGGTGTGTCTGAGTGAATGCACAAGGAGCTGTCAACTAAACCTAGCCAGACGTGGATTGAAGGGCACAACAAGATTTTAGTGCAAAGAAATGCTCACTTTCTAAAAGTGGCATTTCTAGAATAGTAATATTAAATCCGACTTCACCAGTCAGCAGGATTTTGTATTACCATTCTGCCCATACTAAATATGACCTTCCTGCTCCTTTCAGATCAGCAGCTGCCACTTCAACAGTGTATGAGGGCAGCCCCAATGTTAGCCTATGAAGGGAGCAGGCCTCACAGTAGTGTAAAAACGAATTTAGGAGTTTTACACTACCAGGACACATAACTACACAGGTACATGTCCTGCCTTTTACCTACACAGCACCCTGCTCTAGGGGATACCTAGGGCACACATTAGGGATGACTTATATGTAGAAAAAGGGGAGTTCTAGGCTTGGCAAGTACTTTTAAATGCCAAGTCGAAGTGGCAGTGAAACTGCACACACAGGCCTTGCAATGGCAGGCCTGAGACAAGGTTAAGGGGCTACTGAGGTGGGTGGCACAACCAGTGCTGCAGGCCCACTAGTAGCATTTAATCTACAGGCCCTAGGCACATGTAGTGCACTCTAATAGGGACTTACAGGTAGATTAAATAGTCAATCATGGATAAACCAATCAATAGTACAATTTACACAGAGAGCATATGCACTTTAGCACTGGTTAGCAGTGGTAAAGTGCTCAGAGGTCAAAAGCCAACAACAGCAGGTCAGAAAAAATAGGAGGAAGGAGGCAAAAAGTTTGGGGATGTCCCTGTCAAAAAGCCAGGTCCAACACTACCATATTCCCATCTCTTGAGTGAAGACTATATAGGGTGTTTTAGGGATGATGCTAGGAATGCCATCAGACAAACTGTAAACATTAGTAGCCGGTCCTGCTCCTCCCAGTGGCATCCCTGCTGTCGAAAGGTACTGCGTAACCATAGTAATCTGGCACTGATACAAAAAAAACGTGGTGCATAGACTGACGGGGATTTGTTAATGTGGGTATTTAAATTATAACAACGCCCCCACTCCTGGGGGGTATATTTCCAGTACCTACATTTTTTACAGCAATTCCACCAACCATGACATAGTGGGCATGCCGTCATGGACATGTTTCACCTAAAGCTGGTCCATCAATTCAGTCTATCCGTTTTGAGGAAAAAACACCGCTTTTGAGGCAAAAAAAGCTTAAGAGCAGACAGGAGTGTAGTCTGTCACTCCACTGGACCTACGCCCTACTGGACGATCCCCAATACTCATTCCTGCTCGGACCCCCAACAACAAACACGTTACTCCTACATTGCTTCAAGAGTCTGCAAATCTCTTCCGTTCCAATTCCACACGACTATTAGCCTTTTCTATTTTTTTTTAATCACCCTCGCCCACAATGTACAGCTCTTTGCAGATTGTCGTATCTAGTAATATTACCCACTTGTCGATCTTGAAAAATAATTAACTGCTCTTAAATTGAGGTCCACGCCATATAAATATGATAAGGAAACACATTATTCGATGAAAACGTTTTTCTGTAGTTCTCCTAATAATCAATTTTTTGCCTCCATTCAAAATACCTTCATATTCTGAAAGGACGTTGGCTAAAAATGTAAACTGTATCTATTATTTTTCCACTAGATGGCAGCAAACAATTCATGTTCTTTGGAATAAAACCAAACCGTGTTAAAACCTTTCAGCTGTGTTGTTCGTCTGTAGAGCCTAGGTCCAAGCTATCTAAATAAAATAAATAAGCATATTATTTCAATTAAAAGCTATTTACACCTTTCCCCATTTAATGTTGACAAAGCTTCACAACCCTAATTACCTTTATAGTTTCAAAAAATCAAAGATTTGAACTGCATCTGTTCACTTCTCCAGCAGATGGCATCACATAATTAATGTTTGTTTGGAATTGAGTGAAACCACGATAAATCCTTTCAGCTGTTCAGCACTAAACGGGAATTGTAGCAAACCTCGAAACTGGAACACATATAAGCACAAATGCATTCTCTTGCATTTCATTATATTCTTTATAAGTGAGGGATTGGGTAAATCCTGGGGTTCTGTTTCTTTATTACAGTATCTGTCTGTTAAGATTCTAATGTTTTAATATCAGCCTGTGTGATATGAATATTACCAGTTTCATTAATATGTGGCAGTTTGACACAAGTACAAGAATTGCAGGGTTTGAGTCACAAAGTTTTTTTTTACCATGGGTAATTGTGACTTTCCTCCAGAAAATCAGGAAATCGGTAAGTAACTTTCACCTTCTACCAGAAAAAACTTTGTGAACTTGATGCATAGGGACTAGGGGCCAGATGTACAAAGGATTTTATGTAATCGGGCCATTTGCGACCAGAAAAATACTTTTTGGTATGTACCACATCCTATTTGCGATTCGGTAACCTATTACTGAAAATCAAATTAGGTTTACAATTCGGTATTAGGAAGGGGCGTGTTTAGGGCATCCCTTCCTAATATGGAATGCTACCTTATGTTAACATTTATTTCTAGAGTGCACATATACCCGGAGGCCTCTTGGCGCTAGCTCAACTGAAACCTAATACAAGAAGCTCACCGGGACACAAAAAGCCGTGCATTTAAAGCTTTCCTAAAAAGGAGCAGATTATTCATGGATTTGCGATGAAGGGGTAAAGAGTTCCAATTTTTGGCTGCACAGATCACAAATCTTTTTTGTCCCCCGGAGGCGTGTCTGAATTTTGAAATGGTAGCCTCTTTGGCTACGAAGGAACGTAACGTCCTTTGTGTTAAATATCATTTGAATTTCCTTTTCAAATAGTCAGGCCCTATTCCATGCAGGGTTTTGAAAGTGATGTAGAGGGCCTTGAAGACAATTACCTGTCTGACTGGCAGTCAATGCAACTTTTTTAATGCCTTAGAAGCAGATTTAAACTTAGGGATTCCTAACAGCAGTTGTGCTGCTGTGTTTTGCAGGGTTTGCAGTTTATTCAAATGCTGCTGTTGCATGCTTATTTAGAGGCCATTACAGTAGTCGACTTTTGAAAGGACTATGGATGTGATTACTGTTTTCTGTAGATCTGAAGGGATGTAGGGACGAATCTTCATTAAAGTCCTGAGGGTGTGAAAGGAAGCGGATGGGACCGCATTTGGCTGAGCACCGAATGTAAGTTTATGGTCAATAAATACTCCCAGTTTACAGACTTTCCTAACTGGGGGTCGGGAGGGTGCCCAGCTCCTGAGGCCACCCTGAGTGGCCCCAGAGGGAAACTTGGTTTCCGAAAAGAACGACCCCTGTTTTCCCAGAGTTTAGCTTCAGGCAACTCTTGGCCATCCAGTCAGTCACTGACTGCTCACATGCACTCGTGAAATCTGGTGCCTGTGTTCTGCTCACTCTTGGACAGGGAAACCACGATCTGTGTATCGTCGGCATAAGACATGAGCGAGAAACCAAACAATCTGATGAGATCAGCCAAGGTTGTAACAAAGATGTTAAATCACAGTGGTATGTATGAATGTTTTGCAACCAAAATGTGGTCGCAAAATCTTCGCATTTTACCAACAATTTCAAGTTGGTAGTAATCCATTCACAAATAGGAAGGGACCCCTAAGGGACGCCTTCTCCTTTGAGAATGATTGCAAAAATATTATTAAGAGCAGGCAGTGGTCCCACGGACCACTGTCTACTCTTAAAAAATGAAAAGAAACCTTTTCATTTTTCTCTTTAAAATGCATCCTGTTTCCCTTCAAGGAAAATGGTCTGCATTTTAAAAAAAAGATTGATTTCTTAAAATGTGGTCAAAGACATGGTGGCCTGCCCAACCCAGCAGGCCACCATCCCTGTGATTTTTGTGATTCCCAATGGCCGCAAACCGAGACCTGCCTCATGGGGGTTGGTCTATTTTGCGACCCACTGGGAATTGCAAAATGTGTAAAACATGCATTTGTACATAGGTCTTTGCGATTACCAAATAGTAAATTGCAAAAATTCCCTATGTGGTAATCACAAACCATCACCTACGTATCCCTGGCCCTAGATTGTTTGGTGCCTATGTATGCCTGTAGGGATAGGGTATACTTAGCTGGGAGTCAACAAACATTGAACAGACGGGCAAGAGTCAATAAAGAATGTATATAGAGGCAGGGCTACTCAACACAAGAGAACAATTGTTGCTCAAATGTGGATTTACCTTAAAAAAAAAAAAGTCAAGAGGCATTGGGCAAAACATGAACAGTTGGTTTAATTAAACGCAGCAGCTGGGAGAGCAGTGTAGAGCTGGGGTCTGATGACTGTCTTAAAGTACATGGGTTCTGAGCGCCGTTATGTAAATTTCTCAAAGTTTCATAAAAAAATTCTGTGCAATTTTTTGTGAAAGCAATACGGGCCTAGTCATGGAGTCATAAATCTGACCATCTCAAAAAGTGTGCAGGTGGGTTTTGAGCTTATGTGGCCATAACGTGGGCAAGTAGGTGCCATAACGTGGGCAAGTAGGTGCCATAACGTGGGCAAGTAGGTGCATGTCCAGATGTCCGGCATGGGGAGCTTGCGATCTCTGCATGTTGTGTTTTGAGTGGCTCAGTGCTCCTAACTTCACGTGACATTTAACTTTTATGATGTTTTGGGAACGCATATCCCTCTTGCCAAATGTGTTTTTATTGGCGGCCTATCTCCTAGTACCATAGTGGTGTCACTGTCTATCTGAAGGATCGATCAGAGGTTTTCCTGTTTGTGTGCTTGTCTAAAGGCTATGTGTCACCCCACCTGTGATCTGTCAATCAGTTGCTTCAGGCCTAGTTTGAGGGCTTGCCTGACCACTTATTTCTAACTCTGGGTTGATGAGGCGGTCACATCGGGTGGATTTGACAACAGTGATGCAACTTTTCTGTTATGCGTACACATATCATAGCGTACACTGACATCGTTTTATCAATATAAACACAATCACTTTCTCTGAAAGGATATGACTTTAGTTTCTTTAAAAATCGTAGGCCGGCAGTTCCTATGTGAATGTTAAGGTTTTACTTGATTCCAGTTGTGTGACTGCAACATTGCAGGAGGGCAGGTGCAGTTCTGATGTGGATGGCAAGATTTTGCCGGATTCCAGGTGTGTGAACTGAGAAGGTTTGCCTTCTACTTTTTTCCTGAACTTCTTAGCTTCCAGTCCTGTGAAGTGTTGGCTCAATTGGCTTGCTTCTCAACCAAAAATGCTGCTGTGAGATTTCTGAGGGCCTTGTTTGTGATGTTACTTGTCTTGAATGTGTTGTGAAGCTGGAAGGGGTTTCAATTACATCCTTCAGTGTAGGGGTGATGTGGTTACATTTCACAGGACCTTGAGGAGAATGTTAGTCTTAAAGATGCCTTTTGGGCTTGCAAACGTAGATCCAGGGACACTTCTATCAAGGTGTGAGAGGCCCAGTGCTGCTCATGTTGATCAGAAATCTGTTTCAGAGCTGGCAGGCACTTGGCCTATCTTCTGATGGATCCCTCAGGTGTCTACTCCGAGACCCATACTCACTGCTCTAGCTTAGTAGGTGACCTTCTGGTCTGTGGCTATCTGTTAAGCCTCTGAGGAACCCCTGACGATCTTTGCTGAAGGAGGGGAAGAAAGGTACCACCATGCCACCACAAAGGTCTCTGACAGGGTATAGTTCTTGGATGGCGAGCCCATCAGCCATGCAACTGGTGGAAATTGACCAATTCCAGCCATAGTAATGAAATCTCATGCCCCAGTTCAATAAGCCGACCTCCAAATTTAGCCCCAGCAGCAAGCCAGAAATCCCTGGCATTGGCTCAGACAAATTATTAGCACACCATCCTTGCAAGCTCAAAATAGTACTTATAAATCACACACCTAGAAATGTATTTTGTGACCAAAAAGTCTGAATATGCATTAAACAGATCACAGCATCTTCACCTGGAAGGCAAAAACAAAATGAAGTTATCACTCGCCTAACTAGAGGGTAGCCCACCCAACACTTATGACACCATGATACCTGCTTTAAATGACTGTTTTGTACCAATGTCCAACCTAGGCTACAAATGCTTCCTACCACTTCAGGTAAGGCTGCAAAAATAATCAATGACTTTCATAAATGCCAAAAAGACCTTATGCTTGGTACATGATATGCCAGAGGAAATTTAGGCACTAGTCATCCAAGTATATGCACCTTGTAACCTTAAAAATGTCGTCCCAGGAGAACTATAGATGTCACTCCCTAACTTTCTAGCATTAGGCTGCTTTAGAATACTAGGCTCTCTTGCAATAAATCAATGCCAGCAAAGATTGATACCAGGATTGAGCCAATCAATCAAATACAAAATAGACCACCCAGCAGTCTAAACTCTCTACCAAAAGATCCACATGCTGTCACTGTGATGGTACCTACTCTTGTTCGCAGGGTGCCTAGAAAATAGAAAGACTGCCAGTTTGTGGGAAGATGGACCATTATGTGAAATTCTAAGGAAGTTCACATATTTCCAATAGACCTCTTCAATCTACAAATCCCACAACGTCTGCCCCTACAACCTCAATGCCAGAGCTAGAAGACCCAGAAGATGGTGGTAAAATAAGGAAAATACAAGTAGTACATAAAATCAGCATGTGTGAGGCCCACAAAAGAAACCAGCCAGTGTTAAGCACTCACATGTGGTCAACCTGTACCTGTCCCCATCGACATAAGAGAGTCTATAAATGTGATGTCAAAGCCGCAATATCTACAAATTAAACCACCACCAGCTCTCCATTCAACATCTCCATACCTACATGCAAAAATGCTGCATCCCCTCCACACTGGGGAGTGCTTCTTGCCCATATGGCACGCAAATACCACCTAGTATGCACCAAAATCGTTGTTATAAAATCAGAGTATGGAACTCCCATGGACAGTTGAACCACTGACAAACTTCTCTTTTTTCAGTTTGTCAGCATCTGCACACTGAATAACACTCTCAAGGACCTTTCAGCACAACACAAAGATAAAATAATGCAGCTCCAGATTGGCCACACATTATATCCTGTAACCCTGCAATGTAGTTGTGTCACATTCCACATGTAGCCCAAAGTGTAGGCACAACTCGAAAGATTTGAAGAAGCAGGTATCAATGAAAAGATTAAAGGTGCAAATATGTGGATCTCCCCAATGGTAGCAGCCAGAAAACACTAGCAATCAGATTGAGCCTTCCTCTGCATGGACATATGTCGTTCAAACACCACCATGAGGCTTTAATGTCACCTCACACATGCTATGGATGGGCTTATGGCTGAAGTTATGGGAACTTACTGGGTCTCAAAAAAGCTCTTTATTCAGCATACCATCAGCTCCTGCTTGACACCAAGTCGAGACACTTCACTCACCACCTTTTTGTTGCATGTAGGGCTTATAAGACATCTTGGAGTCCCAGGGTTGTTGAGGGGTTCCAGAATTGCATCTGAGAAATCCTCTCAGACTTGAGTGGAGTTAGAGATGACAGCCTGGTTCATGCAAGAACCTTAAAGGAAGACTATTCCAGTCTGAAAGCTGTGCTGAAGTAGCTGCAACACTGCAGTATCATCCTCAACGTGACGAGGCATGAGTTTCTTAGACCCGGCCTTAATTTTTTAGTGACATCTTCTTAGTAGTAGGGGTGGCACCTCACCTTTCCAAAGTACAAGACCTTAATTTCGTCAGCTGTAGGGTTTAGGTGTGAGCAGATTGTATAGATACCTTCAGCAGCATAAATAGGCCTGGTCTCTATGGGCCCAGATTACCAGATCTGGAGTTTGGACCCAATAATACTAGGCCTGAAGAGACTTTTAATTTTGATTTGAGGAATTTGTGGGGGAAATTCCCCAACTAATAAAGAGGGCAAAGTCGACCATTAACCTCTATATCTGAAGTGTGCACCTTCTGGTTACCTGATGCCATTGGTTCATTCTGATCCCCACATCTTTCACAGAACGGCTGACAGAAATTGTAAGATCAAGAGACTGAATTGTAAGTAATGCCAATCCTACAGGACTTGAAGTCATTGGCCTCAATAGGCTATACCATTTGAGCTTTTATACCTACTCAACACATTCTCAAATTGAAGTAAGCCATCACCACCCACTGAGGATGAAGACATTTTCATGTTTGTCCACATGGACACACCTCTTTCAAAGTGTCAACATACCTCTTTTTCAAGGATTATCACCCAGACCCTCACCATGCAATCGAAAAGAAGTTCTGCAACTTCAGGAGTAGTGTTTCACAGTTATCTACTGGCTGAGATGTAACAAACCGTCAGATAATTATGCCACCGTGTTAACCAACGTACAGGCAGCAACTGGTGAAGAATATGATGCAAGGCTTGCAGGTTCTACTGCTGATAAACATACAAAGAGCTGCCACATTTGATGACTGCCTCCAAATAAAAATGCAAGCATGACTAATCTCATTGCACCCTACAGACTTTCCAGACTCTAGCATCTTTAAACAGTGTGAGAAATTAAATGGCTGTAACAGGGTGGCAGCCAACAGATGATCCCTTGCCTCACCAGGCGGGTTCTTCATATCGCACAAGTGGGTTAACAGGGAGCAGTAGAAAACAGAAGTCTGAATTGAAGAAGGCTAAATGGTAGACAATGTGTCAAAATTGAATCCTGAGTGGACTGTTGTCCATGTCAAGTAAAACCTGGCATCTTCTGTGGCAGTTGCTTCAGGCGCCTCACCCTGCCAGTCGCATAGTCATATCTCAATAAATACATTGTGGACCTGAACATTTTGAACGTCTCGCCACCGACCAATTCCCCAGTCCGGATACCATCACCTGGCTTCCATGCAGGAGGATTAAGATGAAGGACTTGAGTAGAAGGACCTCAAAGAATTGTCTTGGTTGGTACCGTAGTATCGGCGATGTGTCCAGAAGACCTACTGTCTGGTGTTTTTCCTTCATGTGAGTGTTGAAGGCCCAACAGTGACAGTGGGATATCCACAGAGAGACTTACCAAAGTGATTATTATGTAGCATAGTGATGTATGTCATTCTGCATTACATGTGCAGTTCCGCTATCTTGGATTGGGTAAATTCTAACCGAAACATATTACACAGAGTAGACAAAGTCTTGTCTGACATTCTGTGGTGATTTCACTTTCTGTGTGTGCCATGATTTTGAACTGGGCTAACACAGGCCTATCTGGCGAACTTCGGTGATGCACACGCCACGTGTAATATGTGCATTTATCAGCTATTTCCAATCACAGGTATAATCACCAGAAAAATGGTGATGTGATGGTTCTGACTGTACCCTCTATCTTTCAACTTAATTCCAGTGATATGCACACTACTTTCTGCAAATGTGTGGCATTATCCAGTGATCCGCACTCTTCTTTTAACAGAACATCCAGCAAGTGCTCAGCTGCCAATCCCTTCATGTTATTAGTACTGCAAATTGTGGTGATGATAAATAGTTTCACATCGTATATGATAATTTAAATGACCACATCATAGCCTGTCTATCTTTTCTGACATAAATATGCAGCAGAACGAAGTTCCTCTTCCTGCTTTCCTGGTTAACCCTGATGTTCCAGATGTGCACTGGGAGCAGTGGCAGGAGGGGTTTGAGGTATATCTGGATGTTATTGAAGGGGACATGATTACCCAGAAAAAGAACATTGCAATGCTACAACATTGTTTGGGGCCAGAAAGAAGAAATATTTTGAAGGATCTACATTTTATTACAGCACTAAGAGAAGGTGATGTCTTGTTCTGAATCCTAGTTCAAGTTTCCTTATGCCAACAGGGCTTTACTTTTCCCAGTGCCTGCTGGGTAGTTTGCTCTTTATCCCAGTATTCCTGTTCTTGATTTTTGAACCTCTGCTCATAATTACTTGTCTCGGTTTTCTCCATGTCTCTTTTCTGTCTTGTCTGCCTTGCATTTTTATTATTCTTTCCACTCTTTTCTGTTCCATTCCAAATTCGGTCCACTGTCTGTTGCAGTCCATATTCATTTATTGTGTGACCTCTGGCTTGGTCTCTGTTCTGTTCAGGAAAGGGGAAGACTTCTGTTGTTTCACCCAGGCCCTTTGAAGCCTTCTCTGTCACAGTGCTGTTGTCAATCACTGTCCATCTTGCACTGAGTACAACTGTATTTCTAAGCAGGCCCAATCTATGACTTCTGTGTATGACTGTTATTAAGAGCAATCTGCTGGTGTTGACCATAAAACAGCTTTCCTAAGTTTCTAAGAGAAATCTTGTTATAGATCAGCACATCACTTACCTTGTTCAAACATCGTTCTTGCCCATCTATCTACCATGCTCTGTAGTTCTGTGACCACAGTTATTCTTTAAGAGGCCTGGGATTTACCTTGTCCGTCACCTTGCTAAGTGTTACCTCTGGAATTACCTGTCCCTGTGTTCAGTCTTTGACAGTACATGGTGTGAAAAATATGGATAAAATGCAGGGAACTTGGTTAAGTCTGATAGGAAGGTCAAAACTAGGAAATGCAGAATTTTATAGATAAGGTAGGAAGACTCATTTGGGCAATGATCTGTTTTCTCCTGTATTAGACAACACATGTATTAAATGTAAAACTGAGGGTAATTTGCCAGAGTATGTAAACCACTGGCTGTATGCAAGAGCAAAGCTATCAATTCAGTGGGAACCTCCTTTAAATCAAAGATGGACTCTGATGCGGGCAAGAAGAATATAGTCTTATGCGCAGATATATTTCCTCATTCTGATCCCCCTAGCGAACATTCTCCGAGCACACGTAATCACCATCCTCTCATATGCAGATGACATCCAACTCATCCTCTCCCTCACCTGCAACCCCACCACCGCCAAAACCAACCTACACGCCGCTCTCCTAGACACCGCCAACTCATGACCACTAACCACCTCAAGCTCAACTCAAACAAAACCGAAGTCATCATCTTCAGCCCCAACAAAACCACATGGGACAACTCCTGGTGGCCCACCGCCATAGGCCCCGCACCCATCCCTGTAACCCACGCACACAACCTCAGCATCATCCTCGACCCCTCCCTCTCCATGACACAGCAGATCAATGCTCTAACTCCTCCTGCTTCCACACACTCTGCACCCTAAAAAAATCCTTCAAATGGATCCCCCCAGAAACCAGAAAGACAGTCGCCCACGCACTCATCAGCAGCAGACTGGACTACGGCAACGCCCTCTACGCCGGCACCACACTCAAACTCAAAGCAAACTCCAAAGAATCCAGAACACAGCTGCGCGCCTCGTCCTTGGCCTCCCCCGGCACGAACGAATCTCACCACACCTCAAATCCCTACACAGGCTCCCCATAGACAAGAGAATCACATTCAAGATCCTCATCCACGCTCACAAATCCCTCCACAACACCGGCCCAACCTACCTCAACGAAAGAGTGAACTTCCACACTCCCACACGCAACCTCCGATCAGCCGACCTCGCCCTAGCCACAGTCCCCCGCATCCAGCACACCACCACAGGAGGTAGGTCTTTCTCCTACCTCGCACCCAAAACCTGGAACTCCCTCCCCACTGACCTTCGCAAAACCAAAGACCTACTGGTCTTCAGAAAGAACCTCAAGACTTGGCTGTTCGACCAGTGACCCTCCCTGCCCCCCACCCCCCATCCTGCCCCATGTCCCACCCCTGCTCCAGGTCCCCCCCCCCCCAGCGCCTTGAGACCCTCACGGGTGAGTAGCACGCTCTACAAATTTCTTTGATTGATTGATTTATTTATTTTAAAACAGTAAAACAATGGAAGTGAATGTGATGGCTGTAAAGAGGCAATTTTTTCATGTTCCTGTATCTGCAGATAAAGTATAAATGATGGCATATGCAGACTAATTTTTTAATAGGTGTGAATGAATGAGAAAAATCCACCAACATAACCTTGAGGGAAGACTATTGACGATTTGTGAGAGTTGGATGCCACATTAGTGTTTAAAGGGAATTCTGATGTGGGCACTGCATATGCAGCAACTGATGGGTCGTATTTGTTTGGGAGGGCTAGAGCATAGCAGTTTGAGCATTTTGTTTGCTCTAAATAATCCGGAGCAATTTCTATTCCGGAACACTTTCTATTGAAGAAGGGTATGTGTGTGTTCTCTAGAGGTTCTTAGTTAGGAACATCTATTTCCTTACGTTTTTCATATAAGATGGGTAAGCTAATCGAATACAAAAAAAGAGTGATACTCAGCAGGTGCAAAACAAAGTACCGGGGTGCAAATCGCTATCAGAGATGAGTTGACTAAGGAGTTGAACAATCAATGTAAGCAAGGTATAATTGAACCAATTAAATGTTCTGAGTGGTTGTCTCCAGGTGCATTGACCCAAAAGGCTAATGACTCGGAGAATGCACGTCGATTTGAGAGATTTGAAGTCCAGAATCTGGGTTGATAGACACCGACATCCATATATAACTGAAATGTTAGCCACTCCTCAGGACACAAACGTTTTTACCACCTCAGATATGACTTCCGCGTCTTATCAGATCGCATTACATCATGATTTGAGGCATTTAGCTTTGTTTATCACTTGAAGTTAAAACTGAAAGGACTGCCACACAAGTGACCAGGAACATCTTTTGGCTCACGGGGTCAATGAATCTGCAGTCATGTCAATGAATAATGAAGAGTTGCTTACTATACCCCCATTATTTAGTTACAGATACCATGCACATTGTTCTAATTTTTGTCCCATAAACTACTTGGAATGGTTGGATGGTAAATTCCTGAAAATTCACATCCCCATTGGCTCTTCTTGACTCCCCCGACAACCCACTCTCCGCTGGTAGTTACCCATCCATATGACAATGGAGTGTAGAGCTGTTCCCAGCCACATTTCTGAAAGAATAAGCTGCAGAGGGACGCTAAGGGAGTGGGACCATGCTATTGCTATTGCACCACCTGGAGACAATGCCGAGTCCACTGAAGGCCACGGCAGGGGAGGCAAAGAGAAATCTATGGAACAAGGGCCCAACCTGTGCAGTTGAAGCAGGCTGTCTGTTGGTCTTTGTGCAGGTCCAAAGAAGTTTCCCAGCAACAGAGGCCTTCTTTAGTGCTAGCCATTGTGAAGAGGAGGTGGTGGGCCCTGGAGGGAGGAACATGTATAAATGGAATGAGGGCCCCACCATTTCATTTAGCTGACGTGGATCGAAAAAAATGCTTATTTGTATGAACAGGTTAAATGAGGCACATGCGATGCTCAACACTGCAGACTGGGGGTGGTAGGCCTGCCTCCCAAGGGGGGTGGGAAACATGGTGACCGGAGGCCTCCCACCAGACTGGGGCTGTCTGATCTGCTCAGTGCCTATCCCCTGGTACTCACTAGAAATGAAGAAACACTAGAGCTGACCTTCCCTGGAGTCCAAAGGTCTCTAGCCTCGGTGTTAGGGGTGCTGCAGGTCAGAGATGCCTCTTTTGGCCCTGAAGGTGCATTGGGTGGCCCTCTCTCCCTCTGGGTATAGCAGGGAAGAGCCTGATGAGGTGTCAAGTAGGATCACCGTCTTTGGACGGCATGCTGGGACTGATTAGGATAAATTGGGGTCTGGTCTGGTGGGGGCAATAGAATTTCCCCCCTAGGCGATTCCCCTTTGGCCTTCTAACCATGACCCATGAGTTCTGGTGCTGCATGTGATAAAGCAGACCCGTGTGTGCCCTACACGGCAAAGGTAAAGGACAAGACTCTTCCTAAACAGGGAAAACTTGACAAATGTGCCAACATCCTCTCCCCTACAGCACGTCCGCTGACCAAAATCAACACTGTGGCTGCTGGGGTCAGAGACCTCCTGCCTGGTGCCCACTCCAATTCAGAGATTCCACTGCAGACCAGCCAGTTCTCTTGGCAAGCGCTCTAATTCAAAACTAACAAGATGATAATGATGTGGCCCTTCTGAGACAGGACCTGCACAACATCGTTATCCACATCACCTAAGCTGAAAACCTAAGCTGCTTATGCTAGCAGCATTGGCAGACATAGTCAAAGAAGTCAATAAAGTTGTCCAGAAGCTTTGGAGCTCCACAAGTGAGCTGGCAGTGAGGGTGAAAGACACAGAGTGATGCTTATGCTGCAATAACGTTTGCTTTGTGGGATTTTCAGAGGGAAATGTTCTCCAAACTTTCCTGCCAGAAACTCAGGTCTCAGTCTGCCTCTTGATTGAGTGGGTCCACTGTGCCCTTGCACAAAAGCTACTGCCTAGAGCCCCACCAAGACGCATGTGTGTCCATTTTCTTAATTACAGTGACAGAGGGTTGATCCTTCAAATGACAATGGGAATGGGCAAGGTAACAGACACCTCTTACAAAATACTATTTTTCCAAACCATGCAAGACTTGTGAAGAATCAGAGGAAATCCAACCAGTAGGTGAAACTGAAACTTGGTGCTATGGCTAATATTCATCCTGACAAAGGAATAGGAATCCACCAAGGGATGACACGCATTTTTCTGAACACCTAGATCAGCCCTTTGGGCTGTGAAGCAGTATTTGGGAGTACAATTGTTTGAATGGCCTGAGAAGGTGACCCCGGAGCTGTAGAAGCAAAGATGCTGACATGGTTGAAGATCGAAGTAACAGCACACAGACTCCGCATGGATGCCAGAGGGAATCAGTGAAAGGTCCAGCAATGAATCAGCTAAGGAAGCTGGCTTTAACTTGACCAAGAGACTAATCTTCAGTATTGGTTGATAGGTGACTACTTATTGTGCAGCAACACATACCTGTTATGGTGGTGCTTCTTGTCTAGTTTCAAGGCAAGTCAGATGGGAGGGCTGGAACTGTGCCTCATCTTTTTGCATCAGTGTTTATTGTTTAGTGTTAGGGCACCAGATGCTTCTACTTAGGACCTCATGTTGACAGCAGGTACTAAAAAAAGACAGTACAGGGTTATTATGTTGAATGTAAAAGGGCTCCAGAACAAAATTAAAAGGGGTGCAAACCTGATATGTCTTTTTTACTGTGGGAGACCCACCTCCTGGGCACTAGGAGGGGTCACTTTGATACATGTCAATGACCTAGGTAAATTTTTAATTATAATGGGGCACTTAAGGTTGTCCTAGGCAGTTTGCAGTGTATATGTCCCTGCTAGGTTTGTTAATTACCGGTTCCAGGCAGTTTCCAATCGATTACTAGACATTCCCCTGGGAATGACGGAGATGGGTTGAGACTGTAATGCAATTATGTGCACTGCGCTTGATGTAGACAGCCCCTCACCTGCTACTAGAGCATTAGCCTAGGAAATGTCTGCTCAGGGTGGCACCCAGGTGAGAAGCAGTTCATACACTACTTGGTCCCCCAGCACTGCTTTTTACATTTAAACTATTTATTTGTTCTGGTCGCAGATCTTAACACTAGCCTGGGAGTGCAAATATGGCGCATGGGACTTTCCCAGTGGAGATGCTGATGAAGGGGTATAGCGCCCGTCAAAGCATGGTGGCTTAGAGACTTTTATATGACATAATAGAGGATTATGTCAAACTCTCTAAACACACAGATGGAATACTCATGTAGCTTGAGCAGATCTGCCTGTCAGTAAAGCAGAAAATTAATAGACACAGCCAAGCTGGGGCAGACAATGTCTCAGTATAAAATCTATCAACTGGGTACTAAAGCAGGCAAAATCATCTACTGGCGCGCAAACAGGGATACTGAAACCAGAATTATTCCTTCTATACAAAATTGTGAGAGGAAATGATTGCAGAATCCTTAGCGATTGCAGCGCAATTTGCAGATAACTACTGGAAGCTATACCACCAGTGATCTCAAACAGTCTTGGAACATCAGTAGGCTCTTGATCAATACAGCTTTTCAATAAAAAAGTTACTTACATTCAGTAACGATCTTTCTGGCGGATACTCTACCTGCAGATTCCTCATCATTTGAATATCCTAGATGTCAGACTGAATTTAGCAACTTTTCAATACATCTCCATGCTGGAAGGGGGTGATGGCTCCATCCCTGTGCCAGAAACAGTGTCACCATTACATCACTGCAGGCATAAAGGACCCCAACTGGTACTCTGACCTCAGTTTCACATCCGTTTTGTTTGTGCCTTTGAGTCGAGCAAGATAAGATCAACATCAAGGTGCAGTGCACAATGTAAATATGGAATCTTATTATTGTGATCAAAGATTAAACCAGTCTTCATGAATGGGAGGTGGGTAGTGTTGGTGAGGAATCTGCAGGTAGATGCTGTACCTATCAGCAAAAATCACAGAAGAAAGCAACTTTTTCTTCTGGTGGATGCTCTCACCTGCAGATTCCTCACCTTTCGAATAGATTCCCCAAGCAGTACCCAAATGGGTAGTGAGGCTTGAACTGCTTAAACCAAAAAGTCACGGAGGACTGAGCCCGCAAAGTGTTCTTCACTACGAGGCACTGAATCCAAATAGTAGTGTTTTATGAAGGTGTGAAAGGAATCCAAAGTCACTGCTTTGCAGATCTCTGCCATGAAGTTTCTCCCTAGACCTGAATTTGAGGCCTTCACCCTAGTGCAATGAGTTCTGATGTCCTTCGGAGAAGGCTTGTGTGCCAACACATAACAGTTCTTGATGCACAAGATTAAGCACCAAGACAATGTCCTCTTCCGGATGGCTTTGCCCCTCATCTTGCCAGTTCAGCTGATGAAAAGTTAGTTGTCAAGCAGGAAAACATTGGTAGATCAATATAAAAACTGACCATCCTCTTAGGGTCCACCCTATGAGGTCTCTCCTCCATTATAGTTTGGCCTGGAGGTGAAACAAAAAGCATATAAGGAAACAGATTGTCCCCAAGTTAAAGAGTGTAACCACCTTTGGCAAAAAAGCAGCTCTGATTCTAAGAACCAGCTTGTCAGGAAAAAAGGTCACAACTGGCAACTGTGTAAAGGTTCAAAGGGAGAACACATTCAAAACATAAGGGCTAGAATAAGGGACTTTTGAGGCATAAGAAATAGGGCTGGGCGAAAATATTGGTGAAACCCTTCTGAAACCTCATACATATGGGAGACATGAACATTGACGGCTGGTCTAGGAAATACAAAGTCTAGGAACACAGATGTGTAGTCCTTAACCGTACCCACAGCACAACCAGCTGATCCATCGACCGATATCCGCAAAGTGGGCTTTGAGAGGGTCTGCAGAGTTTTCTAAGCACCACTTGATGAACTTATTCCATCTTCTAGAGTACATAATTTTGATGGAGTGTCTGCAGGCACTTAAAATAACATCTACCACGTTGAGAGGTAAAGAGCATTCAGGCATCCCTGCTCAATCTCCTAGTCGTTTTCTTGAAGATTTTCTTCAGCGGGACCAAGTTACCAGTCCAATTGGACCTCCTGGAACTCTTCCTCGGATACCGCGGGAGCCCTTGGTGGAGATTTTTACCTTCGGACGTAGTCGTTTTTTGGAGGTGAAAATCCTTAAACCGTGGAAAACCTGAATCTTGATCTGATGTCCCTGGAGCCCTCTTCGATTAGACTGCCTGGGAGGTCCCGGTCAACCTTCTACATTCGGATTTAGTAACTTTTTTGGAGATTTTCTTCACTGGGACGAACCTGCAAGTCAGGCCAGGTCGTGGTTGAGGCAAACCGGCTAGAGTTGCCGTGGCGGGTCTGTCCCTTTTTGTAACTTTTTTCCAAAAATTCTCCAAACATCTGGATTTTCTCCCAGATGTTCTTTTAAGGTTCTTTTGAGGTCCACAGCTCACCCCAAGGTTCCAGAAGCTCTGAGATACTTCTTGAGGGTGCGAACTACAACTCCCATAATGCACCTGACACAAACTCCAAAACGGCCACTGGACAGTGGTCAGCTGGTCAGTTTCTTCAGGAGTTGGTGCAGGGGACTCTGGTTAGCAATTTTTCACCTGTAGCAAACAGGGAGTCCCTCCTTGAACCAGTTGAATCCAGGCAAAGTCCTTCTTGTGGTGGAGCCCAAGTGTGCAGCTGGTGTAGTCCTCCAGAGTGCTTTGTCCAGGTGCAGGTAAGGGGTCCAGCAGGGAAGTCCTTCTTCTCATTTAGTTCTTCCTTGTTGGAATTTGGTAGGGATCTCAGGTGTGGGTGCAGCCCTGCCATATTTATCCTTGCTCCTGGGTGAAAAATATGGGGGATCCTGGTTCTCCAATCAAGTGCGGGGTCCTTTCCCCTATGATGACCACTTCCTGGGAAGTGTGGCAAAAATCAACCCCAGGGAGCAAAATTCCTCAAAAATCCATCATGGCTGAAACTGATTTTTGGAAGTTACATCTGGCTGAGCTCACCCACTGGTGTGGCTACAAATCTTAAACACACCCTTCTCCAGCCCTCTCCTAATCTAATCCGGTCAGCACCTAATTGTTTGGGTTTGCAGGATGCGAGGGAGGCGCCGGGTTGCTCCAAATGTCCTTCCCTGCCTTTGAAGACCAGTTTGGCAGCCCTCCCCCCTTCCTGCCTCTCCATCTGCTGAGGGAAGTTCTCCTCCCCCATGCACATTTCTTTGTGCTCAGCCCAGGCTACTTCACACCTCATCAAGGCAGCCTGGCCGGGCTGCCAGATGCTGGCCAATCAGAGCAGAGCACTACAGGGCTGAAGTTGGCAACTTTTTAGGTAGAGTTTAAAATTCTTTAGCTGCACAAGTTATATTAAATCCAACAATTGTAAGTTGTGGGATTTATTATAACAATTAATTTGATAGCACACTTAAGGTGTCTAACACTTAAGGGGACTTTATAAATTAAAATAAAGTCTCCCCATTCTAGCCTATGGAGGCCATTCACTACAATGAGGGAAAAACCAATGTGGCTGTTTTACGTCACCAGGGCTTACAAAACTATTTTTATAAGGTCCCTGCTTATAGTTACATGGCACCCAGCCCTAAGGGCACATAGGGCACATCTGGGGGTTACTTATATGTAAAAAGAAGGTAGTTTAAGACATTGGAACTACTTTTAATTCCAAATTCGAATTTGCATGTAACTTTAATTTAAAGGCAGCCTGCAAGGCAGGCCTGCCTTTACAATGACACTGGGCACCTCAGCAGTGCACCTATTTGTATTAGTATTTTTGTATCTGTAAAGCGCATTCCGGCCGTGGAATTGAGGCGCTAGGCAACAGTGGGTAGCTATGGGTGCACCATCTATGCTGGGGTCCCTAAACCTACATGCCCTACCATATGCTAGGCACTTATAGGTAGGTTGTCTTAGCCAATTATAATTAGCCTAATTTGCATACTCATTTTATACAGAGCACAGGCCCTGGGACTGGGTAGCAGTACCCAGGGCACCATCAGAGTCAGGAAAACACCAGCAAAAAGGGAACATTGGGAGCAAAAAGTTAGGTGGCCTCTGCAATCTGCCCCGTTTTCTCACAGTATGTAATTCCTGACCCAGGAGCAGCATCTTGGACTTTTCTGTGTGCAGGAATAAGTTTAAGGTCTGTCGGTCTAGGATTGGCAAAGACCACTGCCCTTCAGAGCCAGGAGAAACACCTTTGGCCTTGGTCCTGATTTGGAACCAATTCCACTGCCCTCTTCTGGTGAAAGATCTACCTCGTGCTGAAGGATGTATAGGTGGTCTGCGGATGGGAGTAATGATAAGTGAGAAATGTGTGGCAGGACTTTTTGAAAGGTAAGAGCATGCCCTCTTTTCACAATCTGCAAGACCCACTGGTCTAAAGATATGGTCTTCCATGTGTGTGAAAAGAAGGATACCCACCCTCCACAGGAACTATATTCTCTGACGTGACGGAACAAGGGGTGTTTCCCTGCAGTGGCTGGGGAGGAAGAAGAGGAGGAAGGAGAGGTAAGGCTCAGCCTCTATCCCTTTGCTGCAACCCACATATTGTTTGAGCAAGGGGTTTTGTTGCTGTTGCTGCTGGATTTGCTATCTGCCACAAAAGGAGAAGCGTCTAATAAATCCACAAAACTTAGTGAATAGACTGTAATCCTCCAGCTAGGTTAGGAGATCTAGAGCTCTAGCAGTGGCCCTGCTGTCCTTAAACCTCTCACTGACAGAATGTGTCTTGTCCCCAAACAGTCAGAAGCCAACAAAGGGGAGGTCCACTAGGGTTACCTGGATTTCGCAATCAGGCACTATGCCTTGATGTCACAAATTATCCATTGCACATGCTACAGAGTCAGCCATTACTAGGCCTGATTGGAAGACCTATCCGGCCGTGCTCTGATCATCTTACACTAGTTCAGTAATATGTCCCTGCATGCAGTCTGAGAGATTTGGGCCATGTTCCACATGGCATGGGAGTAACGGCCTATTAGACATGTGGCATTAGGAGACTTTAGGGTCATACTCCCTGCCAAAAAGAACTTTTCTGCAATGAACTGGCTCTACATAGGCATCATTGAAGGATACTCCATAAACACAAGAAAAAAGGGTGAGAGGTACCACTCCTCTACCGTCCTCCCTAACCAATAACCTATCACACACAAAATGGAAAAGGAGGTAATGTTAAAAGGATGTCATCCTCTGTGGGAAACCAAAAAGGTTTTAAAACTGCCCTCATTGGGCATGTGTAGGAGGCTGGCCTGGCTTGTAGTGGGTACCAAGGGGTACTTACACTTTGTACCAGATCCAGTTATCCCTTATTAGTGTAGAAGAGGTGTCTAGCAGCTTAGGCTGATAGAAAAGGGTAGCTTAGCAAAGCAGCTTAGGCTGAACTAGGAGACATGCAATGCTCCCACTATACCACTAGTGTCATATGCACAATATCATAAGAAAACACAATACACAGATATACTAAAAATAAAGGTACTTTATTTTTATGACAATATGCCAAAAGTATCTCAGTGAGTACCCTCAGTATGAGGATAGCAAATATACACAAGATATATGTACACAATACCAAAACTATGCAGTAATAGCAATAGAAAGCAATGCAAGCAATGTACAGTCACAATAGATTGCAATGAGAGCACATAGGCATAGGGGCAACACAAACCATATACTCTAGAAGTGGAATGCGAACCACAAATGGACCCCAAACCTATGTGAGCTTGTAGAGGGTCGCTGGGACTGTAAGAAAACAGTGAGGGTTAGAAAAATAGCCCACCCCAAGACCCTGAAAAGTGGGTGCAAAGTGCACCTAAGTTCCCCAGAGAGCACAGAAATCGTGATAGGGGAATTCTGCAAGGAAGACCAACACCAGCAATGCAACAACAATGGATTTCCAGACGAGAGTACCTGTGGAACAAGGGGACCAAGTCCAAGAGTCACGATCAAGTCGGGAGTGGGCAGATGCCCAGGAAATGCCAGCTGTGGATGCAAAGAAGCTGCCACTGGATGGTAGAAGCTGTGGATTCTGCAAGAACAGAGAGGACTAGGAACTTCCCCTTTGGAGGATGGATGTCCCACGTCGTGAAGAAGCTTGCAGAGGTGTTCCCATGCAGAAAGACCGCAAACAAGCCTTGCTAGCTGCAAGGGTCGCGGTTAGGCTTTTTGGATGCTGCTGTGGCCCAGGAGGGACCAGGATGTCGCCAATTGCGTGAGGAGACAGAGGGGGCGTCCAGCAAGACAAGGAGCTCACTCAGAAGCAGGCAGCACCCGCAGAAGTGCCGGAACAGGCACTACGAAGAAGAGTGAACCGGAGCTCACCCGAAGTCACAAAAGAAGGTCCCACGACGCCGGAGGACAACTCAAGAGGTCGTGCACTGCAGGTTAGAGTGTCGGGGACCGAGGCTTGGCTGTGCACAAAGGAAATCCTGGAAGAGTGCACAGGAGCCGGAGCAGCTGCAAATCACGCGGAACCCAGCAATGCAGTCTGGCGTGGGGAGGCAAGGACTTACCTCCACCAAACCTGGACTAAAGAGTCACTGGACTGTGGGAGTCACTTGGACAGAGTTGCTGAGTTCCAGGGACCACGCTCGTCGTGCTGAGAGGGGACCCAGAGGACCGGTGATGCAGTCTTTTGGTGCCTGCGGTTGCAGGGGGAAGATTCCGTCGACCCACGGGAGATTTCTTCGGAGCTTCTAGTGCAGAGAGGAGGCAGACTACCCCCACAGCATGCACCACCAGGAAAACAGTTGAGAAGGCGGCAGGATCAGCGATACAAGGTTGCAGTAGTCGTCTTTGCTACTTTGTTGCGGTTTTGCAGGCTTCCAGCACAGTCAGCGGTCGATTCCTTGGCAGAAGGTGAAGAGAGAGATGCAGAGGAACTCTGATGAGCTCTTGCATTCGTTATCTAAAGAATTCCCCAAAGCAGAGACCCTAAATAGCCAGAAAAGGAGGTTTGGCTACCTAGGAAGGAGGATAGGCTAGCAACACAGGTAAGAGCCTATCAGAAGGAGTCTATGACGTCACCTGCTGGCACTGGCCACTCAGAGCAGTCCAGTGTGCCAGCAGCACCTCTGTTTCCAAGATGGCAGAGGTCTGGAGCACACTGGAGGAGCTCTGGGCACCTTCCCTGGGAGGTGCAGATCAGGGGAGTGGTCACTCCCCTTTCCTTTGTCCAGTTTCGCGCCAGAGCAGGGCTGGGGGATCCCTGAACCGGTGTAGACTGGCTTATGCAGAGATGGGCACCATCTGTGCCCATCAAAGCATTTCCAGAGGCTGGGGGAGGCTACTCCTCCCCAGCCCTGACATCTTTTTCCAAAGGGAGAGGGTGTAACACCCTCTCTCTGAGGAAGTCCTTTGTTCTGTCTTCCTGGGCCAAGCCTGGCTGGACCCCAGGAGGGCAGAAACCTGTCTGAGGGGTTGGCAGCAGCAGCAGCTGCAGTGAAACCCAGGGAAAGGCAGTTTGGCAGTACCCAGGTCTGTGCTAGAGACTCGGGGGATCATGGAATTGTCTCCCCAATGCCAGAATGGCATTGGGGTGACAGTTCCATGATCTTAGACATGTTACATGGCCATGTTCGGAGTTACCATTGTGACGCTATACATAGGTAGTGACCTATGTATAGTGCACATGTGTAATGGTGTCCCCGCACTCACAAAGTCTGGAGAATTTGCCCTGAACGATGTGGGGGCACCTTGGCTAGTGCCAGGGTGCCCACACATTAAGTAACTTAGCACCCAACCTTTACCAGGTAAAGGTTAGACATATAGGTGACTTATAAGTTACTTAAGTGCAGTGGTAAATGGCTGTGAAATAACGTGGACGTTATTTCACTCAGGCTGCAGTGGCAGGCCTGTGTAAGAATTGTCAGAGCTCCCTATGGGTGGCAAAAGAAATGCTGCAGCCCATAGGGATCTCCTGGAACCCCAATACCCTGGGTACCTCAGTACCATATACTAGGGAATTATAAGGGTGTTCCAGTATGCCAATGTGAATTGGTGAAATTGGTCACTAGCCTGTTAGTGACAATTTGTAAAGAGAGAGCATAACCACTGAGGTTCTGGTTAGCAGAGCCTCAGTGAGACAGTTAGGCATCACACAGGGAACACATACATATAGGTCACAAACTTATGAGCACTGGGGTCCTGGCTAGCAGGGTCCCAGTGACACATAACAAACTTACTGAAAACATAGGGTTTTCACTATGAGCACTGGGCCCTGGCTGGCAGGATCCCAGTGAGACAGTGAAAACACCCTGACATACACTCACAAACAGGCCAAAAGTGGGGGTAACAAGGCTAGAAAGAGGCTACTTTCTCACAGCATGCTACAACACCCCTACGCAGACAAATGCTAGGGGTGGAGCATTGTTTTTTTTGGTGTAGTTTGAAAAGCAGCACTCAAAGGGATCCACCATGCATACTATACAGTTAAACCTACTTTAGGAGTGTCCCTGTTCTATTTTATTCCTAGCACCTAGGCAGGGTTAAAACATCTCCTGTGTTTAACTGTGGAGATTAGTGCCCATCATCTCATCGGCTAACATTTTTCTGCATATTTATCGCCTCTCGGGTCATTGGCCTTCTTCAGGAATTCGATCCCAAGACTTACACTCACCACACCTTATTCTCAGAAATATGTGCAGTATGTGGTGGTAGAGTCTGGTGCAGTGACCATACTTGCCACTTCTTGTACAAAACCCACAGATTACCTGTAAGACAAATATTAACATGAATTTATTTCAACATAAGGCTGAGAGTATATGAGCCGAGTGACCAAACCATTTCAATCATGGTCAAGTGACCATATCCCGGGATGCGCAAAGTCACTCCCATGTGTAATGCCAGAATACCAATATTGTCAAACACCAATCACGACAAGTGCACTACAAGAAGGTGGGCTTAAAACAACAGTTAATGGAAAAGAACTCAATAATCTTACCCTGGTTAATCTAAATTTGTTCTGAAACTGGGGTGGAAGCAGGAGCGTCTCCCTGTAGTCGCTCACTAGATGGGAACAAAACATCTAGGTCACGGTGTTTATGTTGTTTGCATATGTCAAAGGATTGCTCAACTCCTGCATGGTGATGTACTAATGAAACAGATGGTTTCTACATTCACATGAGTCAAAAATGTGTGCATCCCTCCATATGCAGTGGTCGGAATGTCATGTGCCATGAGCCCCAAACAACCCAATATGAGCTGTGGTGTCTGGTATCCAAATGCATTGTCCATAATAGGCCTTCTGTATCACCAATGGCGAGATAGCACCATGCACGCTGCTCCCTGTTGAGGCAGGATTAATATGGCATAGTCTCATGGGAGGTACATGAATCAGCTACTATGTCAATCCCTTGTGCTGATAAAAGCAAATACATATGTGTATATCTCTATCAGCCCCCCTGCCCATAGCAGTTTCTGAGGCGCATCGTGTCATGTTGGGTGGTCAGTGTCTACTGATCAGCACACTGTTTTAGCAGCTCCTGTATCACTATACATATGGTACAACAACACACGTGTTAGACGGCTAACATGCCTACCAATCATACTGATTGTACACGTCATTCAACTCCCACCTAGCTCACATGCATTGTGAGGCACTATTTGTTTTTAGGTCGGGCGAGCAAGTATTATGGGCTTTTACCCATGCCCTCATCATGCCCATCACTTACACTCGTTCGTGGGCTTGCCTTCCAAAAATCCCTTGATGTCATTGGTAATTGCTGTACGTTTGTCCCGCCTTGGGGCGATTTTGTTACCGGCTTGCAGACTGACCCTGTTACATCGATAATTGCACGATTGCCAATATACTTCAGCGTGGGTGAAATATTTTTTCTTTTGTCTCTCCCTTTCGTACTCCTTGGCAGCCATGACCGTCACAGCATGAACAGCGCCAACTCCATCAGCAGTATTGCAGCGCTGGTCACTTTGTTCACACTGTAACCTAATTAGAGCCGTTTCTTTTGGCTTTCCCATTCACACTCCATAGCTTTCCCAAAAACACTTATAATTGATAAATGTTGTAAGTTTTTTTTTGCGGTTTATATGATAATTGTATATGTTTTATTAGTCTCTCCTTATTCCAATTATGACTATGATTCAGGCCAACTTAACATCCTTATTACGCTGTGATTGTTGGAACATTTTTGATATGTTTGGGTGACCCTTCTAGTTTATTTCTCTCGCTACTCCTCTGTGGCTGTCTTATTTTGGGAATTGTGTTAGTCAGCCAGCAACTCTGATGGTGGGGTGGTGAAAGTGGTATTCTATTGGAATCAGCATGGCAGATTTAAATTAGGATGCTCAATGGCAACATTTTTATTTTTGGCTGTAGATAGAGGAAGAAGGTAAATGGATTGTTTTTGTTATATGCAGGGCCACTGAAATGATGTTGCAGGAAAAGACCAAATTATGAGGCAGGGTTCACCAATTTATGTGGCAAGAAAAGTCCAGTTATAAATTTAGAACGCCAATAGCTCTAACTCAAGCAAATGCGAGACCCATTGCATTGCAAATGCTTGTTTTAAAAAGAAACCAATGGACCTCAATATTATGAGTTCTTTATGAAACTCAGCATTGCCACAGAACTTCTTCTCAGTCCCCACTCCCTAGAACACTGAGCAGTGCTTAACGTTAAAGTACCGAGGACCAGAGTGTCCAAATCCTCCTCAAGATTATCAGTTGCACTATGCAGATATCTCAGCCCCCTGGTACCACAATATTTATCTCAGCCCAACTGCACTTGTGTCTTCAAGGGACCAACGCCACCTGATTTGGCCGCTTGCTACCCTAGTAGCCTTATCGGACTCCATTAGAAGCACTGAATGACCACGTCCCTCCAATTGGTGCTAGGCAGGTCGCGCGGCAAGTAAATATACTGAACTTCGCTGCCATGTAGAGTTGGGCCCTCACAGTCTTCCAACAAGAAACAGTGAATTCAAAATCAATGTGCTTATTAGAACTACAGTGTATACAAATCCTCCTTTTATACCCACAATCAGTCATGTGTCCTGCGCATGAGAATATAAAATCAGTGGAATTTGTGTTAGTGAAAATATTTGTTCACATGACCAACTGACTATGGTTTTAGCGCTGTAATATTCATGCTCAGAATCAAATCATGGTGCTCTTGCTTCCATATTGGGCAAGGAACATGTCTGTATATATGTAACTCAATGGTTTTTACGTGATGTATCCACTACTAGTGGGGGAATCAGCTGATACTGACTGGTGCTTATCAACACTCTCTGGGATAGCGCAGCCTGGGGGGTTCTAGCCCTAACTGCAAGATACCATCTGGCTGATGAAAAAGCTAGATAAAAAGGCTGCCTCCCGTGTGTGCCTTGTAGAGGCAATTCAGATAGTGCCAGGGGATATCTTCATTCAATCCCCTTTCATGACTCCATATTCTATATATTTATGTCTCTTCTTGTTTCAAGAGGACGTTTTTAATATCTCTCACATTTCTGGGGATGTTGGTTTTATCTTAGACCATTCGTCTGAGTTTGTCCACCGTGTGGTTACTCTCTATAAGGTGTGTTGTTAGTTTTGTCAAGGTATTCTTGCATTTGGTATTGCTCTTAGTTTCCATGATCCTTATTTTGAATTTCCTTGTTGTCATACCTACATATAGTGGGTTACAGGGGCAGCGAATTAGATATATAACATTTTCAGAGATACAATTTGTGTGTCTCATCAAGATCCAAGGATACTTCAAGCCCACATCCACGGTTTTTGTAGTCACAGTGAGGGTGCATGCTGTACATGAGCAACAGACATTATGTCCCACCACAGGGGGAGATCTCACACTCTTATTTTCACCCTGGGCTCATAATCCTGTGCTCTAGTGTGGATCAACATTTTCTTGATACTTGCACTTTTCTTAAATCAAAACATGGGCAGGTTGTAGGACCAAACCATTCGAATTTAAGATGTGCCAGTTTTTCATGACAATTCTCTTGATGTGGTTAGAGGCTGTGCTGAATGTTATCACACAGATAATTCTGCCTGTGTGGGGTTTCACATTAGTCTCTAACAGAGCTTCTCTGTTGTGATTCCTTGCTCTCTTGCATGCTAAAGCTACTACCTGGTTTGGGTAGTGTCTCTCTTGTAGTTTGTTACTGAGTCTGCTTACCTCTATTAATAAAGTCTTTGATGTCCAAGCAGTTTCTCTGGGGGTGCAGAAATTGGCCATAGGGCAGATTTCTCTTAAGTATCTGGGGTGGAAGCTTTTAAATGACAGAAGATTGTTTCTGTCTGTAAGTTTATAGTATACATCTGTCAATTTCCCTTCACTGGCTTTGATTTCCAGGTCAAGGAAGGGAAGTGACACAGTTGCGATGGTAGAGGTAAAGTGTTAAAGCAGATTTCTACTGTTGAGCCAGTCCAGGAAGTTCTGTGCTGATTGCAAATCACCATGTGATATCAAGAGGACATTGTCAATGAAGTGACACCACAACCTGATTCAGTTGCCAAAGGGTTTATTGGGAGAATAAATAAATTCCCTCTCAAACTCTGACATGAACAGACATGCCAGACTTGGCGCAAATGTACTCTCAATGGACGTCTCACGTGACTGGAGGTATACTGTATTATACTCAAAATAATTCTTAGTAATAGCTATCTGTGCAAAATTCAGGATAAAGAACCTAGGGGTTTAATAGTCCCATTGTTGTAGATATAGGATGTCTTCAATGAGCCATAGGGTCTCATTTTGAGGGATGTTATTTTATAGGGACTCAGTATTGAGCGCCACGAGAAGCTTTGTCTGGGGATGAAATGTTAGATCACTGATGAGGTTAAGGACATCCCTCGTGTCTTTCAGATAGGAAGGCATTTCCGCTGCCAAAGGTCTGAGAAAGTAATCACAAAATTGTGATAATGGTTCTAAACCCAGCCCAATGCCTGATACTACTGGTCGTTCCAGAGGGGGTCTGGTGGATTTATGCATTTTCTTTAGAGAATGGCAGAAAAAGCAGAGAAACGCCACTTCATTCCATGAGATCCAGACATAACTTGTGGGCTCCTCAACTGTGGTCATCATCTTTTTTTGTGACACTGAAGTGGGGCCTCCGGTAAGTATCTTGAAATTACACCTGTCAGCAACAGACGTAGGCATTCCAGTTCATAGGGCTCCTCGACTTGGATCACTATGTCTCCTCCCTTATTTTCTGGCTGTATAACAATATTGGGGTTCTGCCTTAATTCCTGTATAGCTTGTGTTTCTAACTTAGTGAGGTTCTTGAAAGGTTATTTATCTTGCCCATCTGTTTTATATATCTTCTTTATCAAGCCTCGGTGCAGAATCAAGGCTCTAATTTATTGGGATGGAATGATTATGGGGATCTATATATAATTTTAGACCCAAATAGTGTGATATCTAAATCTAAAATGGGCCTGGAGGGCCTGAGTGCTCCATAAAGGGAAGAGGGGCTGGTGCCAGTGTCAATGGTGTTGGAATCAATGCAAACTGACCTGGCGCTGGTGGAGAAGAGAAAGACACCATTGAAACATCATTGGAGACAGTGTTGGTGGCAGAAGCAGGGAAATAGGCATCAAAGGCAGGAAGGGACTGAAAAGATCCATAGAAAAGGCTGCCAGCAGCATCAAGGGTAAGCCCATATGACCTATGGGACCCAAAGGTGCTCCAAAGGGCGCTATTGTCCTGAGAAATACATGAATGATCAACACAAAGGTTTGTCCTAGGGAGGAGGGTTGACAGGGCTGCAGCCTGGGTGTGGGAATTGTAGGTGTTGATTGTCTGACGACCAATGTTGTGCCTGGAGGAAATGCAAGCACCAGCTCCTCTTGGCATACAGAGACCATGGACCACTTCTGGCTCTGACAAGGAGCCCTGAGCCATAGGGGAGCACCTCATTGACTTACCATTGGAAGCTGAGCTCTGCTCAGAGTCATTCTTCATTTGTATTTCCATTGAGAAGTCTTGGTGATGGTTACTTCATCATCAAGTGAGACTTCCTCCTGGTCCATCAATCATCCAAGGCCATTTAAAGTTTGGCATTCCTTTATTAGTGGCTCTAAGCTGCATCCTCCTGCATGACTTGCACAACCTTGTGCCATTGTCAGGCCCAAAGCAGCAGCGACATATGTTGAGCAGCTCCAGGATGAACACTGGTCCATCAAAGTTCCTGCAGGGCTTAAAACCTAACCTATTGGGAGAGTGACATCCCAGCACTGAACTAAAATATTCAAAGAAAATTTGATGGAAATCATACAAAGAAACACTGTTGTCCTCAGTGCCCAACTGTACCATTGCCTGGATCCCTACTACTTTTTGTTGTCGTAGGCAAACATGGATAATGTGTGTGAACCATGGCATATGCCTGTCTCACAGATTGTCTTGTTTGACCGGGAGGGGCACTCAAAATGCTACCCTCATAGTGGTGTAAGGCTACTGCTTTCACCAAGAGTACAGAGGTTATGGCATACTGTGTAGTGATCAGTAGTAGTGAACAGGTCCTTTTTAACCTCTGTCACTTGAGTGAGGCCTACTCAGCTTTCAGATGTTCTGCTGTTGTGTGCATATCTCACCCTTAGCCACATCAGATGGATGTAGAGTGTTGTACAGTGCTGGAGTGGTGACTGTGCAGGATGTATTTGTGCCTGGGAAGGGCACACTACAATTATAGAAAACTCCTGCGGTGAGTGCTTGACATCTAGGGGAAATGTGTTGTTTATATGTGTTGTATCATCGCTCTGAATGTGCAGTTAGAAACATTTTTTTTCTTTTTATTATAAAAGTAAGTATTTGACTGAACATTCATTTATTTACACGCTGTGCTCTCTTTGAATTATGAGTTGTGTTCATTTACCTGTATTCTCATTTTCCCTTAAGTCAGCCTTGAACAGCTCGGCATTTGCTACCACTGAGAGTCAAGTGCAGAAGAGGTACTTGGCCCAGTTGCTCAGGATCCATAGTAAGCCAGACCTCAGGACATCAGGAGTAAAATCCTTAGCCATGTGACCCCTCTGAAAAGGGTTCTGACAAACACTGGCTGAAGTCTGAGGAGAGCAAGCTGTGGATCCACAATGATGGAGCAGAATGAGAAGACATCAGGGTGGCAATGAGGGCACTTTTATGGCTTCACAGACATCATTGTGGAGTTGTTCCTCATGCCAAGATGGTGCTAACACTCCCTATCGGTACAGAGATCTAAAAAAGTTTCAAGATTCAGTCTGGTGCTTGGGGTTATTCAAAATGCGAGGAATCTGCAGACAGAAGTATTCAGCAGAAAGAAATGTGCAAGAAATACTCACTATTGGTGCAACACCTACTGGCCCTATCTGAGGATGCTAGGCAGCGAGCCTTTCTCCTGGATGGCCTGTGTGGCTTAACAATAGTTACTGTCTTAAAGCCAATAAACCAGCAGACAAGGGTGTTTCCTACCAGCCTATATCTTTAATCAAGTAGAAGGCAAACTTGGCAAAGATTCTCACCACACAATTTGTTAACTTGATGTGCTTGCTTTTGTATGGAACAAGAATGCAGCTAGGAGCATAAGGCACTTTTTACATCACTTACAGGTAGCCTTAGTTAGGATGGGAGATTAGCAAGCCTGATACACTAGTTGACAATAAAAAAGCATTTGACACAGTCAACTGGCCCTTCCTATGTCAGATGCTCCTAAGAAATGATCTAAGCCCCCGGTTTTTTACTTACATTGCAACCCTCTGTGAAGAGCCATGGGCACATGTGAGAGTAAATGGTGTGTTGTAGCTTGTGTTCCCTCTGGACATGGGGAATCTGCCAGGTTTGTCCACTCTCCCTTCTTCTCGTTCTGATCATGGCTTATAGGTCAGGAGAGACACTCCGATTGAGGGGTTTCACTGATGGTGGAAGGCGGGAAATAGGGTGTGCCCATATATGGACTTTATGCTGCTCTTCATTCAGCAAGTGCAGAGCACACTAAAGAGCCTAACACATGCTGAAGGAGTATGGAAATGCTTTCAGTTTGACACCCCATATGTGAAGGTGCATGGCACCCCGCTAAGGTGCCTTGCAGATACACAACTGCAAGTGGCTGGGGACCACTTAAACTCTCTGGGTATTATGCTACCATTGGATGAGCAGAGGTCTTGGAATGTAAATATTGCTCCATTAATGCAGCAGACAAAACGTTACCTGGAAATGTGGTCTTCATTGTCAAATTAAATAATGGGCAGCCCAGCCCTCTTTAAGATGATTACCCTACTGTGCTTCTTCTAGATGCTAGAGAACTTACCCTACAATATCCCACCTACATTTTCCTCAGAAATACAAGCACTGGTCACAAAATTCCTCTGAGCAAGCAAGCTTCCTAGGATTTTATTCCAGAAATGCATCCCGCATGACAGAGATTTAGGCGTTGTGATATCACTCTCCAATACTGGGCCTCAGAACTCATCTTATAAATGACTGTCTGTTTGGGGAAAGGCAGGATCAAACTATAAGACTAAGATAAGACACTGTGGATGAGCCAGCACCTATTGTACAGAGGGACTCTCCTAAGAATGCTCACCCAAATCACAACACATGACAATCCTCTGTTGGCGGGATGCCACTAAAGTACATTAAGTGGCTAGGTAGTTTTACAACCAAGACCCCCTGTTGTGTGGGGCATGGCTGGCACAGGTCATAATGGTTGCAGGCTTTAAGGTTTGGGACCTGATTGGTCTAAACTCAGAATGATCCAATTCAATTACTTTCTTAGGGCATAGTATTGTCCAGAAAAGATATGGAAAATGCACCATACCGAGAGTCCTGCTTGCACTTGTGGAGAATCTGCTAGCTCATTCTATCACATAATTTGGGAGTGTCTACGCATACAAGTTTATTGGAGACAAACACATTATTCCATTGTGATGGTCACACTAAAAGCTATAACCATGGATCCTAAAATTGCAATATTAGGAATAACAGAAAGCTGGGAAAGCGTGACCTGGCAGGGAAGGGTCAAAGTGCTATTGGAGGAGTGATACAGCTCCCACTCTGAATGACAGGGTTACAGGAATAAATTACTGCATGAAAGCAGAATCAGGGGTTTGTCTCGTGTATAATTGCAGCTCGTGCACCACCCTCATGTACGCTGCTCTGGGATTCTAACTGGAAGTTGCTGAATGTTGTGCCATTGATTAGATGTGCTTTCTACTTACCACTAAATTTGGTGTCAACCGTGCCGTTCTCTGCTGCTACCACTTGTTATTTTTCTTTGTAAAGGTGTGGCTTTATTACAGGGTTCATGAAGGCTGTGAAGTGGGCATCACCGCCCTTTCACCAAAGTAGCTTCCTGTCACCAAAAAAGTACCCTCCCTTTTCTGTGACAGGGAATGCGGAGGGCATCATTTTGGATTGGGCTTGTTTTCTTCTACAGCAGTGGTTCCCAACCTGTGGTCCGGGGACCCCTGGGGGGTCTGCGAAGCCTTCTCAGGGGGTCCGCGACTGCGTAGAAAATTAAAAGATATTAATAAATATTGACAAATTAGGTCCCAAGCTTCCAGTAATGACTCAGTGGGGGTCCCCAGATTCGAATGATGATTCAGTGGGGGTCCCTGGGGTCCATTAATTATAAAGTGGGGGTCCACAGAAGTCAAAAGGTTGGGAACCAACAGGCACATCTTGGATTGGACTCATCTTCAACCACCCATTAAACCTTCACAGGTACTGTCAGTTCCATTTTGGATCAGGCAGTATAAATATTTTGCGCATTAATCTCCATACAAAAGGTTGACCAACATTTCTCTTCCAATGTTCTGGGTACAGGTTTCTTTTGTCTGATCAGCATTGTCAGTTCTTGAACCTTATTGTGAGTCCAGCATTTCGGTATTTATAACGGCAGGAATTCCTGTCCCTGACCTGTTTTTAACAGAACTAGCAGGCCTCCTTGTGAGCCTACCCCTAACAGAAGTTACATTTCAAATACATCAAGAGGCTGCTTTGGGTAATGGAGTATCCAATGAAATGGTTGATGAGACTGCCTCTGTCATCAAACTCTGATAAGAGATTTAAGCCTCATAAGAATGTAGTTCTAGCGAGAACACAAGTTCCTACAAAGAAATCAACATGGGAGATGTTGTGTTAGCTTTGAGAAAACTGTCTGCAACTTGTAACTATTGTGACTTCACAGAGGAGATCATACGTGGTCAGTTGATTGAGAAAGCTAATAACAGGAGGACAGATAACCACTGCCAGAGCAATAAATAATTCCAATGCTTATTTTAAAGAACTATCAACTTCCACAAAAAGATCATCAGCCAAGAAAATAAATGCTGTTTGGTACAAAGAAGAATGGAAAGACAAAAACAAAATCAAGGATATAAACTAGCATGCACATTTGATATTAGAAAGGACTTTTTAATTCAATTTGCTTCAGATGTGGCAACAGGTCAGACTTGACTTCCTCTAAGCAGTGTCCAGCTATGGCTCAAACCTGTTTCAAAATTTAATCGCAAAGGTAATTTTTATAGGTTGTATCGCAACATGCATAAATTGTCTAGTTCAACTTGAGAATTGTAAATCAAACATATATGATAATAGTTGTGA